>NW_006408745.1:178998-182202 GCF_000296735.1 Chrysochloris asiatica | reverse complement strand
TGTGGTTAGTAGTCCAGTAGTTATCCTACAGTCCCACAATTCAGTGATTTTCTCTTGTGAATGATCAAATCCTAATGAGCAATGAAGCCACGAGGCCAGAAAGATGGGTATATTGTGGACTCCTGAAAGAAACTGACATTTTGAAGGGCTACTGGGAACCAGCCCTGAATTGATGACAGCAAATAAAAAGGTTGAGGTGTTGTGTGAACGCTTAAACTTGTTGCCAATGTGTGCCTTATGACAGTCTGAAGGACAGTGTCCATTTAATTTGTGAGTTCAATCCTAACTCCATGTGGCTAAAGTTAGAGAAATAAAATTCTGTGGGGGCAGTTAAGAACAAGGATAGATCATTTGGAATGTGAGGACTGAGTCAGTCTCTACATATAGGGGATTGGAATCAACCTGATCCAAACTGGATAGCAAACAAACAAACAAACAAAATCATTGTTTTCAGGGAAGTGAAAGAAGATGAAATTTAACATAAGTCACCAGAGAGCACCAAGGTGAATCAATGAACATAAAGGGCAGAGAAAATGACAGAAGTTCAAGAGTCATTCTCAAAATCAAGTGGGCAAGTGAGGAATCTTTCTGAAAATGTTACCTTGTTAGGATGTGAGGTCCTTAGAAGAAACTAGAGAAGACTGTAATGTAACTCTAGGCTACCACTAAGGCAAGGAAAAAAAAAAAAAAATGATAGGGAAAAGAAATTCCCCTTAGCAGTGAAATGCACTGTACTAAAGCCTCTGGGAGGTTTCTGCTCTGCATACTGCTTCTTTCCCTTGGGTACTTCAAGGAAAACATCTGTTAAAATATACACCCAACTTCCCCTACTTCTAGAGAACCTTCAGTCAGTCCTCTTATTCAATAGGTGAGTAAACTCACGGAAAACAGTACTGAACAAAAGCAAAGAGACTATATGGCAGCGTCACTACTTTTCAATATGTTGTTGCTGTTGTTGTTATGTGCCGTGGAGTCGGTTCCGACTCATAGCGACCCTGTACAGGGTTTCCGAGGTTGTAAATCTTTACGGGAGCAGAAAACCTCATTTTTCTCCCGCGGAACAGCTGGTAGTTTCAAACTGCTGACCTGGAGGTTTGCAGCCCAATTCGTAACCACTACGCTACCAGACCTCCTTATTTTCAATATAATACATCATTTATAAATGTTACCAGAAATCTGAGAACCTTGAGGAAGTTGAGGGAAACCAGTCATATGAAAGACAAGATCTAATATGAGCAAGTAAAACAAACTGATCCATTTGTCACTCGGTATAAAAGAAGTAGTTTCAGTTTTTTCAGCAGGGGGAAATAAGATATTAGATTTTTTGAAAGATTAGCAACAGATGGTAATGAAGAAAGATGTCCAATTGGCACTAAAGGTATTGGTGTAAAACAAGGGTCCAGGTAGTGAAAGAAAATGAATTAAAATATTTCAACAAACTGATACAGTGCTGGAGGCACTCATTCATCTATATCAACGAAGTTGGAAGACAGCTACTCAGCCAACTACTAGGAAGAGATCCATATTGTACTTATTCTAAAGAGAAGTCACACAGTGGAATGCAGAAATCATTAAACAATATCATTAATATCATTTGCAAGTAAAATTCTGTTGAAGATAATGCAACAAATAGTTGCAGTAATACATCAACATGAAGCTGCCAGAATTTCAGGCTGGATTCAGAAGAGGATGTGGAACTAGGGATATGACTGCTGACATTAGATGGATCTTAACTGAAAGCACAGAATACTAGAAAGATATTTACCTGTGCTTTATTGACTGTGCAAAGGCATTTGATTGTGTTTATCATAACAAACTATGGATAATATTGCAAAAAATGGGAATTTCAAAAATGTAATTGTGTTCATGAGGAACCTGTACATAGACCAAGAGATTCAAACAGAAAAAAAGGAAAGTGAATGGTTCAAAATCAGCAAAACTGTGTGCCAGGCCTGTATTCTTTCATCATACTTATTATATCTTTATGCTGAGAAAATAACCCAAGAAGATGGACTATATGAAGAAGAATATGACATCAGAATTGGAGGATGTGTCATTAACAATCAGTGATATTCAGATGACAAAATATTGCTTGCAGAAAGCAAAGAGGACTTGAAATATTTACTGATGAAGATCATAGACTACATCTTTCAGTATTGAAGTCTGTTTCACTGTTGGCAAGCAAGTTGTGTCAACTGTATAATTTAGGTTGTTATGACTCTTCCTCCTATCCTGATACCACATTCTTCTCCATAGAATCCAACTTCTCAGACGATTTGCTCAACATACAGATTGAATAAGTATGGTGAAAGGATACAACCCTGATGCACACTTTTCTTTATTTTAGATCATTCAGTATCTTCTTGTTCTGTTTCAAGGACTGCCTCTTTATCTATGTACAGGTTCCTCATGAGCACAGATAAATGTTCTGAAATCAACATTCTTTGCAATGTTATCCACAATTTGTTATGATCCACACAGTTGAATGTCTTTGCACAATAGAGAAAGCATCAGCAAACATCTTTCTGGTATTCTCTGCTTTCTGCCAAGATCATCATCAGTGATATCACTCGTTCTGTGTCCTCTTTTGAATCCAGCTTGAATTTCTGGCAGCTCCCTGCTAATGCACTGCCGCATTCATTTTTAAATTATCTTCAGGAAAATTTAACTTTTATGTAATATTAATGATATTGCTAAATGATTTCTGCTAGTGAGAATTAGTTCTTGTTTACTATTAACAAGAGCTGAGATCAACTGTTTTAGGCTCTGACATTTCTGTTTTGGGAGATTTGGGAAATGAGCAGCCAGGAAGGGATCACAGATACTAAAATGTTAAATATAAGTTCAAGATTTGTTTTTATTTGTTTTCTTTAAGTTAGAAACATAGCAATCATTCATACCATTATTTCTATAGTACACTTCCTTTATAGGTTACACATTTGTTGTATAGATAATTCACAGCCTTCAAAGTTCTAGTTCAGACAAGTTGTAATAATAGATGAGAGTGTGCAAAATTCATAGAATTGAACATTTTCTAAATATCCTAGAGTCTCAGGAGCACTTACTTGTTGATTACTGAGGGTCTTGGAATAGGAGTAAAATTGGGAGGGGGCAGGGGTATTGCAAGAATAATAAAATAATAAAAAATGCAGAAGGCAATAGAGTAAAAATATCCTCATTTTGATTTCACAAGGAAATTCAGAA
>NW_006408745.1:161457-178898 GCF_000296735.1 Chrysochloris asiatica | reverse complement strand
TGGTGAGGATTTTTGTTTTCTTGACATTGAGATGTAATCCACATCGAAGGCTGTGCTCTTTGATCTTCATAAGTAAATGTTTCAAGTCCTTTTCACTTTCAGCGATCAAACATGCAATTGGCTAGATAGTATTATTATGTAATCCTTATATACTATAATGTTTTTAGTAGAAGTGAATCAATTTCCTCTAGGGGCACTGTTAACAGTGTACTTCCTTAATTTATTTTTATGATTGTAATGGGTGCTGCAAATGCATTTGCACATTGCAATAAGTTATGAGATGAATTGTTGTTAAAAATTAGAGCAAAAAAAGTGTAAACTTGGTTAATATCCTTTTATCCTTTGTATTTTTTTTTAAAAAGATTTCTATTCCTTAAATATAAAATGACTACCTAAATTTTTTTGGTATAAACTCATTAAATTCAAAGAGGAAAAAACAAAACAAAACAAAAAACCTAGCATTGGAAAACCTTGAAGGAAGAACACACTTAACATTTCTCAAGCTGAAAGAACTGATGAAAAAATTCAAGCCTTGAATTTTTTACAATTGAAGGATTCTGTGGACAAATTCAGGAATCCTGGTGTTGCACTGTCGAATAAGCATTATACTGCAAAGTGGGTTTGAACAGAAAAGTCACCTGTCACTCTTCAGTATGCAGGGTCACTATGAGACGGAATGGACTCGAAGATGTTTATCAACAACAACAATAAGGGCAAATTATTGAATGATGCAGGAAGTATTAAAAGAAGATGTAACATATAGAGAGTCACTGCACCAAAATAAATGATCACTATTTAACTATTTAATGAGGTAGCATATGCACAAGAACCAGTTGTACTGAACGGACAAATCCAAGCTTCACTGAAGACATTTGAAAAAAACAAGGTCCAGGAATTGACTAAATACAAATTGAAATCTTTCAACAAACTGATGCATCACTGGAGATGCTCACTACTCTATGCCAACATATCTGAAGACAAGCCAACTGACTGGAAGAGATATATAGTTATTTCCATTTCAAAGAGCGGTGACCAATTATACTGTGGAAATAATCAAACAATTTCATTAGTATCACATGAAAACAAAATTTTTCTGAAGATAATGCAAAACTGGTTGCAACAGTACAACCAGAGGGGTGTCCTGAATACAAGCCATGTTCAAAAGAGGATGGAGAGTTAAGATATCATTGCTGACATCAGATGGATCTTGGATGAAAACAGAATACCAAAAAGATGTCTTCTTATGTTTTGCTCACTGTTCAACTATCACATGCATATGACTTTGATCTATGCAGAGGCATTTGACTATGTGTATGGTAAGAAACTATGGATAAGAATGAGTATTCCAGAGCACTTAATTGTACTCATGAGGAACCTGTCCATAGATCAAGAGGCAGTCATTCAAATGGAACAAGTGGATAATGAATGATTTCAAATCAGGGAAGGTGTGTGTCAGGGTTGTATACTTTCACAATACTCATTCAATCTGTATACTGAGCAAATAATCTGAAAAGATGGCTTATATGAAGAACAACCTGATAACAGGATTGGAGGAAGACCTGTGATATGCAGATGATACAATTTTGTTTGCTGGAAGGAAACAAAACTTAAAATACTGATAGAGGTCCAAGACAACAGTCTTCAGTATAGATTACACTTTAATGAAAAAAAAAAAAAAAAATCCTCACAACTGAATCAATAAATAAATTCGTGATAAATGGAGAAAAGTTGGAAGTTGTCATAGACTTCATTTTGCTTGGATTCATAATCAATATTCATGGAAGAAACTGTCAAGAAATCAAATGACATGTTGCATTAAGCAAATCTGCTACCGCTGCTACCAAACAAACAAATAAAACAAGCAAAAAAAACATTTTAAAGTATTCAAGAGGAAGGATATCAATTTGAGGATTAAGGTGTGCCTGACATAAGTATTGGTATTTTCAATTGTATCATATGCATGTGAAAGTTGGACCATAGAAGAATTGATACATTTGAAATGTGGTGTTGGAGAAGAATATTGAAAGTACAACGGCCTGCCAGAACATACCTATCAGAACATATCAGAACATATCTGGAAGAAAAATAGTCATAATGATGATCCTTGTAAGCAAGGATGTCGAGATTTCTCCTCTCATACTATGGACATATTATCAAGATGGGCTAGGCCCTGGAAGAGACATAATGCTTGTAAAAGTGGAGGTTCAGCAAAACAGAGGAAGACCCCAACAAGATGGAGTAACACAATGTCAGCAATAATGCATTCAAACATAATAATTGTGAGGGTGGCACAGGACCAGGCAATGTTTCATTCCATTTTGCATATGGTTACTATGAGTCAGAACTGCCTTACTAACAGATAACAGAACAACAAAGAGTGTACAAAACTGCAAATATTTACAGGAGCAGACAATTTCATCTTTTTTAGTATGTTGTTGATTTTAAGAACTGTCAAATCAATTCCGACTCATAGTGACCCTTCATAGAGTTTCCAAGGAGTGAATGATTGGTTTCAACTGCCAACATTGTGGTTAGTAGTCCAGTAGTTATCCTACAGTCCCACAATTCAGTGATTTTCTCTTGTGAATGATCAAATCCTAATGAGCAATGAAGCCACGAGGGCAGGGGTATTGCAAGAATAATAAAATAATAAAAAATGCAGAAGGCAATAGAGTAAAAATATCCTCATTTTGATTTCACAAGGAAATTCAGAATAAATACCTGAATGAAAGTCGTTTTTATTTCAAGGAAATGTGAACAAATTGAGAAATATCACATTACAGAAGAGAAGAATACAATTCTGCCAGTTTCATTTTGAGATTATTGTTTATTGTATATTGTGTTGAGACTAGAACAAACTGTGATTAATCTAAACATCACATGAAAAGAAAACATTAAAAGAACTCACCTTTAAGATGAACACACTTGTATATTACACATTCAGTCAAATCTCAATTATCCAGGGTAAACGTCAGTCTTGGTTTGACATTGTCTTGCCACCCAACATGCACTAAAGTTACTTTCCTTTTTTGAATATGCATGTAATCCAAATTAACTTTAATTGAGATCCACATTATTTTTAGGAATAAGAAGATTAATCTTTTGACAAAATTTAATACTGATTCCAGAAAGATAGTACCAATTTTATCTCTACTACTATATCCCTTTATATATGTAGTAGACATTTCTTCAAATTTGGGGGGTAATTGTTGAAATACATCTAATTATCCTATGAGGAGTAGATGAAAGAATTATAATATTAACTTTATTTTTTATCTAAAGTGAAATTTCAACTAGATATATTAGCATTTAGGTACTTATGAAAGTGACTAATATAATTTGTTGACAGATAGATAATGTCTAGAAAATTTAATAATCTTGAGGACAAGTCTCTCATGATGTTCAACGTCAATGCACTATAAGTGCATTTTCTTACTGGATCTTTTCTTAGCTTCTCACCTGTTTGGGTTGTGAGCCTGGTGTCTAAAATTGCAATTGACAACTAGAAACACAATGTCAGAAATTCTTTCCCCTCTCTGCCTTCCTGTTTCACTTAAAAATTGTTGTGCTACATTTTTGCTAATAAAAGCCTTTCTAAGGATTCTATATCACTCTTTTATAAGGCGCATCCATATCCTTCAATGAAAGTTGCTATTATCAGAGCAAACGTACTCTTACTATTTATTTATTACAACAACCCTCATGACTGCTTACCCAAGCAAGCACTAGAAATATCTAACTCATTACCACTACATAAAATAGCATGGGGTATTTTCAGAATGAAAGAGATCAGAGGATGACAAATTCTAAAGCTGCTCATGTCCCTGTTTCTAAAGAAAAGGATTGCTATTCAACACACACTGGTAACTTTAGCTGCCGAAGGGGTTATCCTTGTATATGAACATATAAGTGAAAATATTGCCCAACCAAAGTCATGTTTGAAATTCCTGTTAGTCTGTTATGCTTTCTCAGTTAGGGTCCGAATACCCTTGGACATTCTCAGACCAGCTGATGAAAGAAAACTAACCCAAATGGAGTCAGAAACTGAAAATGCCTTTGGACATATTCAGTGGGAAGTTGATCCTGGTTGCTATTTAAATCTATTGCTTTAGCATGAGCAAACATGCAGCATTCCCTATGGTGGTTCAAGGGGCAGACAACTGGGTCAAAATATTCTTACTCATGCTGCCACTAATGTGGGCTTTATGATGTTTGCAAACAACTGTTACAATAACCCAAAGAGTTAAAGAAAAATGTGAAACATTCAAGAATCTGACAGTTAACACCAAGCATTTGTTCAGATAGCACCTTGTGGTTTGAGGTAATACGAGCCACGATGATAATGGTATTTGTCACATTTAGAGCAGCTGTTGTCATGAGAGTGGAAGTGACTACCCTGTTACACAATAAGTTACTACTTGGAACCTAAGTCTACATTTTGACTGGCTTGAGAACATCATAGGAATGACAACCATAATGGCGTTGTTACTCCAAGGACATTTTTTGAAAAAGCAGTCGCTTTGATTTATATCATAAGGAGACAGGAAAAAAAGCATACAAAATACATGGAAAAGAAATGTTCACAGCAATGTTCATATACACAGAAAGCACTGAGATATTTATTATAATAGCTATGCTTTTACAAACTTAATATTTTTTTCTAGTGACTTCTTTTGTTGAAAATATTTCAGGGAAACACATCTCTAATGGTTCGTGATTTTTTTTTTTTTTAATTGCCTGAAATGACACTATAATGGATACACTTATTCATTAATTTGGGCCAGTTTAAGTATTTTGGGCATCGATATAATCAGTCAGATGAAAAGGATTATAAACAACAGTGAAAATGGACAAAATCAATAGTTCAGCCTTCCTGCTGGTTGGTTTGTCTCTTGTAATTGACCATTGTATGTTATAAACAACGTGGGTATTTTCTGTGCTGACTGCAATAGTCATTAGGAATTTTGGTAAATATTCTAGTGCCTCATCTTTTGGTCATATGGTAAAATTGTATTTCCTTTATCCTCATGACATAAAATGCATCCCAGGGACATTTCATGTATTTCATGTCTTCATGACTTGCTTTGGATAATAAATGTGAGCAGAATTGACAGGTGCATTTTGAGATAGAAATCTTCAAAAGTTCAGTTTGCTATTGTTCCCTTTCACTGCCAAGGCTGTCAGAGACATTCCTGATGATATAAGTTTTATAGGCATTGAATCTGGATTGAAAAATGGTAAAGCAGAATTCCCAGTTGTCCTGTGAGAAACATGTACTATGAGTGAAAAATGTATCTTTGCTGTACTAATCTACAATTTTGGAGATTCCATCTCAGCATAATTTATCCTGATTACACGAACTGATTTGTAGAAATTCAAAGAATGCCTTTTATATCTTTATGCAAAATCCAAGGCTGTAATGAAAATAATTTCTTGGTCCTCGACACCAGAATATAAGAGACTTTTTCTGCTCTGGCTAGAAATTAGGGTAAAATTATGAATTTTAGGATCATATAATGCTCTTCAAACAGAAACACAAATCCACACCTTGACCAATCCAGATGAACTGTTTAAACTCTAACTTGTCTAGAAAAGTGAACCAAAGTTTTATGAAGTAATATTCATTGTCATCCAGGTTTCCTTCATTTTGCTGTTCCCATCATGATCTCACTTTTTTCCCTATGTGCATCTTCTTTCTACTATACATCTATACATCTGCTGTATACTCCTATTTGACAACACAGAAGGGTTATTTCTACTTTATATAACTGATTCCAGCAAAGTATTTGTGTTTTTGTTTCCACAGTCATTTAAATTGTTTTTGCTATCTGTGGATAGAAAAGTTAGATGATGATATCATATTGTCTTTGCTAAGTGTTTTTGGTTCCATTAGCCATTTCTAGTCCATGGCATACCACCAACACAAAGAATATTTGGATCATTTGGAATACAGGCCAAAACAAAACAAAAAAAACACACACCATATAATATTAAAGCAATCCTATTGGGTTCTGCATTGATTTCTAAACACCACTCCTAATAGCAATTTTAGTGGTGTTTCTCAGAGCATGGTTAAATGAATTAAACACATTAAGAATGTATGTATTTGTGTATTGCATGCATGGTCACAAGTCTAAAGTTTTTTAAAAAAATGTCTTCAATCAGTTAACAATTAATATCTTTTAAAAGCATGACAAGTAGCACAGATATGTGTTCATATTCTTTCTTCAGACTTAACCACAATAAAATAGAACAGTTACGGACTAATTTGGTAGAAGATGATGACTTCAGAAAAAAATCCAAACAACATAACATGCTCATGGATAGGAATACTTAACATTGTGAAAAGGTCAATACCATCTAAACCAATCTTCAGATAATATACAATTCTAATCCAGATTCCATTCTGATTCTTGGAACAGATTGAAAAATTAATCACCAACTTCATATAGAAATGAAAGAGAACTCAAATAAGCAAAGCACTACTAAAGAAGAACCAAGAAGCCCACACTTCCTGTTCTCAAAACCTACTATTAGCCACATAGTCAAAACAACCTGGTAATGAATGCTACCATGGTACAAACTGGTACATACATACTATGGAATACTATGCAACATTAAAAATAACTATGAATCCATGACACCCCTAATAATATGGATGCATCTGGAGAACAATATGCTGAGGAAAATTAGGCAATCACAAAATGACAAATATTGTATGAGGCTACTATTTAAAAAAATCAAGAAAAGGTTTACACACTGGAGGAAACATTGTTTTATGGTTGCTAGAGAAGAAGGGGCAAGGAAGAGAAAATCACCAACTTAAGAATAAAAGCAATATATGATAAGGGGAGGGTAAGCACAACATGATCAAGACAAGGAAAGACACTGGGAGAGCACAAAAGTAAAAGACAACAAAGGTAAAATTTATTACATATACAATCCTGCCATAGCAGTAATATTGTTTTCAAGTTGTTGTCAAGCCTTCCAGTTTGACTCTTAGTGACCATGTATAGCGTTTCAAGGAATGGTTGGTGAATTTGAACCACTGACATTGCACTTCAAACTGACCTTGCGGTCTAGTGCTTATCCTACACTGCCACTCCAGGATTCCACAGCAAACAGTAATCGCAAGTAGATCATAGGTAGACATGTGAGTAGAACAGATATGGGAAGGTGAATGGGAACACCAATGAGTATATTTAGGTTTGGCAGAGGTTATTTTTACATATGTGCATGCATGAACTGCAAATATAGCCAAGTATAGAGTGGAGCATAGAAGAACAAAATTGTGTCAGCTTCTTAGCCATAACCAAGCACCTTTAAGGCGTGAGTCACTGGGCTTTGGTACTTAGGACCACAGTCTCAGAAATATCTAGGTCAACTGGCATAAAATCGTTCACAGAAATAATGAATGTTCTACATCTTACTGTGGTGAGTAATGACTGGTGTCTTCTAGCTTTCAAGTGTCCATCTAAAATGCCAACTATTAGTCTCTGCACATCCAAATTTAAAAAAAAAAAAAAAATAGTGAGAAATGCAATGACTAAAGAAAATTATTACACCAAAGACCTAAGGGACCATGTGACATCAACCTCAACTACCCTGTGACCTGAAGAAGTAGATGGTGACTAAGTACAGCTTCCATCTAACATAATCAGGGTTGTAATAGAATATTCTTGACACGGGGCGGGGGGGGGGGCGGGGGGAGGAATGTAGAATGAAAGTCAAAATCATAAAAAAGACCAGACTAACTGGTCTCACAGAGATTGGTGAAACCTTTGAGATGAAGACTCTAAGTAACCTGCAGAGCCTGGAATTAAACCCACTCCCAGGAATCAATTTCCAGTCCCAAAGTAGACATATTTATAAAGTGAATGATAATACCAGGAAGGAATACATGCCTCAGAATATTCAATCATAGGAGGCCCAAGGACAACATTTACACAAAAACAAAAATTCAGAAACCAGAAAGTGGCAGGAAAAAAAGGACAGAAGAATAGAAACAAAGAACTCAGGGAGGAAATGAGAAGAATAGCATTACAATGAGGGGATTGCAACCAATACCACAAAATAAAATGAGTATAAATTGTTGAATGGTAAAAATAATTTGCTCTGTAAACTTTCACCTAAACCACAACAAAACAAAACAAAACAAAAAAAACCTGACAAAACAAAGACCAAAATCCTGATAGAAGAAAGATGTGTTTTTTATATTTTTATTCAAAGTAATATTTTTCCTGAAAACACCTGAATGAAATTGTAAAATTTTATGAAGCATTTGGTATAATGTAACTCTTTTAAATATGTGTTGTTTTCATGTTAACTTTCGTATAAAATTTTTGCATAAAATTTAATTGTTTTCAGTTTTAACTACATTATATATACTATCTATGAGAGATCTCTACAAAAAAAATTTTAAAACATAAAAATATGCTTCATTCCACAGGATTAAAATAATTAGGGAGATTAAAACAATTAGCCAATATCCCCCAAATAAGCTTTAGCATTAACTTCAAATCATTATGCTTAGATGATTTATTTCAATAAAATATCATTTCTCAGTTTAAAATAATTCACATTCACTATACATTATTACATATTCAAAAAGAATTTCTATGATGCTTTTTTTGAAATACAAAAATGTTCTTATTATCCAAATCTTATATATTGGTAAAATATATTTTACTCTAAAAATATGAAAACTGTAATTGTTATTAAAATGGATATCATACCATATTGATAGTGTCTTTTCTGTGAGTCCAAAAGCTGTATATGCATGAATTAAGGGAAATTTATTAAACAAACAATGCTATTGTCTTTTTACTAGAGCTTATGATAGTCCAAGACCGCAGTAGGGGATTTTTTAAAGAAAACTCCCCTACAAGAGTTACCCATTTTGCATTGTTCTGATCTATATTAAGAAGAATGTTGACTTGTATACTAAAAAAATCCCAGAATATTTCTGATTGTTTCAGAAAATGTGTGAACAATTATTATTCAGGTCATTAAATTGATCATTTGCCATTAGTCCAGGTCAGGACAAGCAGAGGTAAAGGTCTTTACATTTTCTGAGCACCCATTATGTGCCAGAACTTCTTTTGTGCACTTTACATGTATTTTGATGCTTAATATCTATAGTAGTAACCCTGGTGTTTCAGTGATTAAATTATTGGCTACCTACCAAAAGGTCAGTAGTTCAAACCCACCAGCTGCTCAGTGTGCTTCTATAAAGGTTATTGTTGTGTGCCTTTGAGGTGCTTACAAATCATAGAGACCCTTTCTTTATAGGTTTTCTGAGAGCAGTTGGTAGGTTTGAATTGTCCACCTTGTAGTTACCAGTCTAGTGTTTACCCTACAGTGACATTGGTGTAGCTGTTAAGTGGTGTCAAATCATTTCCTACTCATCGAGACCCTGTATAGGGAGGGCTTCCTAGGAGTGGCTGATGAGGTTGAACTGCCAACCTTGCGGTTCAAACCGACCATGCAATCCAGCTCATTCAGCCACAGCCCCACTTCAGGACTCAGTTAGAGTCTTGGAAACCCCACAGACAGTTCTACTCTGCCCTAGAGTTGCTTTGAGTCAGAACTGACACATCAACAATTCGTTTAGTTTTTAAATATCTAGAATAATTCAGTGACGAAGCACTTAGTATTCTCCCTTGATTACAGAGGAGGAAACTGAGACTCATGAAGGTGGTACATTTAACAAAGGCCATATACCTTGATAGCATAAGCATGTATCATTAAAAATACATGGCTTGAATGTCTGTATTCTGTTGTATTATATTGTTTTCCAGAAACTGGAACTATAGCATCAGTAATTTAGGGTTTATTTTCAAATTTGTTTTCTACAAACAATTGGTCAATTATGTTTCCCTTATAAAATTAACTAGAAATACACATAAGATACATGGTTCAAAATTTCCATCCAATAATAATTTTACACAATTAGTTGCAAAGCATTACTGAAGTAAACATCATTCATGGGGCTAAAATCGTACCAGAAACCATTACATTCTAGACAGCTGTTTTCGGCTTATGGCATATTTAGGGAGAGCTGAACTGACTCCCCCAAAGACAAAGATGTTTTTACCATGATATGTCTTTCCACTCTCTACTCCCTCCCTCCTTTTTAAATGACCTGACATATTAGAAATGAATCATTTTTTTCGGTCACTTCCGGGATTTGGATAACTAGGAGATAGAACTATAATTTGCTCTCATCCCATTAACCAAAAATAAAACATAAATATGTAGACATATATATCTATCTTTACTGTTCTGCTGCGTTGCTTTTGTGTCCTCCCAAATCAGATCACAGACATATCTCTAATTCTAGCCTTTTGCTTTTCAGAATGCTGTGCTTTTTCTTTTCCAATGTATAGCAAATCCTTTGGTATGTTTCCACTCATGTTTATAATTCTGATTTTGACTTTGGCATGCACATTTTCTAAATATTAGAGCAAGAATTTTCTACTGTACTTTGTTCCTCTTTTAAGATTTGTTGCAAAAATTTAATTAACAGATTGAACAACAAAAGAACCCACTGAACACCCACTAGATTCTCTTGAAGGGGGAAAACATTAGCTAAAAAAAACCACTGAATACTGTAAGACACACACTGTTGGACACCTACACCTACTTCTTAATGAAATTCATCACCACCACCTAAATTCAGTTCCTTCTTCCCCACCTCACCGCCTCGCCCCCATCACCAAAAAAATTTTTAAAAAAAATAAAAAAAAAAAAGCCTCATAAGAACAGTTTTAATGGTATACACAATATAATATACATTTTCAAAAGTTTAAAAAACAGGAAACCTTGGGTTATGTTTCAGACTGATTAAGGTAATCATTTCTTTGATGTCTGGCTTCCATTTTTTCACGTCAGTTAGACAACTTATACTGTTTCTGCCATTATAAAAATTGAATTTGCTAAGTTTTTATTGTAATCTCTTTTAAGAACTATTTTTTTTTTTTTTCCTGAAAATTAACTTGTGACTATTAAAGGAAAATCCAAAGCATGCTATAGAAGATGTTATGGTAGATAAAGAAATGCAAAACAATGCCTCCTCTTTATTGTAAAATATATGACCTACACAAGGCCATTATGAGTCAGAATTGACTCAGTGGCACATAGCAACAACATATGACAATTATTGTATAAGCCAAGTTCTAGAAGTCATTATTTTGGGCTATACATGCATTATTGTTGTTGCTGTTAAATGTCCTCTACTATCTTTACTGTTCTGCTGATGTGCTTCTTTGTCCTCAAATCAGATCCCAGACTTATCTCTAATTCTAACTCTTGAGTAGATTCTGAACAGGTATAAGAATAAATAAACATTTGCTTATGCATACTTTTTTAAGTTTCATAGAGGAAAAAAAAAGTTTTAGAAAATTTTATAGAAGCAAGGTTTAGTCTTTAAAGATGATAAGAATATCTTATCTTCTATTCACTTAACAAGTTTTAGCAGTTTTCTGAATACTTATGAGTAGCTCAGAAATTCATATAAGTTCATGTAATTCACACAGCATCTGTTGTGAAAAAATAAAGTGATAATTTACATCCAATTAAAATATTTTTCATTAGATAAAGATGTTTTAATAAACCAACAAATTTATATAAGAAATAATGTTCACTGGAAATAAAGTAAGTTAAGTTTCTATAGATCATTCAAAAAATCAGAGATTGGTCAACTCTAACAGGAATGAGTCAAATCTTTGTATATAAAATTTTAATACTTAGACTACTTTTTACTTTAAATTGTGTGTCCTTACTAAAATTTATATAATTTATTTGAAAGAATATCTGTCTATTGGGTGCACTTTAAAAAAGACATTCATAATAGAATTGGGAATTTCAGAAGGGCTTCTTACATATTTTAAATTCAGAAGGTCTTCTAACTTCTAAATCTTTGGCAATTGTAGTACATGGAATTAACTGCAACTATGGCTTTAAAAGGCATTGTTTTTAAGTGTTGTTGAGTTGGTTCTGATTCATAGTGACTCTATATAAGAGGTTTACTATGAGCGGCTGGTGGGTTTGAACTGTTGAGCTTGTGGTTAGCAGTTCAGTGCTTAAATACAATGCAATACTGGGACTTCTTAAATGGTATGTATTTTGTTTTAATTTTATTTTATGATATAAGTATTCTTTATCTTTAAAATAGATTTATATATAATCTAGAAGAAACTTATTCAAATGATTTCTGTAAGGGTAGATTCCGATGGTAAAACAAGAAGCAAATTTAAGAAAAATGGGGGAGTTAAATAAAAAGTCAGTTGGTGGGTCTAGCTGGGCTTTTTTATTTTCTTGTGTGTTAGATATTTTTAGGCCTCTTCTCCACTGCTGTTGGGTCATTTCTCTGAGCTCAACTAAAGAGCCTTTGTCAGTCTGGAGGAGGCAGCCATGTGTCCGTGAATGCTTATTTAGTACGTCTAGGACAGATGGCCTGGAATTGCTGAAGAAGACCTTAAGATAAATTTAAAAGAGGAAGGGGAAAGAAACAATAAGGGAGGATATAAACTACAGAAGAGGAAAATGTTTGGCAAAGGAAAGAACACACATACATACACAGAGGCACATACAAGTGAAGATAGATTATAAAGGTGGTAATTAGGACTTGATTTTTCAGAGATTTGTTTCTACTGTACAAACTTTAGTTTCCATTATTTGCTTTAATTTTTAGCAGAAACCTGCAACTGAAGACAATGTTGTTCTGAGCTTACTTAGTCTTGGTTGATATATAGTATACTGTTTCATTTAGAACCCAAAATGGAAATATGATTTTTAAACTATAAAAGCTTAAGGCATGCATTTAAATAAAACTGAACTAAATAGAAATTTCTGATGCCCTAAGAATCAATGCTTTAATAATGTTTGTTTTAGAGTCTTACATAATTAATTTATTGTGCTTAGCATTTTAAAAAATAGCTTATTTTTTAAACATTTTAAAATATTTTTTAAATAGTGTGTCACTCTAGTGCCCAAGTAAAACCTAATGAAGGGGTGTTTGATGTGTACTAAAAAGATAAAAGAAAGTAATCATGGGAGAATGGATTGTTATGGGGCCATCAGAGACTAATATCCCATTTTCAAATAGGAAGACTTAATAAGATGTTGTGAGATGAGGGGAAAAAAAGTGATTCAGTGGCTCAATTTATCTTTAATGTCAGGTTTTTTTTCTGTCCAATATATCAAATTAACATTTTCTCTTTTTTTTCAGATTTATTCTATTTCAATAATTCTCTGACCATGCCAGGTAAGTGAGGACTGTTACTTCAATTGCCAAGTTTTCTATTGCTCCTAAGAAAAGTACTAAATTTCAAATTTCTTCTTATTGCCTTCTGAGTTGTCATGGTTATCAAATGACACCTTCTCTAAATTCTCTCTCATTTTAACTCTTTTCCAAAAACAGGCTGCTTGAAAATCAAGAGAAAAAATAAAGACATTATATTTGGTTGCTATAAGAAGCAAAGAGGCAAAAAACACAAGAAACAAGAAGGAAAGAAATATTTTGTTAGCCACAATTGAAATTTGAAATGATCTTATGCAGAAGCATTATGAAGAAGTCATTAAATTTAAGAAATCTAAAAAACTACCTGCTTTATGAAATGGATCTCTGAACTAGCTCTGGGTAATTGAATAGCTACAAAGATGTCACTTCTTTGAACTATGCTTAGAGGATTTCTGCTCTTCTTTCCTCCCAACCACTATTGCCAATGATACAAGCAGCAATGATGGTGGATCATTCTAAAGAAAATATAAATTTTTTATTTTATTTTTTATTTTTTATTAACATAAGTACCTTTAAAAATAGAATGGCAAGAAGATTCATAAGCAGAGCCTTTGAAATATACAATAATTGTGTCTTACAAAACATTTGTTGCCCAGGCAAATATTTTGAATGCAGTGTACTTCAAATTAACATTTAGAAGGTGTGTTGGGTGGTGTCTCTATGTGGACTTGGCTTCAGAGTTAGTCAACTCAACTCCTCAGCCTGTTGGCTCAGCAATTTCCTAGTGGTCGGCCTGTCTTGCCATAATCACATGCTGGTGGCCCAAAACTGTTTCTTAACTGTACTTTGTACTTTATAATGAAAGCCTCCCAAAATATCCATAACCACTCAAATTCTGGGGCAGCTGTGACCTCAGACTGGACTGCTGGACAACACTGGGCATGCTCAGAGAGACTGGCTGCTAACAATCACCCAACATGATGACTGAAGTCTTCTCTTGTTTGTTAAATTTTGAAACTATGAAGTTGTTGCTATTGTTCAGTGACTTCCAGTCAGTTCTGACTCATAGTGACTTTTGTACACCAGCCTTTCTATGTACAATGGAACTAAACCATCCTCACAGTCATTGCTAGGCTTGAGCCCATTGTTGCAGTCACTGTGTAACTCCATCTCCTTGAGGATGTTCTTCTTTTTGCTGATCCTCAATTTTACCAATCCCAAGGATGGGTCCATCCTGATAACATATCCAAAATAAGTGAAGTCTCACTGTCCTCACTTCTAAGGAATATTCTGCCTAGCCTTATTCCAAGATAGATTTGTTCTGACAGTCCATTTAATATTTTTGCCTACACTATAATTCAAAGGCACCAATGTGGTGACTCCATATGATAAACACTGAACTGCAAACCACATGGTCATTGGTTCAAGCTCACCAGTAACTCCATGGGAGAAAACTTTCTGCTCCCACAAAGATCGAAAGCCTTCAAAACTATACAGGATCATTATGAGTCAGAACCTATTGTATAGCGCATAATAATGACACTTAATAACCACAACATTCTTCCTTTGTCTTTTTTACTTACATGCATATGAGGCAATTGAAAACAGCAAACATTGGACCAGGCATACCTTAAAGAGGTCTTAGAACATTGGCTTATTGCAGTATACCATTTGTTTTCTTGACTGCTGATTACCTCCTGCTTAAAAGACATGCAAACTTACCTCTGTCAGTTTGCCTTACGGTGATGACTTGCTTGTTGCTGTGATGCTAGAAGCTATGCCACTGGTATTTTTATACCAGCAGGGTCATCGGTGGTTGACAGGTTTCAGCAAAACTTCCAGACTAGTAAGATGGAGAGGTAGATTAATAATGAATGGTTAGTCATTGAACACTTTATGAATAGCAGTGGAACATTGTAAGATATTAGGAGCACTGGTAGCATAGTGGTTATGAGTTGGGCTGCTAATTTCAAGGTCAGCAGTTTGAAATACCAGATGTTCCATGGGAAAAAGATGAGGCTTTCTGCTCCTTTAAAGATTCACAGCCTCGGAAACTCTATGCAGGGTGGTTATGAGTCAGAAGCAATTCCATGGCACACTGCCACCACCACCATTGTAAGATACAGTACCAGAAGTCCCTCAGGTTGGAAGGTGTTCACACTATCACTGGGAAAGTATTGTCTCCTCTAAGTAGTCTTGCCATAATAACGGAAATGAAGCATAGCAT
This sequence comes from Chrysochloris asiatica, assembly GCF_000296735.1. NCBI lineage: Eukaryota > Metazoa > Chordata > Mammalia > Afrosoricida > Chrysochloridae > Chrysochloris > Chrysochloris asiatica. The sequence goes on along the minus strand of NW_006408745.1, from coordinate 163,428 downwards.
GCAAGACCTTCATTTTCTCATGGAATATAACTAAAAATGAGAAAAAGCAGCTGCAAATATTCATTAATTATCAGAAGATGGAATATATGAAATATGAATATAGGAAAATTGGAAGTTGTTAAAATGAAATGGAACAAATAAAGATTGATATCCTATGTATTTTGAGTGGACATGGACTTGTATTAAACTTTCTGAATTTAAGAGTCATATGATTTACTATGTCAGGAAAAACAAATTGAAGAGGAATGGTATCATATTCATCATTATGAAGAACATTCAAAATCCATTTTAAAGTACAATGTTGTCTGTGATAGGATAATATCAATATACCCACAAGTAAGACCAATTAATACCACTATTGTTCAAATTTGTGGACCAACCACAAAAGCCAGGGATGATGAAAATGGAGAATTCTACCAACTTCTTGTGTGAAATTGGTAAAAAAATGCAGTCAAAGTTCATTGATAATTAATGATGACAGAAATGGGAAACTTGGAAACAAAGAGAAAGTAGTTGGAAAGTATGACCTTAGTGATAGAAATAATGCTAGAGATCTCATGAAAGCTTTTTGTAAGACCAATGATGTATTCATTGCAAATACCTTTTTTCAACAACATAAACAGTGACTATACACATGGACCTTGTCAAGTGGAATACACAGGAATCAAATTGACTGCATCTTTGGGAAGTGAGGGGGAAGAAGCTCAATATCACCAGTCAAAACAAATCCAGGGACAGATTACAGAACAGATCATTAGTTGCTCATATGCAAATTCAGGCTGAAGCTGAAAAAAAATAAAACAACTCTATATGGAGCTCTGGTAGCATATTGGTTACGAATTGGGCTGCTAATCTCATGGTCAGCAGCTCGAAACTACCAGCTGTTCCGTGAGAGAAAGATGAGGCTTTCTGCTCCTATAAAGAGTTACAGCCCTGGAAACCCTGCACAGGGTTGCTATGAGTTGGAACTAAATCCATGGCACATAACAACAACAATGAGAGCCAAGATGTGACTTTGAATATATATGATCTGAATTTAGAGATCAACAGATTTGATGCATTAGATAGTATTGACCAAAGACCAGAAGAGTTCTGGGATGACACAAAGACCATCATACAGGAAGAAAGCAATAGGACAGGAAAGAAGTAAAATAAAAATGGATGTCAGAAGAGACTCAAGATGGAAGAAATGAAGTACAAGAATTGAAAAAAAGTTACAAAGGGCAGCTCAAAAAGAAAAAGTTAAGTATTTCAGTGAAATGTGCAAAGACCTGGAGTTAGAAAACCAAAAGGGAAGAAAGTGCTTGCCATTTCACAAGCTGAAATAACTAAAGTAAAAATTCAAGCCTAAACTTGAAATACTGAAGGATTCTATGGAGTCCTGGTATGGCATTGTAAGATAAACACTGAACCACAGATTAGCAGTTCAAACTCACCAGTTACTCCTTGGAAAACCTACACAGGGTCACTATGATTCAGAACTGATTTGATGACACTTAGCAACAACATTAGACAAAATATGGAATGATACAAAAGCATCAAAAGCAGATGGAAAGAATATATATTAATTGTGCCAAAATTAAATGGTCTTTGTTGATCCATTTCAACAGGTAGCATACAATCAAGAACTGATGATACTAAAATCCAATCTGCAATGAAGGCAATAGCAAAAAGCAAGATTCCAGGAATTGATGGAATACAAATGGAAATCTTTCAAGAACCTAATGCAGCACTAGAGGTGCTCATCAACAACAAGAAATTTGGAAGATAATCACTTGGCATATTTAGAATTGAAGAGATAGAAGCTAGAACTAGTGAGCTAGAAGATAAATCTCTCAACACTACTAAGATAGAAGTTGTTGTTGTTAAGTGCCATTGAGTCGGTTCCGACCCATAGCGACCCTGTACAGGGTTTCCAAGGGTGTAAGTCTTTACGGGAGTAGAAAGCCTCATCTTTCTCCTGCGGAGCAG
>NW_006408745.1:137645-160022 GCF_000296735.1 Chrysochloris asiatica | reverse complement strand
CATGATGAACCTGACCTATACTCAGAGCGGTAGTTACTCTAAAAACCAACAGAGAGGGAAAGAGTCTTCAAATCAAGTATCAATGCTATCTGCTCTGTGCACAGGGTAGATAGGGATGGGCAACTTAGACACTGGCTATCTAAAATGAGGGGGCAATAAAGGCACAAAATGACTGGCTTGCAAGGTTTCAAGAGGGAGCTTAGTTTAAGAGTGTGGGGGAAAAGAAAGAGTCCCCACTAAATAGCTTTCATCTTGTGTAGATGGGACTGGTGAAAGGAGGTGGGGATAAGATTAGTAAGATTCAATAGTGAATAACTGTTATCATGACTAATCGCGACTGTCACACTTGTAAAGGTAGAAGTTTTGTAACAAAAAAAGGGGAGTGGTTAACCTTACAGTCCAGAAACAGAGGACCCTAGGATCATCAAGAGAGGAATACACAAATAGAATGCGGGACCTTATCCAGAGAAGCAGCAGCGCCAGAGATGGAGGCAGAGATGGGGGCATGAAGAGGCAGAGCGCCTGAGGACTCTAGATTCATCAACTAAGAAGAGAAGGACTAAGAACTGGTGGCCAGGAGCAGACTTGCAGAATGTGCCCTTTGGAGATGTAAATTTTCGTATATGCCTGAGTGGGGTTTTTTGTTTGTCTGTTTTTTACAAAAGCTCAATTGGACAGAGAGAAATACAGTTAACTGATGGTACATGGAGGGGATTATAATCATTGTAATGAAATCAATGTAATGTAAGGTATACGATTTGTTGAATGTAAAACTGATGATGTGTCCTGTAAACTTTCATTCAATCCACAATAAAAACCTTAAATTTAAAAAAAAAAATTTTTTTTGCAAGAGTACATCAGCAGGCAACTGCCAGAAATTCATGTTGTATTTGAAAGAAGACATGGAATGAGGGATATCATTGTTGAAATCAGATGGATCTCGGCTGAAAGCAGAGAATATCAAAAAGGTGTCTGATGAAGATAAAATACCACAGCCTTCAGAATGGGTTGCTACTCAATGTGAAAAAATAAAACAAAAAACAAAAGTCTGCACCACTGGACCATTAAATAACATCATGATAAATGGAGAAAAGATTGAAATTGCCAAAGATTTCATTTTACTTTGATCCACAACCAACATTCATGGAAGCAGCAGTCAAGAAATCAAAGGATGTATTGCATTAGGCACATTTGTTACCCAAGTTTTCTTTAAAGTGTACTAGAGCAAAGATACCAGTTTAAGGACTAAGGTGCATCTTACCCATGCCATAGAGGATAGCTAGATTTTGTCTCTAGTACTTTGAATATATTATCTCTGGTGAAGGACATCATGCTTGGAAAAGCAGAGGGTCTTTGAAAAAGAAGACCCCAAACAAGTTGTAGTGACACCTTACCAACTACGATAGGCTCAAACAAATCAAAATTCTAAGGATGGCACCTATTGAGCAGTGTTTTGTTCTGTTGTGCATTGAGTTTCTATGAGTTGAAATTGACTCCCTAGCACTTAACAAACACTGGTTATGTGGGCTTTGATTGTGCTTCTAAATAAAATGAAATCTTTGACAACTTCGATTTTTTTCCGTTTATCATTATGTTACTTATTGTTCAATTTGTTAGGATTTTTGTTTTCTTTATGCTAAAGTATTGCTGTTGTTGTTGTTAGGTGCCATTGAGTCGGTATTTACTCATAGTGACCTTATGCAGAGTAGAACGAAACACTGCCCGATCCAGGGCCAACCTCACTATTGTTGCCACGCTTGAACCCATTGAGTCCACTTTGCCAATCCATCTTGCTGGGGGTCTTCCTCTTTTTCTCTGACCATCCACCTTACCAAACATGATATCCTTCTCCAAAACTGGTCCCTCCTGACAATATGTCCGAAGTATGAGACACAAAGTTTGGCTATCTCGGTCTCCAAGGAGCACTCTGGCAGTACTTCTTCCAACACAGATCTGCTAGTTCTTTATCTGTAGTCTTTGGTTTTCATCAATAAATGCCTCAAGTTTTGCCTTTCTGCAAGCAAGATTGTGTGATATTGCAGGTTGCTAATGAATCTTATTCCAATCCAGATACTGAATTCTTCTTATAATCAAGCTTCTTGGATTATTTGCTAAACATATAGATTTAATATGTATAATGGACACAAGCCGGGTATACCTGGTTTTAGACTAGTCAATATTCCTTTATTTTGTTCAAATGACATTTTCTTGGTCTAGATACAGGTTCAGCATGAGTAAAATTAAGTTTTCTGGAATTCCCATTCTTCGCAATATTGTCCATAACTTTTTATGACCCACACAATCAAGTGCCTTTACATTGTCAATAAAACACAGGTAAACTTCTTTTTGTTATTCTTTGCTTTCAGCCAAGGTCCATCTGACATTAACAATGGCATCACTCATTCCAAAACTTTTTAAAATTTGGCTTGAATTTCCGACATCTCTCTGCTAATGTATAACTACAAACATTTTTTAATCATCTTCAGGAAATTGTACTTGCATATGATATTAATGATATTGTATGATCATTCAATGTGTATAGTATGCACTTATGTTGTTGAAAATGGTAGTTCACTGGTCTTACAAAATTCTATTATGCAATCTCTGGCCTCATTTCTGTCACCATAGACATATTTTCCAACTACTGATTCTTTCGTTTCCAGTAATTACCAATGCAACTTGATTGCATGTTTGATAAAGTTCAGAGAGAAGTTGGTAAAAATATTCAATTCTTCATCTTGTAATGTTCTTTTTGAAGATGAATGTAATTCCATTCCTTTTCAGTTTGTCAATTCCAGCATAGTTGTTAACTGTTGTTAAATGCTATCAAGTCTGTTCAGAATAATGAGAATCTGCTTTAGGATTTCTGGCAAGTGACTTACTTGTGGGTTTGAACTACAGTCCTTGTAGTTAGTTATCCACTGCTTATCCCCAACATAATAAATTCAAAATGGCAAACAACAGTCCATTTCAGCTCATAAATCCTATGTTAGAATCCTGATGTGACACCATAAGATAAGCATTCTATCTCAAGGTCAGTTTGAACCTCAAGCCATTCCTTGGAAACCCTAAGCAGGATCACTATCAGTCAGCCCCAACTCAACAGTACTTAACAGCGTCAACAACCCTAGCTTATCCATCTTCAAGCTTCCCATTTCATTTATAACAATTCACAATTTTCTTAGATCCATACTCTATATATTCCACATTCTGATTATTAATGAACATATACAGCTGTTTCTAAGGTTTCAGAAACTGCTCCAACCATGTTATTAAGGTAGACTCTACTTTGAGTAAGCAGCACATCTTTAATTGTATGTTGAATGCCTTCCAACATGAGGGGCTCATTTTCCTATACTATACCAGACAATGTTTCACTGTTTTCATAAAATTTCACAGACCGATTTTTTTCAGAAGTAGATTGCCAGGTCCTTCTTCTTAGTGTGTTTTCATCTGGAGACTGAACTTAAACATGTGCAGTTTGGATGATCCTGCTGGTATTTGAAATACCCTTGGCATAACTTCTAGAAAAATAGCAACACACTAGGATAAACTGACAAGATGAGTGGTGGACTATGAGGTTATAATTATATAAATTATCTCAAAAACATTGGTATGTAATTGAATAGAAAACTTTCATCCACACATAACACAGAAATTTCATGTAACTTGGATCTATGTAAATAAAGAAATAAAAAAATAGAAGTAATTATAAAGGAACATTTTGCATTTAAAGAACTAAGTAGAAAGACAACAACAAAAAGTAACATCTGAAAATAAAAATAAATATTGCATTTGAAAGTTCTTAGAAAATTGTTTTTGTCACTTATAAGACTTTGAAATTGAATGACAATGATTACTTATAAATAGCATTCCCAATATTAATTAAATTATGAAAGAGCTAAACTAAATTGGCTCTGGATTATACTTCATTAATATTTTAGCAAACATTTAGGGTTTTCGAGGAAAATAAATCAAAATGAGAATGTGTCACTTTTCATGAAAGTTCAACTGAAATATCTGACAAGTGAATCAAAAGAATCTCTATTTAAATTCAACAGATATTGAGCTGGACACTCATCTTTTCAAGTCTTTGTGTCATCAAATAAGGTAACTCATAATGTTGGTTAAATACGGCTTGACTCGGGGAAAAAATAACTTTAACAGTGTGTTCAAGAAATTAGCAAAAAATAAAATTTAGAAACCAGAGAGATCAATATTGTTATTTTGCCATGTTTAATTATGTTTTGTAAGTCATGAAGCCTATTCCAAAAGAATGTTTATAAATATATTATACAATTCAGTCAACTTGATTCTTACGTGTTTTTTGCCCTTTGATGATATTAGCTGAAGCATATGTTTGGACTAGACTCCTAATACTAAATCTTTTACTCTTATTCAGAAAAAAACAAAAAACAAAAATAAAAAAATAAACGTAACAAAAATTACTGGCAATGTCTTTGTTCAAATACAAAGCATTATGTTTAACATATTGACTTTCTCCATATAAGTATGCATTGTAAAATGTGATTGAATGAAAAGCAAAAAAGATCTCTCATTATGTCAGCTCTGGAAAGCTTTATTGCTTAGTTACACTTACTCCAAACTATTGTAGAATTAAAACATGCTGCAATGGTATGTAGTCAGTAACTAATAAGCCACTTATAAGCATTCCTGTACACATTTTATTAGAGGTTAGCAAAAATCATTCCTCTATTACTTATTTTAAAATATAATATTACAGGCCCAAATTCTGATTTCATATCCTTAGAAAACCAAGAGTTCAAATCTATAAAGAGTTGCTGAGAGTCAATAACCTTTTCTAAAGGGGGAAATATATATGGGCTTCTAAATATTTGTGGGTAAGTTCCATTATCTTTTAACTCCATTTTTCCATAACTTTTTGAAGCTCCCTTGTATATATAATGATAGTCCAATTCTTACAACTAGCCAGAAAGAACAAATTCTGTTTAATTTAGGCACTCTTTGGATCTTTATTGCGATCTTCCCATTTGTATCTTACTTCTGGAAACAGATTGGGCAAACCTAGAGTTTTAAGTAGTGTACAAAACAAGTAAAATACTATTCCCTTTGCTAATCGACATGACATGCTTTCTTTCTTTAATTATAAAATTCTTTTTAGAGTCTCTTTTTTTTTTTTTGCAATCTATTTTTTCCCCTAGAAGGTAACCCCTTGTGTACTACCTTAGGCTCCTCACTGAATGATCTCTTTTTTCTTCTAATTATATTTCTTCACCTTGGGAGGGACTCACAATGCTTCAGGGTAAGCAACCCAGTAGAGCCTAAGGTCAGGTATGCCCTAGAATCTAACTCTAGAAATTACAATCATGGAATAAGAGGAGGATAGGGAGAGAAGAGGCTGAGTAGGGAATTTATAACAATATTGAGGATCATTCTCAGTAATAATTAACTGAACAGCATCCTATGTTGCATCATTTGCTTCAAACCTCAAAGGAAAGACTAAGGAATTTAGGAAGATGATCTGAATTTTCCTCCCCAAAGCCAGGGGGTTAGCAAATTAGTTGTACTCATAAACCTTTTTATTTCCTAAGTGTCTCTTGCTCTGGGGTCCAAAAACTAGAGTTCTATTCATGAGCCTCCAGAACACCAAAGAAAGTGCCAATGGCATATTATACATTATAGATACTCAAATTAAAAACATTTAAAGATAGATGGCTTTTCTTCCCTTTAAAAATGAAGCCCAATGAAGCAGTTAATGGGGGACAGCAAAAGAGAAATTTTTGAAATTAATTCTTAAAGTAAAAGAGAATTCTATTTTGGGAGCAGTATAGGGACCTTTTGAAAATTTCAACTCTTCAGGTAGAGGAATTCTAGGTAGAAAAGAGAGAAACAGCAGAGATTTTAAACCAAATCTTCAGCTGGGCTTTTGTTTAACACATATGCAAATTTGTTCACTGCTTCATTTGAATATTTATTTACTGCATTTGTGTGGGAAATTGGGGGATTATAGCCTCTTCCCAGCTGTGTTTTAGTTAATGACCGGTCAGCCTATTAGCCTGCTCTACTAAAGGGATTCTCTGCACAAGCAACACCTTTTTTTTACCCTGACTAGAATTTCTTCACATAAACAACAGGGGATGGAGTGTGGGGGAGAACAACAAGCCAGCTCCAGAGAGAGTTCTGCACCAAAAATGAAAATATTCCCCTCACAATCATTAACACAAGCAAGAAAGTTATTTGATGATTGTGACTTTTGCATTTTTTATAATAAACAAAGCAAACGATTTGCTTTCAAATGTTGTGGGGGAAGGGCAATAAGCTAGTATCTTTGTATCTTTCCTGAGAACTCTTTTAGGATGCTGGTCTAAATGGTTTTTCCATTCCTTCCCCTATACGTGTTCATTTATTGTTCCTTATAAATATAACCCTTTCTGCTCCTATAAAGATTTACAGCCTCTCTATGAGTCGCATCCGAGTTTACCGAACTTCACTACCACCACCACCATAATTATAATCACATAAGTCAATGAGCTCTGGTAGCGTAGTAGTTACGAATCGGGCAGCGAACCAAAAAGTCAGCAGTTCGCAACTACCAGCTGTTCCGCGGGAGAAAGATGAGGCTTTCTGCTCCCATAAAGATTTACAGCCTCGGAAATCCTGTACAGGGTCGCTATGAGTCAGAACCGACTCCACGGCACAAAACAACAAGAAGTCAATGAAAGGTTCATAAATTAAAATTCAACAAAGTCACTGAAATTTGGGTTTTACTATTTCCCTGTCCTTTTCACTGCCAAGAAAACACAGAAGGAGAAACAATAAATAGCATTTCTTTAGCAACCAAAACCTGGTATACTGTCACTGTTCAAACCAACTTTTTAAGAGACATCAGTGTTGATTATGAAATAAAACTCTTTCATCATGACAAGTTCATTTCTAAGGATTTACTCATTAACAAACAATAACCTAAGTGTAGAATTTCACATCACTTATTAATTATTATTAAAAAAACAGAATCCATTATCAAATAAATTTGTGTCTCAGTCAATGAGGACAAATTTATCTAATTTCTAAGAGTCTGCCTTCTTTGTATCACTTTTATTATATTTAATATTGATCTACTCTTCCCAGCAATAACATGTACTAATTCTAATACAGGCAAAATTAAGCCAAGGAATTGAATGGGCCAAATTGCTATCATCAAAGTTTTGAATTTTTCTGGCTGGATCTAAAAATAAATCAGCATTTTGATATGTTTGATTAGTAGGGTGATCTTTATAGAACAAATATAAATTAACAACTTATTGATTAGAAGTGATAATATTTAAAACAATTTGCTAGTGACTCATTTACGCTTGTTTATGTATGAACTATTGCTGCAAATAAATAGGCAAGGAGAGAATCTGAAAGCAACTTGGGTATGAGGAAATGTTCTCAGCGCAAAATGATTAGTTATCAGAGTTGGATAAAAAATGTTATTCCTTAGACTGGCTACTCAAATATTTGCAGAACAAAAACCAATGAAAAAGGCAAAGATGCTGGTCTGCACCAAGATAAACAGAAAACTAACAATTATGCATAGGACCTAAAATAAGGATAAATATTTCACCTATGAAATCTAATGTAGCTACTTCATTGCTAAGATCACATTAGTTCTGCCCATGATGCTTAAAATAACTAATGCTACCTTTCAAGACCACAGAAAGTTTACATTTTCTTGCCATACTTTAATTCAGAAGTGAATGACTGGCATGTCTCAATGGCATCATCCTTTCTCCACCCCCCACCCCCTAAACATGGATTTCTAAACCGTCTTATAAACTCATCAGGCATATTTCTTGTTTATTCCTTCTGTGGGGCAGAGGCAGACAGATTGCTGGATCAGATAGTGCAATACGCTGTATACTGTATTTGAAATGTGCCTTTTTTTAAAGCAGCAGATTTATTGATTTTCTTAAGTAGAAAATATGCACCCGGACATTAGACAAACACAGACTAAACACAGACTGAGTAAAAGCTGATAATTTGATTAAACTGACTGAGCTTTTGTTGTCTGTGTTTGGGGAATTTCCAATAATGTGCAAGTGCCAAGCGTCCTTCTTCTTCTGAATTTAACAAATGTACTCCCTAAGTATGAAGAATTTAACAGTTATCCTGCATTTGGAGACTTGTTTTTCTTTAGAAAAATGTTTGGATGATACCATGTATTTTGTATGGGGTGGGGTTATAATCTTGCCTTGTTCAAGATAAAGGACTTCACTCAGAAAACGGTAAGTATTAGCCAGGCAAAACACATGTTTTATTATTACTTTGGCTGCTGACATATACTTGTAGAATACCAGTGTATCAGGAGCATTAGAAGTTTCATTTTGTAGCTATCAGTGTGCTATTTAATTTCATCTCATCTCATTAAAAATATAATTTTCAAAAAACACGTCTAAGTTAAGACTGTATGAGATCTGTTTATAATTTTAATGAATGGATATTAAAATTTTGAACATTTTGAAATATCTTTAAGTGTTTGAATAATTAAAATAACTGAGTCATGGTTGATTAGATGCAATTTGCTCAATTTGGGGACAAAATTGAGTTAAATATTTAAGTTTATAATGCTTCACAGTGTAGGTATTGATTCACTTGCCTTAACATTTTGATTGTCTTAAAATGTCAAAAAAAATCTCTGGTTATTTAATTTACCTTTCTGGATGGCTGCAAAGTAATTAGTGACAGCAGATGTGATTTTGAGTGTGGGAAGACAAGGGTGAGAGAGTAATAGTTGACAGTATGTGAGGATTGCTGAATTTTATGAATTAGTGGTATGAGACCTTATGAACTTTTATTGTGAACACCTTTGAACTTGCCTTTTATCTCTCCCCTCCCCATTTATACCATAATATTTAGAACAAAATCGAATCCATTGATATTCTTCAAGGACTATAGTATAAAATAACCATTTCTAGATACTTAATCATAATGAGTTTCACCTTTATTATCTTCTAGGTCTCTATTTCGGGAGTGTGGTATATTTATATGATAAGCACTGGATACGGCTTTCTGTTTCCGCGAAGATTTTAAAAGTCTGGAAACTCTATACAGGGTCCCTGTGAGTCAGAAACAACTCCACAGTACGTAACAACAGGCTATTTGCGAGGTTTTTAATAATACTTTTCTCATATTGTTCTACAACTTCCATTCCTTCTCAGAGATATTTTGCTACTTTTCACTGGCGCAAACCAAGCTTTTATCTTATCATAAAGATATTTTCCTCATTCTAATTTCCACCTTCACCAGTTCAGAAAGGAGCTCTCTTGCAGAAATCTCTATTATAACTAATTTGACTCATGGGGCATTTAATCACACCTTTTCACATTTTCCTTGCACTTATATTTTAAACTCTAAATTATTTTACTTAGCTTAACTCATACATAGGAATCCCCGTGTGGTGCTGTAGGATGAGCACTAGACTGAAAGATTGGTTTCAATTTTAAAGTTGGAGGTTCAAATCCACCAACTGTGCCTTGGATAATCTATACGGGTTCACTGTGAGTCAGAACCAACTTGATGACACTTAAGAAGAACAACAACCCCCCATGCATAGAAATGGTGCAAAAATACACTCAAACTTATGATTTGAGAATGATGCAAAACCAGGCCTCAGTATCTATATGAGCACAGTGGCTCCATACTCAATGACTGTGAATCATAATGTCTGCTGTTCGAGCCCACCAGGCACTGCATGAAAGAAAAACGAGTCATGCTTTCTGCTCCCATGAAGCATGAAAGCCTCAGAGACCCTATATAGGGTCACTATGAGTAGGAATAGACTTGATGGCACTTCTTGACAACTCATTTTCACGCTGCATGAATTCATTAGAGAAAATGACATTAAGGAAAAAGCTTACATTTTTTTTAGACAGAGGACAATTTATTAGATGGGTGAATTTTGTCCCAATAACCTGGTGCCAATTTAAATGCATCTCATCTCATTCCAACATTTATGATTTTAGAATTCATATGCACACACACAAATAAATAAATATACATAAAAACTATTGTCATCAAGTTGATTTCAATAGATATACATTTATATATGTATTTACAAAACTATTGTCATCAAGTTGATTTCAATAGATATACATTTATATATGTATTTACATGTGTGAGGATCTCTTTTAATTTGACATAGTTTTTATGTTTTTTGTTGTTTTTTTTCATCTTTCCACCTACTTTTTAAAAAAGAATATGGGTAAAAAAGAATTTTTCACTAACTGCATCAAGTATGACATTCTGATTTCAATATTAAAGTGATAATATTCTTGATAGCAATCAGTCTATGGGCTTGAATAACTACAAGCAAATTAGTCTACATTTATCTTCTAATTTTACTATAATACTTAACTTTGAGTGAATGATTTCACTTTCCTCACTCAGTTTACTCAGTGTCAAAATATGATACATTGTTTAATAAAACTCAAATTCTGTGTGTACAAGCACTCTATATCTCAAATTTTTAGATTTTCAGTTTTCATTATTAAGACATCTTTTGGTCACTGATGAGAATCTTTAAGCTGATGATCACTACATTCTCGAATGTCTGAGGTCTGAGTCAAACTCTTACTACTCATACTCATGAAACCTAATTCAAATAAAAAAACTGTGTTGTGGGTGGTAGAGGTGAGTACTCAAGCTGTACACAGGAAGCTTTACCGGAAGCTATCAACTGAAAGGAAACACAAATGGAGATATCCTGTCACCCATACTGAAACTTCCCTCAGCCAACCGAGGCCTTTCATGGGATCTCCCAAGCATGGCCACCCACAGCTGCCATCACATCCCTGAACTTCTTTTCTCTCATTAAAAAAAATAATAAAATTAATTAAACAAAGACTTTCATGGCATGTGCTTTTGTGTTGACTTATTTCCCAAATGTTTTCAAATGACTGACTTTTATTATGGTTTTAATGTTTTGTTTTAATCTAAAACTCTATAGATTTTATACAGAGGTCATTATTCACATGATTTGGCATTTTTCATCTTTGGTAAAATTAAAGGAAGACAATTTTTATAATCTTTCATGGAAAACATTTGTTAAATACAAACTCTATTTCCATCTCTATAAACCAAGAAAATGTATTGGCTTACTTAATCCACTGCTGTAGAGTTGTGTCTAACTAAAAGTGATTCTAAAGCACAAAGGAGAACTGTTCCATAGGGTTTCTGAGACTGTAAATATTTATGGAAGCAGATGTTGGTATTGTTAAGTACTGATTCATAGGTTTCTGAGCAGTGGCCGGTGGATTTGAAGCACTGATTTTGTGGTTATCAGTCCAGTAACTATCCTACGTGCCACAGTAGGACTCCAGATAGCTCCATCTTTCTTCCATGGAAAAACTGGTGAATTGGAACCATGGACCTGTGGCTAAGAGAAAAACACTTAGCCTATTGTGACAACAAGGCTCCTTTGCCTTACATATAGTTTATTAAATTATAAAATAAAGATAGCAGAAACTTTTAATAAATATTTATTTTTTAAATCTCATCTCTTGCTAAAAATAAGTATTCAATGTACTGTAGAACTTGAGTTTTCAATGCCATTGAGTCAATTTGAACTCTTTATGACTCTGTATAGTGTGTTCAAGGAGTAACTGGTGAGTCGGAACCATCGACCTTGTGGTTAGAAGTGCAGTGCTTATCCTATAGTGCCATACCAGGACCCCAAATATTCAATATGTTGTTGTTGTTAAGTGTTGTTGAGTCATAGGAACCTGCTTAGGGTTTACAAGGAGTGGCTATGACATTTGAACAATGATCTTGAGGTTAGCAGTCCAGGGTTTATCCTACAGTGTCACACCAGGATTTCAAATAGTCAATATATTGTTTTCATAGAATGAAGTATATTCACAGGTTAGTTATAATGTTCATTAATCGAGCTATAGGATCATTAGAAACTGCAGTACCATTGGAATCCTGGCGTGGCACTGTGGGATAAAGGACTGAACTGCAAGGTCAGTTCGAACTACAAGTTTGGCGGTCCAAACTCACGAGTGGTTCCTTGGAAACCCTATACAGGGCCACTATGAATCAGATTCAATCAACAGCACTTAACAACAACAAAAACAATAACCATTACAGATTAAATGTCACCAAACTTTCGCAATATTCTCTTATTTGAAACAGCCATTTTACCATTCAAAACATTATTCTTCCTGTATGTAGATATGTACAGTCATGTAAACAGTCTTAGTTAACCATTTTTCATGTAAGCATGGAAGTATTTTCCAAAAAAAATAATATAGTTGTCCATATCCTGTCATTTCACTGACAAAATTTATTCAAAAAATTAAAAGCTGCTTCCTTCTAGCAAGTCATTGTGGTTATTAAATGTTGAGCCAGTTCCAATGCATAACAACCCTGTATAAGGTCTCTGAGAAGCACCTGCCAACTTTGTGGTTCAAAGACCAGTGCTGCTCCTACAGTGACACAACTAATAACAATATTTTGATCAATTTAGGTGATCAATTCTAAAAACCAACACCAAGTATTAGTATTTTTCTTAATAATAACTTACTTTGTTTAACAGTTAACAATTATTCAAAGAATGCTTGTTGAGACCTAATCTACACTATCTGAGCATATCTGTGAAGTCAGACAATTTGCTTGGTGGTCACGGCAAGGAGTGGGATATAAAAAATATCTGGTTCTGGACACAAAGTGTTGCTTAATCTATTAGAGGATGCATGGGATGTAGCACAAGACAGAATGTTGTATTTCAAATTTAAAATAAAACAACAAAAAACTGTGTGTATAACTGTGTAAGTTCTGGCAGGGTTGGCATCTGTGATATCCTTTTAAGGAGAGAAAATTTCAACAAGTGGGAAAAGTAGGAGAGGCTATTGGACATATGAAGGTAGTATCTTTAATAGAATTTATAAAAGGGGCAAATAAATAAGATTTCTAAGTAATAGCAGATAGTGTTTAAAGGGTGTTTTCAGATGGTGCATTGAAAAAGACACACTATAATTTATAGAAGACCTTGAAAGTCAGAATAAAGCCTCAGGTTTTATAAGAAAGAGACTTGAGGACCTGTTGATGAAAATAAAGACTTGAAAAAATGGTAGTTTACTCATATTAGCTTGAAGATACCCCTGAGAAAATAAGATGCTTTTGTTGTTGAGTGCCATTGAGTCAGTTCTGACTCATAGCAATCTTGTGGAGGGTGTCCAAGGAATGGCTGGTGAGTTTAAATTGCCAATGTGTGGTTCAAACCAACATTGTGGTCTAGTGCTTATCCTACAGCACCACTCTAGGATTCCAGCTAGGAAGATAAAGTTATCATAAATAGGGATAACATTTAGGGAGATAATACAAATATTGTGAGTAAAGTAAATTGAAAATTTTGAACAAATTATTGTCAGTAGAAATGAAATGGAGGTATTGGGTGCAAGAGAAATTCCACAAAGAAAACAAAGATCATAAAATCATTGTTGTTAAGTGCCCTCGAGTTGTAGCGACCATGTATTGGGTTTCCAAGGAGCAGCTGGTGAGCTTGAACCACTGACCTTGTGGTTGAAACTGACTTTACAGTCCAGTGCATTAGTCCACAGCACCACACCAACATACATATATATAACATCCAAATGGCAGTGATGAGAGAGCCAGCTGCGTCTTCACATCAAGTATCAATGCCATCCCCTCTGTATACAGGTTAGATAGGGACAGGCAACTTAGACATTGGCTATCTAAAATGGGGGGCGGGGGTCTATAAAGACAGAAAATGACTAGCTTACACATTTTCAAGAGGGAATTTACTTTCAGAGTGTGTGGGGAAGGCAGAATCCCCAATGAATAGTTTTCATCTTATTTAGATGGTTTAGTGAAAGGATATAGGGATAAGATCCTTATGATTCAATAGTGAGTAGTTGTTATCAGGACTAATTGTGATTGTCACAACTGTAAAGGTAGAAGTTTTATAACAAAAAGGGAGGAGTAGTTAATCTTACAGTCCAGGAACACAGGACCATAGGACCATGAAGGGAGAAGAGCACAAGCAGAATGTGGGACCCTATTCAGAGAGGCAGTGATGAGAACATGGAGAGAGAGAACAGCTTAGGACTCTAAACTCATGGAAAGAGGCTATGTGCTGGTGGCCAGGAAGCAGGTTTATAGAATGTGACCTTTCATTGTTTAAACTATTATATATTCCTGAGGGATTTTGTGTACATTCCCCCAAAATACAAAACAAACAGCAAACAGAAGAAATAGACGCAAACACCATTGAATGATAATACGTGGAGGAGATTGTAATTACTATAAGAAACGATGAGTGTAAAATCGATGTTCTCCCATGTAAACTATCACTCAATTCACAGAACTGTTTTGTACTGAAAGATGCAGTTTAAAATGAAAGTGTTAACATGATGAAATTGGTAGATCAAGAATCAGGTAGAGTAGAGTGACAAAGGTAATGGTTCTTATTATTTAGTTTTCTTTCTATCAGCAATCAAAAACTTCTTCATGCCTTCTACTAATTCTTAGCCCCATCTCTCATATTGATCTCACTCTCTCAGAATCAAAAATAATTTAAAACTTCTTATCAGTATAACTAACCTAACAAGACTGGAGTAAAACAAAATGAGAACCAGGTTTCAAGTGAGGTATTAACTGAATAGGATGAAGTTAATTGAAGATAGGAGTCAGAATTTGTGTTAGAGTGGTCAATATGCATAGCACTCCTTTGGAGAAATAATCTGGGGACTTATTAGGGACATACAAAAATTTGGTTAAGGTAATGTTTACCCAAAACAAACAAATACACTGCCACTGATTTCAACTAATAGCCATCTTATAGGACAGAATCAAACTGCTCCCATAGAGTTTATAAAGGGTGAGAAAATATATAAAAATTTCCATAGTTTACAAGCTGTTAAAATTTATGGAAGCAATTTACTACATCTTCCTTCCATGGAACAGCTTGTGGGTATGAAACCTTC
The DNA here is from genome assembly GCF_000296735.1 of Chrysochloris asiatica. NCBI lineage: Eukaryota > Metazoa > Chordata > Mammalia > Afrosoricida > Chrysochloridae > Chrysochloris > Chrysochloris asiatica. The sequence continues at coordinate 145,053 of NW_006408745.1, read as the reverse complement.
AGTTAACAGCTAAACACTGTATCATTAGGACTTCTCCAAAATAATGCCTACAGTTACAGCTGTGATGTCAGAATGACAATTTGGAATCTTAGTGCTCAAAGATTATTAGCTCTATAAAATTTTTACCATCAAGTTGATCCAGTCAGATGTCATATCTTGGAATAATAATCATTGATTTTATTTCTAATTCAAGAGATTTACAGTATAATATTCTATCATAGTCTGATTCAAAGTTATTAAACTTTATAAAATAAACCAACATAGAATAGAATCAAATAGAATCCCATCCTTTATAAGGTTTGAATAGGATTATAGTATTAATGATGAAAAAGGAAAAGAAGTCAAGGAACAAGGAATTACACCTTTTTGTAAACTCTAAAAATCTTTCAAATAACTCAAGTGAAATAGATTACAGAACAATATCTGAAAATGAATGCTCTCTTACCTTATGTTCCAGGCACCTTCCAAAGCTCTTTCATTTAATCTTCAGTATAACTTGTGTGGAGTTGTGGATTAGTACTGGATTGTGAAACACAAGTTCGGCAGTTCAAGTCCACCAGCTGGTATTCGGAATCCCTATAAGCTGATATGAGTTGGAATCAACTTGATGGCACTTAACAACAACAATATGCCATGTTTTGTTTTTTGTTTTTTTTTTTTTTGCTCACCCTTTTTTATAAAATAAAAAAGAAGTTCAAAAGGGAGTAGGTCAATGTAGACATTAAAATAATACTCTACAAGATCCATATTCTTCAGATGAATCATCTTCATGAAAAATTACTTTTTCCTATTTTTTTTCATTTGAAATAGAAATCTTCAAAAAGTTGATAGAAATATTTCATTACCCTTCAATTCCAATTGTACTCTGAACTTTTTGAAGTTCCTCACATTTAAAGCTTATCAAGGTGGCACTGTGAGTTAATCACTGAACTGAAAAGTTGGTTTGAACTACAAGGTCAGCAATTCAAGATCACCAGTAGCGCCTCAGAACCATATACAGGGTCGCTATGTGTCAGAACCAACTTGACAGCACTTAACAACAACAAAGATATTACTATTTACTTCCTCTCAGTTTCATAGTGGAGGAAGTATAGAAGTCAGGACAGGGAGACTAACATATGTGAAGTGTTTAAGGTAATATTTTGTTTTTTAGACTTTTCAAATTATGTTTCAGAAATGTCCACCATGTGGTTAAATTCTAGTTAGTTCTCTAATGCAGATTAAAACTCTAATTTTTAAAAAGGTCACAGATAAACTGGGCCAGTTGAGAGCAGAGGACTTCCTGAGACTATTGCCCAGAGACACTCTTTAAACATTGAACTTAATCTACCCTTTGAAATTGCCTCTGAGAGAAATAGTAGAATGGCACACAAAATAAAGGATACTAACTATAAGAATGGTGCTCTACTAAAAAGCCGTGTGAATAAGACCAACAGTAGAAATTTACTTTATAGCAAAAATAAGAATATAATGGGGCAGTATGGAAAATGGAATAATCAAGACATTTAAAATGAATATTGACAAATTGTGAAAAATTTAACTAATGTCACTGAACAATTTGTATGGAAATTTTCAAATGTGAAACTAACCTGATGTGAAAACTTTCATCAAAAGCAAAATAAAACATTAAAAAGAAAAAATCTCCAGTTACTTTTGTGTTCTACATAGAACCCCAGCAAAAATCTAATATCATGATTCATTTTTTAAAAAATACCCAAGGGACCAAGAACCTTTAAAGCCTAAAGTCTCTCTTCTTTCTTAATTACAATTTTTAAAACGTTACCAAGCACTTGTAACTTTCAAACTTGGATTTTAATGAATACAGCATGTAAAAAGTTAATCTATCTCTAAGGAGACCTGGTGGCACTGTCAGATAAGCCCTACACTGCTAACTGCAGTCAGCAGTTCAAACCCACTAGCCATTCTATGGGAGAAAGATGAAACTTTCTGCTTCCATGAAGATTTACAGCCATGAAAACACTATACAAGATGACTATGAGTTGGAAGTCACTCAATGCAAGTTGGGTTTATCTATTCCAGGCACTTTTATACTTAGCTCTTGTTAAAAATATTAATAGAAGTTAGAAGTTAATTCAACCCATCAGCATCCTCACTAGAGTAGGGACGGAGCTAAGTGGTCCGTGCCTTTTTTAGATTAGCCGTGAGACAGTGACACACTTTCTTGGGGCTCAGGGTGGTAGAGGCAAGTAAATTTTTGCTAAGTGTCCTTTTGGTAAACCCGTGGTTCTGTACTTTTTTTCCAGGAGATATAAAGCAATAAAGAGTGACTTGATCCTTCTAGAAGTATTGCTTAGTGGTCTGTAAGTAAGATTTTGTATCCAGTGCAGAACTGCCCAACTTTGCTAGTGGCCACCAGGCATTCATGTGGTTTATCGAGCTCATCCTTATGAATGTCATTGAGGAAACAGCATTTAACTTCTTAAAATATCTTCTACAAAACTAAAAGGAAATTGCACCAAGTATGGCATCTGGGAGTGAGGTACGGTACACAGCTGCTAAAGAGAGGAAATTTAAATTAAAGCTGCCTTTTTTCCCCCTGATTAGATTCTTTCTAATTTTTTTTTTTTTCTTTCAGATCCCATGATAATTTAAGATGAATGCAGGGTGTCAGAGAGATTTCTGAATTTCTCTGTTTCCTAAGCAGCCTAATCCAATGTGCCTCAAAATTTCCATTGGTGGTTGGTTTGATGATGGAAATAGAAGAAACAGGTTGGTGGTTTGAAGAAAAATTAAGAGGAGGCAGAAAGACTTCCAATTGCTTGCAGTTTACAGTTGGCCAAGCCGTAAACAACTTCTAGACTTACCAGCTCTGTCAAACTGGCCATTTTTATCTCCCTTTCTCCACCATCAGCTCAAAATCAGACCCCAAAGTGCCCTGACACAAAACCACTGAAGGGTGTGGTCTCAGTTTCTACTGGGCATTGAACAGGGAAGCTATTTATTCCTAGGGCATCTCTGTGCAGTGACTCATGTTTCGACTGGAAAATTGGCCACAGCTTTCTAGCAGCTCTTTCCTGCCAGCTCTCCTGGCATTCTACCCAGTGCTTCCACTGCCCCTCCCCCTTCTCCTCACCCAGTCAGCTTTTATATTCCTAAAACCCCACTTAATAATAGTCATTGTTCCACTTTAACCTTGAGGATCTGGGAGGACGGACAGTGAAGGGCGTAGCTGTATGCTATAATGAGCATTTGGTGCTATAGCAGGTGGAAAAGGCTTTGGGGATCTGGGCAGATTAGGAGGAGAGGGGGCTCTAGCAGATGTTGAAGCAAGATGATGTATTGCTGCTCACTCTGGGATTCAGACAATACCACTGCAAAAGTAGAACAGGGAAAAGAGAAAAAAAAAATTGATCCCTTCTGATACAAACTGGGCTAAAAACCAGACACACTTGAAAGTGAGCATTTAAGAAAGACAAATTTGTTTCCAGGCCCTGGGTTTTCTTCTTTTAGTTCTTTAATGGCTGGCAGATCAATTGTCAAATTATTATTATTTAATTTGAATGTTAACTACATCCTGGGTTTGACTCTCAATCGCTTAAGAGTCTTATTAATCTGACTTCTTTGTGGTAAAAGAAACATAGATGCCTACTAAATTTCATTTTAGCATGCTCTCAGGACCAAGAAGCAACGGTGTTTGGCATTTAATGAATAGCTGGGTTTACCATTTGAAGGAATATATGTGTGGTGTTGTGGGTTAATGCATAGGACTACAAGATTGGTTTGAATTGAAAGGTGGACAGTTCAAGCTCACTTTGAAAACCCTATACAGGGTTAGTATGAGTCAGAGCTGACTCAACTGCACTTAAAAACAAAAACATATGTGAAGTTATTTTGCTTTGATCTACGTATGGACTATAAAGACATTTCTGATATAAACAAATGTTTCATTCACCTTATAAAAGAGAATAAGAATAAAACTTTAGCCTTCAGAGCAAAGCTAACTATTCCTAGCTTTGATTTTGGTGTCTATTTCTAAATCTTTTATGGAATTCTAGAAATAAAGATCATTTGAAACACCTGTTGTACAATTAAACCCTGGTACTATAGTGGATTATGAGCTAGACTACCAACAGCAAAATCAGTAGTTTCAATCTACCAGTTACTGTCTGAAAGGAAGATGAAGCTTTCTTCTCCTGTAAAGATTTACAGCCTATATAATCACTATGACTCAGAACCAACTTGGTAGCACAAAATCACCACTGCCACCACTGTACTATTGGATATGCATATAGCATTCACACATATATACAAGATTGCATGCATATGTTGTTGCTATTGCTAAGTGTCATAGAGTGAGTTCTGACTCATAACTACCCTGGAGGATAGTTATGATATTGGTGGATTTGAACTGACAACTTTGTGGTTAGCAGTCCAGTGCTTATCTTACAATGCCACACCAGGACTCCTTATATATACTTCTTATTGTTATTAGGTGCCATCCATCAAGTTGGCACTGACTCATAGTGATCCTATGCACAACAGAATGAAACACTACCCAATCCAGCACCAACCTTACAATCGTTGCTAACCCTGAGTCCATTGCTGCCATCATTGTGCCAATCCATCTCATTTGTGGTATTCCTCTTTTTCTCCAACCCTCCACTTTACCAAACATAATATCCTTCTCTAGGCACTAGCCCCTCTGACAATATACCCGAAGTATGATAGACAAAGTTTGCCCATCCTGGTTTCCCAGGAGCACTCTGGCTGTACTTCATCCAACACAGAGCTATTTGTTCTTTTGGCAGCCCATGGTATTTTCAATATTCTCCTCCAACATCATAACTCAAATGCATCAATTCTTCTATGGTCTTCTTTTATTCACTGTCCAACTTTCACTTTTATGTGAGGTTATAAGAAATACCTTGGCTTGGGTAAGACATACCTTAGTCCTCAAAATGACATCTTTGCTTTTCACACTTTAAAAAAGGTTTTGTGCAGCAGATTTGCCTAATGCAATATGACATTTGATTTGACTACTTCTTCCATGAGTGTTTGATGGTTGCTCTCAGCAAAATGAAGTATTTGACAACTTTAATCTTTTCACTATATGGATGTTGTTTACTGGTTCAGTGGTGAGGGCATCAAAAAGTTAATGGAAGAATTTCATTATCCTTCAGTTTCATTTTTCCATGGATTTTTGAAGCCCTCTCATATTATAAAGATATATAATATATATCTTGAATGTACCCATGGATGTCTATATCTGTCTTTCTATTTATATCTCTACCTATTTATCAGTTTCATGTATATACACATTTATAAATGTATAATGATTATGACCAAGTATACTTCAGGAAATATTACATACAAGGAGTTGGATTGTCAAAATGTATTCCTAAAAGTTTTAGCCTCTTCTCTTTTCTCAGAACTCCACACATGTAATAAGTCAGTTTTGGTATAAAAAGTAAGAAAGTCTGTTTTTTAAAAAGCTTTTATTGTGAACTGAATGATAGTTTGCATAGCAGAACATTGGTTTTGCACTCAACCAATTGTATTTTGTTTCTCTGCAATGGTTACAATATCCTCTATGCACTATTAGTTAATAATATTTGCCTCTACTCCCTCTTTTTTTTTTTTTTTTTTTATGTACATAAAACACACAGAAATATATATTCATTGAAACTACCAAAGGGCACATTTGGAAGGCAGACTCCTGCTTGCTGGCTCAGAGCCTTTCTCTTTCCATGGGTTTAAATTCCTCAGATGCTCTATCTCTCTATGCAATCAACTTTGCCTTAGTCTCTGGTGTCCCTGCTTCTCTGGTTAATCTCAGGCTCTGCTCAAGTTCTTCCCTCTTGATGGTCCTACAGTTCTCTGTTCCAGGAATGAAAGATTAACTACTTCCGCCTTTTTGTTACACATCATCTATTTTCACTGTTGTGAAAATCACAATTAGTCATAATAACAATTACTCACTATTGAATAAAAAGAATCTTATCCACCTCCTCCCCAATCCCCTTTCACCAGACCCATCTAGACAACATGAAAACTTTTTTCTTTCCTCTGAAACTATGCAGCCTCCTGAAAATTTGTAAGCCAGCCACTGTGTGACTTTCTTTAGCCTTTCCTATTTTAGGTAGCCAATGTCTAAGCTGCCCATCCCTATCAACCCTGTGGACTGAGGGAATAAGTTTGATACTTGAAGTAAAGACTCCTTCCCTCCTGGTAAGTATTTTGAGCAACTCCATTCATAAGCAATTGTCAAGTTCATAAAACTGCAGTAATTTACACTTGCTTTCTATATCAAACTTCTTTATCTTACTCTATTTCAGTTTTGATCAGCAAGCTATCCCAGCTAGGTCAAATGGGTACAATCTACATGTTTGGGCATTCTTGTGTGTCTCCCCCACTTTAGATCAGCTGGCTGCTTCACTCTCAACTCTAGCCCCTGGTGATAAGTCAATATCCATGGGCTCAGGAGTTCTTAGGTCTCCCCAAACTTCAGACTGACAAGCCCTTCCTTTTCTCTCTCATCTCAAGATCAGAAGGAATTTATGAAATAGATTCTAATTCTATAGTCTAATTCAGCCCATGTCACCATTATTGCCTTTCCCCAATTTCCACTTACAAGTAGACCAACAGCTTACAAGCCTGTCCATGTGTTCCTTTTAAGTTTCAGTCATGGAAAGGGTTTGTTTTGAAGGGCTGACTTTTCTTTCTTTGATGGTACCCAGGTGAACAGCATGTTTGTCTTGTAACACCCAGACAGTTTGCTATTTTTTTTTTCCCTGCTGCTCTTTCTTTCAAGAACAATCTTCTATTCCTTTTGCCATGTTGAATTGGTTGGCATGTCCTTTCAAGTGGGAATGTCCCACCTCAGAAGGTTCTGGATGGGACTCAGGATTCCACCTAAGGCCTCATACTCTACAGAGGCTTAACAAGAAGCCTATTTCACTTGGAAAAGTCTGGCACCCTTTAACATGATCCAATCAGTTATAGGCTGAAAATACACTTAAAAAATTCTGTAATCATATTTCATAATATTCCTTTCTATCCTACTTAAATATCCATTTTACAGTAGTAGACAAAGGAAACCAATATCCACAAGACATTCAAGCCCCTTAACAATTAAATCTATATTTCAAGCTACTCAAAGTGAAGCTCCGTCAACAACAACATGGAATAACAGGACAAGAGGGCTCACGGGATGGTGTTGGAACTCTGAATCAAATATAAAGGTATGTTTGGAGGATCGGAGGATAAGAGGGTTTACAGCTGGGGAATTTACAGGAGAGTACAGAAATCCATTGTTTTCTGGTTCAAGACACTAAGCTGTTCTGGAGCCGCCATCTTGGGAGAGATTATATTGATTGTATCAGGATTGATAGTGTCAGGAGAGAACATCTTGATTGTATCTTGATTATATCAGCATTGTATCAGGATT
>NW_006408745.1:116670-137302 GCF_000296735.1 Chrysochloris asiatica | reverse complement strand
GGAGTAAAGACTGTGAAAGTAAAGCCCATGGGACCTACATTTACTGATGAGGAACAACTCAAAATGAAGAGAAACAGCTGTAAACATCCATTGAAAATCAGAACATGGAATGTATGAAGTATGAATCTGGGAAAATTGGAAATTGTCAAAAATGAAATGGAACGCATCAACATCGATATTGTAGGCATTAGTGAGCTGAAATGGGCTGGTATTGGCCATTTTGAATCAGATGACCACATGGTTTACTATGCTGAGACTGACAAAATGAAGAGGAATGGTGTTGCATTCATTGTAAAAAAGAATATATCCAGATCAGTCATGACGTACAACGCTATCTGTGAAAGGATACTATCCATACGCCTAATGGGAAGACCAGTCAGTACCTCTATAATTCAAATTTATTCACCAACCACTAAAGCCAGTGAGGACAAAATAGAAGAATTCTACTAACTTCTTCAATCTGAAATTCATCAAACATGCAATCAAGATGCATTGATCATTATTGTTGATTGTAATGCAAAGATTGGGAGCAAAGAGAAAGGATCAGTAGTTGGAAAATACGGCGTTGGGGATAGAAATGATGCTGGAGATTGCATAATAGAATTGTGCAAAATCCATGATTTGTTCATTTCAAATACCTTCTCTAGACAGCATAAACTGACTACATCTGTGGAAAGAGATGATGGAAAAACTCTGTATAATCAGTCAAAACAAGGCCGGGGCAGACTGTGTAACAGACTATCAATTGCTCATATGCAAATTCAAACTGAAGCTGAAGAAAATGAAAACAAGTCCACGAGAGTAAAAATATGACCTTGAATATATCCCACCTGAATTTATAGATCATCTGAAGAACAGATTTGATACATTAAACACTAAAAACTGAAGACCAGAAGAGTTGGGGGATAACATCAAGAACATCATACATGAAGAAAGCAAATAGTCATTAATAAGAAAAGAAAGAAGGACAAGGTCAAAATGGATGTCAGAAGAAACACTGAAACGTGTTCTCCAGTGTAGAGATGCTAGAGCAAGTGAAAGAAATGATGAGGTACAAGAACAGAATAGAAAATTTCTAAGATCAGCTCGAGAAGATAAAGCCATATATTATAACAAAATGTGCAAAGATCTGGAATCAGAAAACCAAAAAGGAAGAATACGATTAGCATTTCTCAGCTGGGGGAACTGAAGAAAAAATTCAAGCCTTGACTTTCATTATTGAAAGATTCTCTGGGAAAATTATTGAATTGTGGAGAAAGCATCAAGAGAAGATGGTAGGAATACAGAGTCACTGTACCAAAAGAAACGGTTGATGTTCAATCATTTCAAGAGGTAGCACATATGATCAAAAGCCAATGATATTGAAGGAAAATCCAAGGTGCATTAAAGGAATTGTCAAAAAACGAGCACCAGGAATTGATGGAATAAAAATTGAAATATTTCAAGAAAGTGATGCAGCACAGGAGACACTCACTCATCTCTGCAAAGAAATTTGGAAGACAACTGTCTGGCCAACTGATTAGAAGAGAACCATATTTGTGCCCATTCCAAATAGAGGTGACCCAATGGAATGCGGAAATCATCCAACAATCTCTCTGATATCCCATGTGAGTAAAATTTTTCTAAAGGTAATACAGAAATGGCTGCAAGCATACATTGACCGAGAACTTCCAGAGGTTCAAGTCAGATTCAGAAGAGGCCATGAAATGAGGGATATCATTGCTGATGTATGATGGATCTTGGCTGAAAGCAAAGAATATAACAAAGATGTCTACCTGTGCTTGATTGACAATGCAAATGCTTTTGATTGTGTGAATCATGACAAGCTATGGACAACATTGTGAAGTATGAGTATTCCAAAACACTTAATTGTGCTCTTGAGGAATTTGTACCTGGACTAAGAGCCAGTTGCGTGAATAGAACACGGGAACACTGAATGTTTAAAATTAAGAAAGGTGTGCAACAAGGTTGTATTCTTTCACCATATCTATTCAACCTGTATGGTGAGCAAACAATATGAGAAGCTGGGTTATATGAAGAAAAATGTGGCATCAGAATTGGAGGTGGACTCATTAATAACCTGTGATATGTAGATGATACAACCTTGCTTGCTGAAAGTGAAGAGGACTTAAAATATTTACTGATGAAGATCAAAGAGCACAACCTTCGGAATGGATTGCATCTCAATGTAAAGAAAACAAATATCCTCACCACTAGACTAATAAACAACATTCTTATCAATGGAGAAAAGATTGAAGTTGTCAAGGACTTCATTCTTCTTGTATCAACTATCAACACTCAAGGAAGCAGCAGTGAAGAAATCAAAGGAGTATTGCATTAGGCAAATCTGCTGCACAAGACCTTTTTAAAATGTTGAAAAGCAAAGATGTCAGCTTGAGGACTAAGGTGCTCCTGACCCAAACCATGGTATTTTCAAAAACCTCATATGCATGTGAAAGTTGGGCAGTAAATAAGGATGACCATAGAAGAATTGATGCTTTTGTGTTATGGTGTTGGAGGAGAATATTGAAAGTGCCATGGGCTGCCAAAAGAACTAACAGATCTGTGTTGGAAAAAGTGCAGCCAGACTTCTCCTTGGAGGCCAAGATGGCCAACCTCGTCTTTCATACTTTGAACATATTGTTAGGAGGGACCAGTATATCATGTTTGGTAAATTGGGGGGTCAGAGAAAAAGAGGAAGACACCCAGCGAAATGGATTGGTCAAGTGTGACAACAATAGTGAGGTTGGTCCAGGATTGGGCAGTGTTTCTTTCTGCTGTACATAAGGTCTCTGAATTGTCACTGACTTGATGGCACCTACCAACAACAACAACAAAGACTATCTCCATGTAACATTTTACTAAATATAATTTAAAATGGCTTCAATTGTATATTGACAGGGAACTGACAGATGTTTAAGCCAGATTCAGATAAGGGGTTGGAAAAAGATATATCATTGCTGATGTCGGAATACTAGAAATTTTATAAAGCACAGGTAATACTTCCATAAACACTTTCATATTTTTTTTTTATAAAATGCAGGTAATTAACTACATAAAGTCTTTCAACTGCTTGGTACCTGACAAACTATGGACAATGTTGCAGAGAATGCGTATTCCGGAACACTTAATTCTGTTCGTAAGGAAACTGCATATGTAGTCAAAGAGGCAGTTATTCGAACAGAGCAAGGTACATTAAATGGTTTAAAATAAGGAAAGTTGTATGCCAAGGTTGCATTATTTCACCCCACTTATTCAGTTTGTAAACTGAGCAAATAATATGGGAAGCTGGATTTTATGAAGAAGAACTTGGCATCAGGATTAGACGAAGACTCATTAACAACCTGCGATATGCAGATGATACAATCTTGCTTGCTGGAAGTGAATAGGACTTAAAATACTTACTGATGAAGATCAAAGACCACAGCCTTCAGTATGGATTGAAACTCAATACAAAGAAAACAAAAATCCTCACCACTGGCCTAATAAATAACATAATGATAATAGAGAAAAGCTTGAAGTTGTCAAATACTTCATTTTGCTTGAATCTACCATCAACATTCATGGAAGCAGAAGTTAAAAAAATCAAAGGACGTATTGCATGAGGCTAATATTCTGCATGGACTCTCTAAAGTGGTGAAGAGCAAAGATGTCACTTTGAGAACTAAGGTTCAACTGACCCAAGCCATGGTATTTTCAGTAGCTTGGTTGTGTGGTGGTTACTTATTGGGCTCCTAGAAGCTCCTTGGAAACCCTATACAGGGTCGCTATGGGCTGGAATTGACTCGATGGCACTTAACAACAACAACTACTGCAAATTCACAGTTCCGGCTTATCCTACAGAGCCACTGTGATCCCCTGGATCTTAATTGGTAAGACTCAAATAGATGGATGTAACTAGTGTGACTGGAGTGTCTAAAAATCTGGAGTCTTCTTCACTCACCTGTTGCCTGGGTGAAATAATTTGATGTCTGTACTCAGCTGTGACTGTCCACAGATTGCCTTATATGACCTTTCCATGAAGTTTAAAACCAAAGCCAATTGCCACAGAGATGATTACACCACATAGCTACCCCATAGTACAAAATATATCTGCAGCATAGTTTTTCCATGATTGCAAATCTTTAAATAGCCAAGTGCCATATCTTTCTCTCTCAGAGTATTTGGTGCATTCAAATACTTGGTTTGGTTAGCAGTGGGCACTTTATCTGCTTCTCCACCAGAGCTCCTTCCATGTAGTTTGGATATCTCAAAAAATGGTTTCAGATTTCCTAGACAGCATCCTGAGAGGGAATATTTAGAGGACATGTTCAATTTCTACAGGTTTCTTTTGATTTAGTCTTTAAAAAGTTATGCAATTTGCTTTCAGTCACATTTTATGGTTTTCAAGAAAATCACTAAGATCTGTCCATGTTTAAGAGAGTTGTTAAGGCCAGCCCATTATCAAGACTCTGCAACTCAATGGGGGAGTAACAAATCACATTGTTAAAGAACATTTGGACCAGGAAACTATGGTTATAGCAATGTCCGTATTACAAAACATGTTGTTAGTAAGTACCATTGAGTTGGCTCAGACTCATAGTGAACTTGAATAGCGTTTCCAAAGTTGTAAATCTCTGCAGGAGCAGAAAGCCTCATCTTTCTCCCATGAATTGGCTGGTTATTTTGTTAAGCCATGTTTCACTGCTGAAATTTTTGAACATATAAAATATGTCCATATCAATATAATAAGCAAGCTATGTTGTTATTGATGTTGTTGCTAAGTGCCCACAAGCTGGTTCCAACTCACATTGATATGTGTTGGTAAATTTCTAAAATACTGGTAACAGGATGTGTTGTTGTTATTGAGTACTGGTCAAGTTGGTTCTAGCTCATAGTTTCCCTCTATAGGGTTTTTGAAAGCAACTGTTTGGTTTGAACTGCCAACCTTGCTGTAAGTAGTCCAGTTCTTATACTGCAGCACTATACTAGAGCTCATTGTATGTGCAGCAAAGAATCATTTTTGAAACCTGATACATCAGTTTTCCATGTTTTGCCATTCATGAAATATTGCTGTTATTGTTGTTAAGTGCTAGTGAGTCAGTTCTGACTCATAATGATCCTTTATAGGGTTTCCAAGGAGCAGCTGATGAGTTTGAACCACTGATCTTACAGTTCAAACAAACTTACAGTCCAGTGCTTATCCTACAGTGCCACACTAGGACTCCTGTCATGTATATGTTGTTGTTAAGTGCCATTGAATCAATTCTGGCTCATATCAACTCTGTATAGGGTTTCTAAGGAGTTGCTGATGGGTTTGAACTACCGATTTTGCAGTTCAAACTGATCTTGTGGTCAAGTGTTTTTTGCACAACACCACACAGGGCATAGGGATTCAAATAGTACCACATGTAAACCAACAAAAGTATTATACTGGTACAATTTGTGACAAATGTTCTAAAATACTAAAATTCTTTAATACTTAGCAATATTAAATTTTTGTTGTCAATTTTTCTGAGATTTACTGAATTCTCCAGCAGTATAATGCATTTTCAAGGAGTTCCTGTATACAGACTTCATTGTCACCTCCAGGGCTATTCCATTCTTCCCTTCAACGACTATTGATTAAGTTATTTTGAGTCAGACTCTAGTAATAAAATGGTAATCAAGAGTGAGTCTTGCATTCTTTTCTTTTCATAGAACTCATAGAGTGTTGGAAATGTTTGAAACACTCAGCTACTAACAAAAATTTGGAGGTTCAATTCCATTCAAAGGCACCTCAGAAGAAAGAATAGGTAACCAACTTCCCCAGATTCCATCACTGAAAACCCTATGGAGTATGTTCTATTCTGATTTACATGGACTTGGCATAAGTCAGAATCAAATTGATGGAAATTTGTACTAGCACAAGTTGTGAAAATGAGAATGACTTGAAATAATTCTGATTTGCACTAAATGGTAGAAAGGATTTTGGATGATGGAGCTAAAAGATACATACAAAAAATTAATTATTTCAACAAATATTTGAGTGATTACTAAAATGCAGATTATGTGGTAGACAATATGGTTATGAAATACTTAAGATGTATTCGCCACACTTAGGCAGCTTTCCTTCTCTGACAGAAATTGACAGATTAAAAAATAACTCTAAAATGAAATTTAAGAGTAGTAATGTGCATGTGAAAGCTGGACAGTGAATAAGGAAGACCGTAGAAGAATTGATGCTTTTGAGTTATGGTGTTGGAGGAGAATATTGAAAGTGCCATGGGCCACCAAAAGAACCAACAGATCTGTTTTGGAAGATTGGTTCCTCCTGACAGTATGTCTGAAGTATGCGAGACAAAGTTTGGCCATCTCGCATACTTCAGACATACTGTCAGGAGGGACCAGTCCCTGGAGAAAGATATCATGTTTGATAAGGTGGAGGGTCAGAGGGAAAGAGGAAGACCCCCGTAAGATGGATTGGCAAAGTGGAAGTATCAATGGGCTCAAGCATGGCAACAATTGTGAGGTTGAACCAGGACTGGACAGTGTTTCGTTCTGTTGTACACAGGGTTGCTATGAGTCGATACCAACTTGATGGCACCTAACAACAACAATGTTTAATTGACCTTCAAGATCAAAATTTTGCGTCATCTACTTCAGGGAGTCACAACAATCCAACCAGACTTGTGCATGTTGTTGTTGTTAAGTGCTGTTGAGTCGAATCTGACCCATAGCAACTCTGTATAGGGTTTCCAAGGAGCAGCTGGTGAGCTTGAACCACTGACCATGCAGTTCAAACGACTTTGCAGCCTGATACATTAGCCCACAGCACCATACCCAGACTCCTTTCCCACATGAAATCAAGTAGAAGAGAGGAGGGGGAATAAAAGAGTTCATTTCCACAAAACTTCCCTCAAAGGCTGTCTTTGTTATCTACTGCTGCTGTAGCAGAAATTCCACAAGTAGATGGCTTTAACAAATAGAAACTCATTCTCTCACAGTTTCAGGTGCCAGATGTCTTAATCAGAGCACTAGATCTGGGGAAAAGTCCTTGTCTCTTTTCAGCATCTGTGGGCTGGCATATTTTGGAGTCTTCCAAGTGTCTTGGCCTCAGTCTTTTACTGGATCTGGGAGCTTCACAGTGCAGGGACTCAAGGTCCAATGGATGCACTCCTTTTTCATCTCTTGTTTCTTGGTGGTAGTAGGTCCCTCAAGCATTCAGTTCTCACTCCTTTTATATCTCAAAAGAGATTGAATAAAAATATAACCTAATCTTGTAGATTGCATCTGATCTCACAGAAGTGAGGACTTATAATGTATAGGATAATTGTATCAGATCAAAGCTGATCACCTCATGGAAGAGATTTTGTCATATTAGAACTTATAATGTTACATTTTAACTGCTAAACCATTGAGGATCCTGGCCCAGACAAGTTGACAGAAAATCATAATTATCACAAAGATTTACTCTGAAATTACACTGGCTTTCTAAGCAAATAAGTATTATATATCTTATCCCCAGAACATGAAGTTTTGCACAGATCATCATTCAAGGAAGGGCTTGTTGTCCAAACACTGGACTTTCTGTTTGCAGACTACATTTACCTATGGGCCCCTTCAGGGTTAGCCTGAGTTGCACAGAGTCACCTCATCCAATGTCATACCCTTCCTGGGGATTTCAACATCCAATGACTGATAAGGATTTGGGTATAAACACTTTGCCATTTTTGAATCAACATGAAAGAACCCTGAAGGGATATTTTAGCATCACTGGGGTCAATCAAGGCTAACATTGAGCCTGTGATGCAGTTCAATTTCTCACTAGGCTTCTAGATTCCCAAATCCATACTAGATTCCCAAATCCCTTCTTAATAAATATCTTGTCCCACTGTTTCAGAGTTTAAATCCTGGGAAACCCAGTCTATTATATTGTTGTTGTTAAGTGCCATCAAGTCAGTTCTGACCCATAGCAACCCTGCATAGGGTTTCCAAGGAGCAGCTGGTAAGTTTGAACCACCGACATTTTGGTTCAAATCGACTTTGCAGTCCAGCACATTAGCCCACATAGCCACACCAGAACTCCAATCTATTATATTGTTGTTGTTGGTAAGTGCCGTCGAGTCAATCCTGACCTATAGCAATCCTGTATAGGATTTTCAAGGAGCGACTGGTGAGCTTGAATCATCGATTTTGTAGTTCAAGTGACTTTGCAGTCTGGCACATTAACTCACAGCACCAGACCAGGTCTCCAATCTATTATATTAATCAGAGGAAATTTGAAGGAATTTCATTGTCAATTTTCTCTTTGTCTTCTGGATCCCTATAACATGAACATTTTCCCTGCTTCATGTTTTTTAATAGAATGTTAAATATTAGCACATCAGTCTGCATTGTAAAAATAATTACTCAAATTTAGTTGAGAAATATTACTTAGAAAGCACAGCACAAAGCTGAATTTTAGTCATGAATTTCTCATCCATTCATCACTTGATCTTATTTTTGGATAACTTCTTGCCAAAGCTAAAAGTTTTAATCAGAGTCATATTTTATTAGGAAAAGGAAAGGGATGCCTGTGAAAGCAATAATTCTTTATTCTTGTTTCATTTTAATCTTAAATAATTTAAAAATAATTAACTGGGTTTTTCATTTTATATGGATAATTTTTTTTTAATCCTTCCAAGTTGACTCATATGTTTTATGGATAAAATTAGATTCATTAGTCTACTACAAACTCTCATGAAATTATTTATTTTACTCTTCAATTGAGTAGCGAATACTAGCTTTGGTTATACAATGAACATGAGAAATAATTATCTTGAGAAGTTTCACAATATTTATTATGATAATTTGTTATTTTACATTTACATAATATTTTTAAAATACTGTATAGTGTTAGAGTCCAATCTTTCCAGGCATACTTACAGAGTGCTAGTTCTTTGTTGCCTGTATGGAATGATTTTTTCCTCTTACTATGATCACACTATAGTGGAAGCAATAGCTTTTTGTCTTACTATTTTTGCTTTGACAAGTATTAGTGTGATCTCCATTTAACTCTTTTCTTTGCCCTATTCCTTTCTACTAAACCACAGAGATCATTCAAATTATAGTAATAATAGCAACATTAATAATATCTAATATTTGTTCAACTGTTTATGTAGCATTGATCTTATTGTTTCTTGTGTATTTATTCATTTAGTTCTTATAACAAAATGTTGGAGGTAGGTGCAATTGCTTTCTTTATTTTGAAGATGAGATACCCGACAACTCTTACTTAGAATGGGGCAGAGCCACTAAAAGGATATTGTACATTCTGATCACTTCCAGCTGGGAGGAGCCCTACTACTTGTTGATCAAATGAGATGAATTGTTCGTGTGTTTATTAGGATATGTCAGAAGAGTCCAAAGGGTTAATATAAGTGCTTCAAAATATTTTAAATTTAGTATAAGGAATTCATCGATAAAGAAACTGACTCATCTATGTACCAGTGTTTTTTGTTTTTGTTTGTTTTATATGATAACCACTGGACTGTGATAAGTGGTTTGAGCCCACCAGTTGTTCCTCAGGAGAAAGATGAGGTTTTCTGCTCCCACAAAGATGTACAGCCTCAGAAACCCTATACTAGGTCACAATGAGTCAGAACCAACTCTATGGAAAGTAGCATAATATGAAGAATAGCTACAATTTGGGATGGAGTGTCTTCTTAGTAAATAGAAAAGCATTTCATTATATCATCCAAGGAGTTGTCTATAGGTGCTAGAATATGTAATCATTTCTTTTTCTCTAATTTCTATATGATTTCAGTATTCTAAAATAAACATGTATTGCTCATATATTGAAAATATATCATTTAGAAGAGTTTTAAATGCTAAAATTCTACTTTCATAAGTCTTGATCTGTTATTGTGACTAATAACTAAGTTTATACTCATCCTTACTTATCAAAGAGTTTACTCAGTTCTTCCACAGTCTATGATTATAGCACTATGTGCAAACTACACACACAAATGGGAACTGGCTACCAGAAGAGTCGTGAATTCTTTTTCAGAAATGTTGAATGTTTCAGGGAATTCAGGTCACTTATGTTTCCATTTATTGTCTCAGTTATCTAGTGCTGCTTTAGCAGAAAACCTCAAGAGGATGGTTTTAACAAGCAGAAATTTACTCGCTCACAGCTGTGGAGGCTAGACGTCCAAATTCAGAGTGCAGTCTCCTTCCAGAATCTGTAGGTCAAGTAATTCTTGGAGCTCTCTGTATGTCTTGTCATCAACATTCCTCTGGATCTGGGACCTTTGCAGTGCAGGGACTCCAGGTCTAAAGGACATACTCTACTGTAGCTATTCTACCTTGGTAGCAGTGAATCCTCTTATCTGTTAACTTTTCTCTACTTTCCCATTTCCAAACATATTGATTCAAGATGCAACCTAATCTAATAGATTGTGTCTGGCCTCATTAATATCATAGAAGTGAGAATTTGCAACACTTAGGGTTATTACATCAGATCAGAGTTGATCTCATCATATCACACCATGAAATTGATTATATTATATTAGATCTCACCATGGAAATAAATGCTTATTAACTACTAAATGAAGATACTGATCCAGTAAAGCTGGAGTTAATATATTCAACTTAGCTAAGTTATATACTTTTGTTGTTAAGTACCTTCCAGTTAGTTCTGACTCTTAGTGATCCTGTGTAGGGTTTCTGAGACTTTAGAGCTTCTAAGGATCAGATAGCCTCATCTTTCTCTCAAAGAGTGATTGACAGACTTGAACCAATGATCTTGTGGCTCCCTGTCCAGAGCTTATCGTTTGGAGCCACAGTGCTCCCATGTTATATATTGCTGTTGTTGTTGGTTTGTGCCGTAGAGTCAGTTCCGACTCACAGCAACCCTGTACAAGGTTTCTGAGACTATAAATCTTTACAGGAGCAGAAAGCCTCATCTATCTCCCACGGAACAGCTGGTAGTTTCAAACTGCTGACCTTGAGGTTCGCAGCCCGATTCATAAACACTACACTACCAGAGCTCCTTTATATATTAGAGTTTTATAAAAATTCCATCTTCTCATTCTTTGCCTAAGATCCATCTGAAACAAAAACTACTGTGTACCAGGCATATAGGGAATAGATTATTGAACAAAATCAATATAATCCTGCTATTGTTAGGTTTACAGGTGAGAACATGCAATGCTATTTCAGAATTGCTTTTTAAAATTTTTTTGAGAATGGGGAAATTGCATGTTATATTAAATTTCATTCTGTAGCTGATTTTCTGGGAAGCACTTGGTTAATAACTAGAAGAACTAAGGTAATACTCTAGAAATTAACTAGTTAAGGAATCCTGGTTGCTCAATGGCTAGGCTGTTGATTGCCAACCAAAAGGTGGCAGCTCAAACCCACCAGCCTCTCAGCTGGTGATCTGCTCTGGTAAAGATTATAGCTTTGGAAATTCTTATGTAGCAGTTCTACTCCATCCTTTAGGAACACTGTGAGCTATAATTTATTCAAGAGCACACAGTTACAAATGAGCTAGTTTAACCTTTTGTTAGTACACTCCACTAGACTTCACAAGTAAAGCCAAGTGAAGAAGAGAGGTTTAGATAACCCAGGAGGAGAAAATGATTTATCTCATTTTGTGGAAAATATTAATTACTATTCTTTACACTTTTACTACTAATAAAACTTTTGACTCCATCCAATATGTACACATATGAACTCCGCAACTAAAACGTTATAGGAACTTAAAAGTTTAGATTTTTTATTTCACTAGAGAAAATTTTAGCTTCTAGCCTGTTAACACTTTAAACTGCTAAAATTTAATGAATTTTATCTATATATATCAATGGGCATCCAAATATACTCTAAAAATATTTACTGTCATTTTAAATTTATTCAAAATTCACCATGAACATGTGGAGTGTTTTCATACCTGGTAAGTTTTTATTGGTAAGATGATCTCTTGTATGTGAATACCTTGAAGATATGAACTTACTCAGGCTTGCCCTTAGCAAGTGCACAGTGCCTGGGAACACATAATAAATATTTGATGGCAGGGAGATGTTATACTAAGATAAAAATTAATCAAAATTTTAACTGAAGAATTATACAGTTCTTCTTTGTATATCATTATCACTGTAAAACACCTCCCACTAAGGGATTCAATTATTTCATTAGTACAAATAATTGCTTTTTATATATTTTATTGTTGTTAAGTACTTTCAAGTTGACATTTTCCAAGGAGCAGCTGGTGAGCTCAAACTGCTGACCTTGTGTTACAAACCAACTTTGCAATACAGTGCATTAATTCACGGTGCCACACTAGGACTGTCTATATATGGCACATATAAACTGTAGAAAACTAAGACATATATATGAAAGAATACAATTCATATTCTAATACACAGAAATGACTTCTACCATTTTACAGTGTTTAGGTTATAAAATAAATTCACTTCTGGATTTGTTTTATTAAAACTCAATATTATACATGGTTACAATTTTCATGACAAATTATGTCTCTTTATACCACTCACTGAGGACATTTATAACAACTCTCTTATTTTTTAATTTCAAGTGAGAAAGTTCTTCTAACATATAACAAAAATGTTCTAAAAGTACCCTGATAATTCATGGTGGAATCAGGATTTGAACCAAGACCTTGTCTGAACCAAACTTGGCCTCTTTAAATTTTGCTATTTTAGCTTCATATTATGTATGCCATTTTGACAGACACCTTTGAGATGCAGACTTTGTGCACATTATTGATTATATCCTGGGGTAAATTCTCAGAAATAGAATTAGAGAATCAGAAGTGTAAAACCTCTGCTCCAAATATGCTAAGCAAATGTGGCATATGAGTGTAATTTTTTTTTAGTACTGGGTAATCACATTTTTAGAGTTCTGGTGTACAGCTGTAGGATAAACATTGGCCCCCAAGATCAATTTGAACTGCAAAGTTGGAGGTTCAAACTCACCAGCTGCTCCTTGGAAACCATCTGCAGAATCACTATGAGTCAGAACTAATACACTGGTGCTTAATAATAACAACAATCATATTTTTTAACAGTTGATCTTTTAAAAATGTATTTTATTAAAAGTTAATTTAAAATATTAACTTTTAAATGGTTGATTTTTAGACAAACAACCATTTTCATTAACTTGTTATTTGTATTCCTTCTTTTAAATATTCTCTGTTATACTGCTTTGTTCATGTATTGCTCAGACATTGTGTTACTCTTACTGATTTCCATAAGCTCATAAGATACATCAAGAACATCATACATGAAGAAAGCAAAAGGTCATTAAAAAGTCAGGAAAGAAAGAAGAGATCAAAAAAGATGTCAGAAGAGACTTTGAAACTGAATCTGAATGTAGAAAAGTCAAGCAACTGGAAGAAATGATGAAGTAAAGAATTGAACAGAAAACTTCAAAGGCTAGACCATAAAGACAAAGTCAAGTATTTTAATAGTTAGGGCTCTGTGTCTACTTGACTAGGCCAGGATTTCCATTGTTTAGCAGTTGACATGTGCTTATTCCCATGGTGATAAAAGCTACTACAGGCATAGTTAACTCTATGATGAGTGGCTATGTGCAGTCAACCAACTGAAAGAATCCTTCCTTGGGGGTATGGCCTGTCCCTAGTATAATAGACACACACAAAAGGCTCTCTTTCTCTTCTGCTGGGGACCTTAGACTCTACAACTTTAAACCACTTTCTTGATAATATATATATACTGTTTTTGCTTATCTATAGTATATATGTATATATCTCACTGTTTTTATTTCTCTATAAAACCTGGTCTAAGACAAGTATTTTCAAATATATGCAATTAGAAAACCAAAGGGGAAGAAAGAATCCATACACTATTTCTCAAGCTAAAAAAAAAAAAATGAAAACAAAAATTCAAGCTTTAGATTGTAGTATTGAAAGATTCTGTGGGCAAAATATTAAATGATTCAGGAAGCATGAAACATTGAAGGGATATACAGAGTGAATCTACAAAAAAGAATTGCTCAATGTTCAACCATTTCAAGAGGTAGTATATGATCGAGAACCGAGGGTATCGAAGGAAGAAGTTCCAGCTATGCTGAAGGCATTAGTGAAAATTAAGGCTCCAGAAATTGATGGAATATAAATTAGAATCTTTCAACAAAATGATGTAGTGTTGAGGTGCTTACTCATCCATACCAACAAATTTGGAAGTCAGCTACCTGGCCAATTGATTGGAAGATATCACTATCTGTTCCCACTCCAAAGAAAGGTAACCCAATGGAATGCAGATATCATTAATATCACAAACAAGTAAAATTATGTTGGAATTAATTTTAAAGACAGTTCCAGCAGCACATTACAGTGAACTGCCAGAAATTCAAGTTGGATTCAAAAGAGGGATATTTTTGATGTCCAACTGATCTTAAATGACTGATTAGACTGATCACACAG
Organism: Chrysochloris asiatica; assembly: GCF_000296735.1. Lineage (NCBI taxonomy): Eukaryota > Metazoa > Chordata > Mammalia > Afrosoricida > Chrysochloridae > Chrysochloris > Chrysochloris asiatica. The sequence continues at coordinate 122,895 of NW_006408745.1, read as the reverse complement.
TCTAATGAATGAAAGTAGAGAACACCAGGAAGAAGTTTCCTTGAGCATTATTGACTATGCAAAGGCATTTCACTGTGTAGATAATAACAAACTATAGACATTATTGTGAAGAATGGATATTATAGAACAATTAATTGTGCTCATGAGGAAACTGTACATAAATCAAAAGGTAGTCATTTGAACATAAGAAGGATATTTGAATGGTTTAAAATCAGTAAAGATGTGCCCTAGAATTGGATCCTTTCACCATACTTATTCAATCTATGTGCTCAATCAGAGAATTTGGATTGTATAAAAAAGAAAGGGGCATCTGGATTGAAGAAAGACTCAATATTAACAATCTATGATATACAGATGACAAAAACTTGCTTACTGAAAGTGAAGAGGAATTAAAATGATGCTGATACAACCTTCAATATGGAATGTACCTCAATCCTCACAAATAGAACAATAAATGGCATCATAATCCTCACAAAATAAACAAATAACGAAAGTCCTCACAACTGAAACAATAAATAACATCGTGATAAATGGAGAAAAGATCGAAGCTGTCAATGATTTCACTGAGCTTGGATCCACAATCAATATTCCTGGAAGCAGCACTCAAGAAATTAAATGATGTATTGCCTTAGGTAAATTTGCTGCACAAGACCTCTTTAAAGTGTTAAATAGCACCTAACAACAACAACAGCAATGTGTCAAAATTGTCTTGGTGGCACTGGGTTTGATTTGGTTTGCACAAACTTGTTGGTAGTGCAAATTTGTGTATTCTTTCTTAGGGACAATTTGGCGTTATTTCTAAAACTTATAATCCATGTTTATTTTGTTCTAGTAACCCTAGTATTTGTATCCATTTATTCAGCAAATATACATGGAAGGGTTTCCCAGGCTATATGGACAAGTATGTCCACTGCAGTAAAAATTAGAAACAAGAAAACTGCACATCAGGAGGAAGGTTATAGAAATGTGTCTGTAGATGGGCCTCTTTACAAATGGTGTAAAAAGTGTGCCAACATGGAACTTCAGCACACATTAAATTTTGGAAAAGAAAGAAATAAAAGAACCTCTTGTGCTTATTGTTCTTCTATGTAAATAAAAGTATGTATAAAGGCTTTCATAAATAAATAAAATGTTAAATAGTAAAGAAGTTGAAGACTAAAATGTGCTTGACACAAGTGAAAGTGTTTTTAATCCTGAAGCCAAGATCTTATTCATACTATCTAGTTTCTAGGATTATTTGCTCCATATGCAGATTGAATGGTGAGATAATATAACACTGGAGCACACCTATCCTGATTTTAAACCATTGTGTATTCCCTTCTTCTGCTCCAATGAAAGCCTCTTGGTCTATGTAGAGGCTCTTCAAGAGCATAATAAAGCCTTCTAGAATTCTCATTTTTCAAAATGTTATACAAAGTTTGTTATGCTTCACACAGTCTAATGATCCCTCATAGTATATAAAACACAAATAAACATTTTTTTCTGTTATTCTCAGCTTTTAGCCAAGAGCCATCTGGTGTCAGCAATGATATTCCTCCTTCTAAGTCCTTTTTGAATCCAGCTTGAATTTTTGGTAGCTACCTCTAGATGTGCTGCTGCAATCATTTTTGAATTATTGTCACCAAAATTTTACTTGCATGTGATATTAATGATATTTTTCAATGATAGTCACATTCCAATGGATCAGCTTTCTTTGAAATGGGCCCAAATAGTGAATCTCTTTCAATCGAAAGAGTTGTCTTCCAAATTTCTTGGCATAGATGAGCAAGCACTTCCAGTACCACACCAGTCTTTTGAAAAACTTAAATGATTTCTTGTCATTGCCTCCAGTGAAATTTGGACACTCTCCTATAATACCAACAATTATTGGTCATATGTTACCTCTTGAAATGTTTGAGCATTGATCAATTCTTGATACAATGATACTTAGTATTCCTTGCATCTACTTTCGATGTTTCCTGAGTCATTCAATATTTTTTTCACTCTTGTTGGTGTTCAGCACCACTGAATATGTTATGACTAAATGTTGTTGATGTTATTCAATGCCATAGAATTGGTCCCAACGCATAGTGACCAGATGCACAATAAAATGAACCACTTTCCAGTCCTTCACCAAACCTCACAATCATTGCTACATTTAAGCCCATCGCAGCAGTCACTGTGCCGATTCACTTCATTGAGGTTCTTTCTCTTTTTCACAAACACTGCATTTTCCCAAACAAGATAATGTAATCCAATGACTGGTCCATTCTGAAAATAGGTTAGAACAATGAGAAACAAAGTTTGGCCATCCAGGCCTCCAAGTAGCACTCTCACTACACTTCTTTCAACACAGATCTGTTTGTTCTTTTGGCAGCCTATGGCTCCTTCAGTATTCTCTTCCAACACCATAACTCAAAAGCATCAATTCTCCTATGGTCTTTCTTATTCACGGTCCAGCTTTCACATGCATATGAGGTTATTGAAAATACCATGGCTTGAGTCAGAGCACCTTAGTCCTCAAGCTGACACCTTTGCTTTTCAACACTTTAAAAAGGTTTTGTGCAGCAGATTGGCCTAATGCAATATGTTGTTTGATTTCTTGACTGCTGCTTCCATGAGTGTCAATAATTGATCCAAGAAGAATGAAGTCCTTGAAAAATTCAATCTTTTCTCCATTGTTAAGAATGTTGTTTATTGTACCAGCAGTTAGGACTTATGTTTTCTTTATATTAATATGCAATTCATAATGAAGTCTATGCTCTTTGATCTTCATCAGTAAATATTTTAAGTCCTCTTCCCTTTCAGCAAGCAAGGTTGTGTCATCTGCATAGCACAGATTGTTAATGAGTCTTCCTCTAATCCTGATGCCACATTTTTCTTCATATAACCCAGCTTCTCGGATAACTTGCTCAGCATAAATGTTGAATAAGTATGGTGAAAGAATATAACCTTGTCACACAACTTTCTTCATTTTAAACCATTCAGTGTTTGTTCCCATGTTCTGTTTGGTCCAGGTGCAGACACCTCATAAGCACAATGAAGTGTTCTGGAATACTCATACTGCACAATGTTGTCCATAGCTTGTCATGATCTACACAACCAAAAGCCTTTGCATAGTCAATAAAGCACAGGCAAACATCTTCCTGGTATTCTTTGATTTCAGCCACAATCCATCGGACATAAGCAATGATATCCCTCTTTCCACGTCCTCTTCTGAATTCATCTTGAACCTCTGGTAGTTCTCTGTCAATATATACTTGCAGCCATTTCTGTATTATCTTTAGAAAACTTTACTCTTGTGGGATAGCCAATGATTTCTGCATTCTGTTGGGTCACCTCTCTTTGAAATGAATACAGATTTCTTCCAATCAGTCAAGTTGTTTTCCAAATGTCTTGGCAGAGATGAGTGAGTACTTTCAGCGCTGCCCCTCTTTCTTGAAAAAATTCAATTTTTATTCCATCAGTTCCTGGAGACTTGTTCTTTGTAAATTCCTTCAATGCACTGTGGACTTCTTCCTTCAATATCATTGGTTCTTGATCATATGCTACCTCTTGAAATGGTTGAACATCAACCATTTCCTTTTGGTACTGTGACTGTGTATTCCTTCCATCGTCTTTTGATGCTTTCTGCATCATTCAATAATTTGCCCAGAGAATCCTTGAATAACAAAAGTTAAGGCTTGAATTTAGTTTGAGCAAAATGAAATATTTAACAACTTCTAGTGTTTCTCCACTTGTCATGATGTAATTTATTAGACCAATAGTGAGGAATTTTGCTTTCTTTACATTGAGGTGCAGTCCTTACTTAAGGCTGTAGTCTTTGATCTTCATCAGTAAGTATTTTAAGTCTTCTTTGCTTTCAGCAAGCAAGTTTGTATAATCTGTATATCACAAGTCATTAATGAGTCTTTCTTGAATCCTGATGCCACATTCTTTTACATATATTCCACTTTCTGGGATTATTTCCTTGATTGACTAATGTCTTAATAAGTACAGTGAAAGAATACAACCCTGGTGCATAACTTTTCTGATTTTAAACTATTCACTGTTTACTTGTTCTGTGTGAACAACAGTCTTTTGGTCTATATATAGGAGGCGGCACAGGAGGCACTCACTCATCTCTGCCAAGAAATTTGGAAGACAACTATCTAGTTGACTGATTGGAAGAGATCCATATTTGTGCCCATTCCAAAGAGAGGTGACCCAATGGAATGTGGAACTCATCAGACAATCTCTTTGATATCCCATGTGAGTAAAGTTTTACTCAAGGTAATACAGAACTGGATGCAAGCATACATTGACATAGAACTTCCAGAGGTTCAAGCCGGATTCAGAAGAGGCTGTGGAATGAGGGATAATCATTGCTTATGTCCGATGGATTGTGGCTGAAATCAAAGAATACCAGAAATATGTTTATCTATGCTTTATTGACTATGCAAAGGCTTTCGATTGTGTGGATCATGACAAGCTATGAACAACATTGTGAAGTATTAGTATTCTGGAGCACTTCATTGTGCTTCTGAGGAATTTGTATCTGGACCAAGAGGCAGTTGTTCAAACAGAACATAGGAACACGGAATGTTTTAAAATTAAGAAAGAGGTGCTACAAGGTTGTATTCTTTCACCATACTTATTTGACCTGTATGCTGAGCAAATAATCTGAGAAGGTGGGTTCTATGAAGAAAAACATGGCATCAAAATTGGCAGAAGACTCACTAACAACTTGCGACATGCAGATGATATAACCTTGCTTGCTGAAAGGGAAGAGTACTTAAAACATTTACTGATGAGGATCAAAGACCACAGCCTTCAGTATGGATTGCATCTCAATGTAAAGAAAACAAAAATCCTTACCACTGTATCAATAAACAACATTCTTATCAATGGAGAAAGGCTCAAAGCTGTCAAGGACTTCATTCTTCTTGGATCAACTATCAACACTCGCGGAAGTAGCAGTCAAGAGATCAGACGACGTATTGCATTAGGCAAATCTTCTGCACAAGACCTTTTTAAAGTGTTGAAGAGCAAAGATGTCAGCTTGTGGACTAAGGTGCACCTGATCAAGCCATGGTATTTTCAATAGCCTCATATGCTTGCAAAAGCTGGATAGCGAATAAGGAAGACCACAGAAGAATTTCTGCTTTTGAGTTATGGTTTTGGAGGAGATATTGAAAGTGCCACGGGCTGCCAAAAGAACCATCAGATCCATTTTGGAAGAAGTGCAGCCAGCTTGCTCCTTGTAGGCCATGATAGCCAAACTTCATCTCTCATACTTCAGACATATTGTCAGGAGGGACTAGTCGCTGGAGAAGGATATCATGTTTGGTAAGGTGGAGGATCAGAGAAAAAGAGAAAGACACCCAGCAAGATGTATTGGACAAGTGGCAGCACTGATTAACTCAACCGTGCCAATAGTAGTGAGGTTGCCCCAGCGTCAGACAGTGTTTCGTTCTTCTATGCATAAGGTCGCTATGAGTCGGTACTGACTTGATGGCACCTAACAACAATAACATAGGTTCCTCATGAGCACAATTAAGTGTTCTGGTATAGTCATTCTCTAAAATGCTGCCCATACCATGCCATAATCCACACAATTGACAGCCTTTGTATAGTCAATAAATGACGAATATCTTTCTGGTATTCTCTGTTTTAAGCCAAAATCCATCTGATGGCAGTAATAATATTCTTCATTCCACATCCTCTTCTGATTCCAACTTGACCCTCTGGAATTTATCTGTCAATGTATGGTTGCAACCATTTAAAAATTATCTTTAGCAAATTTTGTTTGCATGAGATATTAATGATCCTTTCTGGTGATTTCAGCATTGCATTGTGTCACCTATCTTTGGAATGGACACAAATATGTATCTCTTCCAGTCTATTGGTTAGGTGGTTGTCTTCCAAATTTCTGGGCATAGGGGATTGAGTATCTTCAGTACTGCATCAGTTTGTTGAAACATTTCAATTTGTATTCCATCAATTCCTGGTGGCTTGTTCTTTGTCAATGCCTTCAATGCACCATTGGCTTCATCATATTCTGTCTCCTCAAATGGTGGAACATTGATCATCTCGTTCTGGAACAGTGACTCTGTATATTCCTTCCATCTTCTTTTGATGTTTTCTACCTCATTCAATATACTGTCTATTGTTGTTGTTGTTGTTAAGTGCCGTCGAGTCGGTTCCGACCCATAGCGACCCTGTACAGGGTTTCCGAGGGTGTAAATCCTTACGGGAGTAGAAAGC
>NW_006408745.1:113171-113675 GCF_000296735.1 Chrysochloris asiatica | reverse complement strand
GAATGCAAAGGTTGGGAGGAAAGAGGAAGGACTAGTAGTTGGAAAATACGGCCTTGGTGATAGAAATGATACAGGAGAATGCACGATAGAATTCTGCAAAACCAATGATTTGTTCATTTCAAATACCTTCTTTAGACAGCATAACAGATGAGTATACACATGGACCTCGCCAGATGGAACACATAAAAATAAAATTGACTACATCTGTAGAAAGAGAAGATAGAGAAGTTCCATATCATCATTGCAAACAAGGCCAGGGGCAGACTGTGGAACAGACCATCAATTATTCATATGCAAATTCAAACTGAAGCTGAAGAAAATGAAAACAAGTCCACAAGAGACAAAATATGACCTTGCATATATACCACCTGAATTTACAGAACATCTGAAGAACAGATTTGATACATTAAACATTAAAGACTGAAGACCAGAAAAGTTGTGGGATGACATCAAGAACATCATACGTGAAGTGAGCAAAAAGTCATTAAGAAGACAAGAAAGAAA
>NW_006408745.1:107303-111616 GCF_000296735.1 Chrysochloris asiatica | reverse complement strand
TGTGGTGTTGGAGGAGAATACTAAAAGTGCCATGGGCTGCCAAAAGAACCAATAGATATGTTTTGGAAGAAGTGTAGTCAGAGTGCTGCACAGATGGCCAAACTTTGTCTCTCATGTTTTGGACATATTGTCAGGTGGGAACAGTTGCTAGAGAAGGATATCATGCTTGGTAAGATGGAGGGTCAGGGAAAAAAAGGTAGACCCCCAATGAGATGGATTGTCCAGGTGGCAGCATTGATGGACTCAAGTGTGGCAACAGTAGTGAGGTTGGCCCAGTATCAGACATTATTTAGCTCTGCTGTGCATAAGGTCGGTATGAGTTGGTGCCCACTCCATAGCACCTAACAACAGCAACATTGAACTTCTCCATTGTCTTTTTCCAAAGATGTGTTCAATTTCATTCCTATGTAACCCAGTTGGTAAGATCCACATTTATAGTTGTTTTGCATGTTGTTTAAAAACATGCTTTCTGTTAATAAATCATTGGTTTTGCAAAATTCTGTTGTGGGAACTCTAGCATTTTTTCTATCACCAAGGCCATATTTTCCAACTACTGATCTTTACTCTTTGTTTCCAATGTTCACATCTTAATCACCAGTAATTATCAATACTTTTCTATTGCATTTTTTAGTTTCAGACTGAAGAAGTTGGTAGATTTCTTCTATTTCATAATCACTGACTTTAGAAATTGGTGCATAAATTTGAAAATAACAATGGTATTATCTAGTCTTTCTTTGTAAATGTACTGCAATGAAAGTTATTTCAGCTTACTAATGCCTAGGATATTGATCTTTGTAAGTTCCATTTCATTTATGACAGCTTCTTATTTTCCTAGTTTCATACTTCCTGCATTCCACCTTCTGATTATTAATGATTGTCTGCAGCTATATATTCTCATTTTGAGTTGTGCCATAGCAACGAATGAAGGTTTTGGAAGCTTTGCTCTATTCATGTCATTCAGACCAATTCTACTTTGAGGAGGCAGTTTTTCTCCAGTCGTAGTTTGAGTGCCTTCCAACCAGAGGGGCTCATCTGTAACAATGGTGAATTCCTATTCATAAGGTTTCAAGGGCTTACCGTTTAGAAATTATAAGTCTCCCCTTCTTCATAGTCTGTCTTATTTTGGATGTTCTACTGAAACCTGATCACCATGTGCCACCCTGGTGATATTTAAAATACCAGTGACATAGCTTTCAACATCACAGTGACTCACAAGCTACCATAATACAATAAACTGACAGACGAGTGGTGCAGATTATCACTACATGTGCTAAAAAACAGTTGCTATAGATTGAATTATGTACCCTTAAAATATGTTTTGGAATCCTTACTGCTATCCCTACAACTGTGTTCCTATTTGAGAATAAGATTTTTTTGTTTATTTCAATGTAGGGTGTATCTTAAAATTCTTCACTTTTGTTATATAAAGAAGTGTAAGAGCAGATTAGACACAGAAGCAAGCAAACATAAATAGGGGAAAATAGATGGCACATGGAGCTCTCCAAGAGGTAACAGGAAAAACACTAGAGAAACTGAGACCAAGATTTTCCCCCAGCAGCGACGAAGAAAGTCTTCCCCTGAATTCAGATTTCTAAACTCCTGGTAGCATAGTGAGTTATAAGATAGACTGCTAACTGAAAGGTCATGAGTTTGAATCTACCAGTCTCTCCCCAGGAGAAAAATGAGGTTTTCTGCTCCTGTAAGGATCTATTGCCTCAGAAACCACCACCACCAACAATCTAAGAAAATAAGTTTATTTCATTAATCCACCTTCTTTAAATATTTTTTATATAGCATGACTAACTAACAAAGACAGTATGTTTCATATAATTTAATCTATAGATTTGCACATTCTTCTTAGGTGAAAACTATATTTCCAAATATATCCTAATGAAATCAAACAACTACATAAAGACATTGGTCAGGTATATTTATACTAATAGTATTTAGAATAGTAAAACCACTGGAAACAGCTTAAATGTCCAGAAATTGGGGACTGATTATGTACATTATGATATATTGATTAACAGATCTTGTACTGTTATTAAAATTGAATCTTTGTATTGACATTGACTATGGTCACCATGTATTGATAAATGAAAATGTAAGCTTTAGAAACATAAATGCATTTACTGTAAATAAAAAGTGAGATGCCATCTGATCACTTCTGACTTACAGTGATCCTATGCACAACAGAATGAAACACTAAGGAGTACTTACCATGCTCCAAGAATACTCAATTCAGTGAATCTTCCCCATACCCCAAGCATAGGTATTTCTACTATTCCTACAGATGAGAAAACAAAGGACATTCCTAAAGTAGCAGAGGTAGTTTGACTTCAGACACCACATCCTTGATGTTCCCTCTTGTATATTCATGTCACTGCCAGAGTTGTGACTTACCTAACGGCATTTACATTCTTCACGTGGATACATTCTTTATATTAAATACTACTCTCCTCTCATTATAGACCTGAGACACTTCTTGGTTAGTGTCATCAAGTCAATTCCAACTCATAGCAAACTTAGGTACAACAGAATAAAACACTGCCCAGTTCTGTACAATTCTCACAATTTTGTTATGTTTGAACAAGTTGTTTGCTGCTGTTGTGTTAATCTAACTAGTTGGGGGTCTTCCTCTTTTTTACTGACCCTCCACTTTACTAATCATGGTGTCCTCCTACAGGGACTGGTCCTTTGTGACCACATGTTCATAGTATAAGAGCTGAAGTCTCACCATCCTTGTTTCTAAGTAGCATTCTTGTTGAACTTCTTCTAATACAAATTTGTTTGTATCTGGTAGTCCATGATATTTTCAATATTCTTCTCCAATACCATCATTCAAATGCTTCAATTCTTCTGTAGTCTTCCTTATTCATTGTCTAAGCTTCACATGCATATGAGGTGACTGATAATACCTTGACTTGGGTCAAGATCACCTTAGTTCTTAAAGTGATATCTTTGCTTTTTAACACTTAAAGAGGTCTTTTGCAATAGGTTTGTCTAATGCAATGCATTGCTTGATTTCTTGATTAGTGCTTCCATAAACATTGATCCAAGCAAAATTAAGTTTTTGACAACTTCAAACCTTTCATCGTTTATTTTGATGTTAGTTTTTGTTCTCATTGTGAGGATTTTTTTAAATTGAGGTGCATTCTATAATGAAAGTTGTAGTCTATGCCCTTCCTTAGTAAGTACTTCCTCTTCTTTGTTTCCAGCAAGCAAGGTTGTTTCATCTACATATCTTAGGTTGTTAATGAGTCTTCTGCCAATCCTGATGCCATTTGTTGTTGTGAAGTGCTGTTGAGTTAATTCCTACCCATAGCGACCCTATATAGGGTTTCCAAGGCTGTAAATCTTTGCGGGAGCAGAAAGCCTCATCTTTCACCCATGGAACAGCTGGTTGTTTTGAACTGCTGACCTTAAGGTTCATAGCCCAATTCATAACCGCTACACTAAGAGCTCTTTCCAGCTTCTCAAGGCAGAGAGGTCAGTTTAGACAGTTATGGCAACTGCTTTTGAGATTTCAAAGAATTAGACTTTCTCAAAGACTACAATATTATCAAAGGGGTTTATCAGGAAGAAATCTGAAAAAGGACAGGAAAGAGGCACCGTGTTGCTTTGTTTTCTTTCCATCAGGGTAATGCAGCTGCTCATTCTTTGAGAGTAGCCAGGGCTGTCCTATCAGAACTGCACTGAGAAACTTTGTCCCATTACGCTATGTATAAACTATTCTTTTCCCTTTAGATTTCTATTTGTTCCTGAAACTTAAAGAGCATTTAAAAGGAACACAAATTGATGCCAATTGTCGTCTTGGTGTGATATCAATCAAAAACCACAGAATTCTTCAGGGAAGGGTTAAAGAGATGGGTGCACTACCTAGAGTGTGTAAACCTAGGATATGTTGAAATAACTTCACATTTTGAAGTTTTTATTTAATAAAAGTTTCTGTGATTCTGTAGCAATACTTTTTGCCTTAACCTTCGTCTGTTGGAACTTATATAATAATGAAGGCTGTATCTTTACTGTAAACATGAAGTGTGATTCTTATTTTCTTTTTATTTACTTATTTTTACAACATTCTAAAATAACTGGGTTATTGGTTAAAACAAGTTTTTTCTTTAAAAAAAAAAATCAAAGCCATGAAGGCAAGCATTCAAGTCCATTCAGAACAAACCCCCTCGAAGACTGAAACTCAAAGGGAACACATGAGCAGGCATGTAAGCTTGCTGGTGACCATATTGGTCTACTGGTGATTGGAAGAGAAGGGGAAGGCAGCAATGAAGAAATGGGCTGAGTTCAACCACATTCCA
>NW_006408745.1:104201-107203 GCF_000296735.1 Chrysochloris asiatica | reverse complement strand
GACCCTGTACAGGGTTTCCGAGGGTGTAAATCCTTACGGGAGTAGAAAGCCTCATCTTTCTCCCGCGGAGCGGCTGGTAGTTTCGAACCGCTTACCTTAAGGTTCGCAGCCCGATTCGTAACCACTACGCTATAGGCTCCTTCAATATTGGCAGTCAAGACTTGAATTTTTTCTTCAGTTTCCTCAGTATGAGGAATGCTGAACATGCTTTTCCCTTTTGGTTTTCTAATGCCATGGTTTTACACATTTCATTACAGTATTTGATTTTGTCTTCTAGAGTTATCTTTTGAAAATTTCTAGTTAGCTCTTTTACCTAGACATTTCTTCCATTCACTTTAGCATATCTATGCTTGAGAACAAGTTTCAGAGTCTTCTGATATCCATTTTGGTCTTTTATTTATTTACTGTCTTCTTAATGATCTTTTGCTTTTTTCCTGTATGATGTTCAAGATGTCATACCACAACTCTTCTAGACTTCTGTCTTTAATATCTAATGCATCAAATCTGTTCTTGCGATGATGTCTAAATTCGGGTTCATATTTTGGTTCTTGTGGATTTGTTTTAATTTTCTTCAGCCTGAACTTGCATGTGAACAATTGATGGTCTTTTCCACAGTCTGTCCATGGCCATGTTTCGGAGCTTTTCCACCATCCCTTTCCACAGATGTAGTCAATTTGATTTCTGTGTATTATGTGTGCTTAAGTCCATGTGTACAGTCACCTTTAATGTTGTTTAGAAAAAGTATTTACAAAGAAGATTTTGTCTTGCAAAATTCTATCATGTCTTCTCAAGCATTATTGAGACCATATTTTCTAGCTGCTGATATTGCCAGTAATTATCAATACATTTTGATTGAATATTTTATAAATTTCAGACTAAAGAAGTTGGTAGAATTCATCAATTTCATCATCACTGCTTTTAGTGGTTTGTGCATAAATTTGAATGATAGTGGTATTAACTGGTCTTCCTAATAGGCACAAAGATTTTATCCTATCACAGACAGTGATGTTGTGCTTCAAGACAGATTTTCATATGTTCTTTTTGATGATGACTGTGATAGCATTCCTCTTCAATTTGTCATTGCCAGTATAGTAAATTATGTGATTGTCAGATTCACAATGTCCAATATCAGTACATTTCAGCTCATTAATGCCTAAGATATCAATGTTTATGTACTTCATTTCATTTTTGATGATTTCAAAATTTCCTAGATTCACCATTCATACAATCCATTTTCCAGTTATTAACAGATTGCTTACAGCTGTTTCTCCTCATTTTGAGTTGCACCTCATCAGTAAATGAATGTTCTGAAGGCCCTACTCCATTATTATCAACACAGTCAGCTCTACTGCCTCACAGCAATCTTATAAAGCATTTTAAAGAAATGACTAGTGGGCTTGAACCACTGATCTTTGGTCCCATGCTTATCCTACGTTTCTACATGGATTCCGTCAATATTGTAACCTGAGGCTTTATGCTTTTCTTCAGCTTTTAAGCTTGGAAAATGTTGAGGTTTTGTTGTTGTTGTTGTTGTTTGCTTTTGTTTTCTCTTTTGGTTTTCTTACTCCAGATCTTTGCATATTTCATTATAGTAGCTTGACTTTGCTTCTTCAAGCTTCCCTTTGAAACTTCCTGTTCAGCTCTTTTACTTCTTCATTACTTCTAGTTGCTTTAGCTTCTCCATTCAAGAGCAATTTTCAGTCTCTTCTGACATTCAATTTAGTCTTTTCTTTCTTTCCTGTCTTTTTATTGACTTTTTGTTTTCTTCATGCATGCTGTTCTGATGTCTCATTCCACTGCTCTTCTGGTCTTCACACATTAATGTCTACTGCATCAAATGTATTAGATGGTCTTTAAATTCAGGTTAAATATATTCAAAGTCATATTTTGGATCTTGTGGATGTATTTTATTATTCTTCAGATTTGGCCTGAATGTGTTTATGAGCAATAATGGCCAGCTGCACAATTGGCCCCTGGTCTTGATTTAGCTGATCTTATTGAACTACTCAACACAGAATACCGGGCAAAGTAGGCTCAGGGGATGGTGCTAGAACTCTGAACCACATATAAAAGAATATTTAGAAGATTGGAAGGCATATAGCTAGGGGAATTTATAGGAGAATCAAGAAATCCATTGCTTTCTAATTCAAGATGCTCAGCTATTCCAGGAGCTGCCATCTTGGGAAAGAACAAGTGGGGGAAGGATCAGAACAGCCACAAATATCTGAGAGAACCGAGAAGATACAGGTGTGGACATTCTTTTTTTTTTTTCTTTTGGTATCTGTACATTGTTCATTGGTCTCTCCCTGACTGCACACCTCCATTCTGGTAAATAGAGGGGGTACCAGAGTGAATGGATACCCCACTCCCACCCCTGGAGGATTCTGCTATGGATGTGCACAGATCTCCTCAAAATATAAAGTGACAGTTTCGACATAACACCAAACGGCCACCACTAGTCTGTCTGTCGTACTGTGGTGGCTTGTGAGTTGCTGTTATTCTGAGGGCTGTGCCACCGGTATTTTAAATAACCAGCAGGGTCACCCATGATGGACAGGTTTCAGATGAGCTTCCAGACAAAGACAGACTAGGAAGAAAGAATGAAGAACTACTTCCAAATCTTTAGTCACTGAAAACCTTATGAATAGCATAGAAACACTGTTAGATACAATATGGGAAAATGAGCTCCTCAGGTTGGAAATTACTCAAAATGCGACTGGGTAAGACATGCCTCCTCAAAGTAGAGTTGATCCTGATGACATGAATGGAGAAAAGCCCAAAGAACCTTCATTTGCTAATGGGGCACAACTCCAAATGAAGAGAAACAGCTATAAAAATACATTGAAAATCTGAACATGGACTGTACAAATTATGAATCTGAGAACATTGGAAGTTGTCAAAAATGAAATGGAATGCATAAGCATTGATATCTTAGGCATTAATGAACTGAAATGGACTGGTATTGGCCATTGTGAATCTGACAACCACATGGTTTACTATGC
>NW_006408745.1:95928-97552 GCF_000296735.1 Chrysochloris asiatica | reverse complement strand
AAAAAAAAAACAGCTAAAATGAATAGAGAGAAATACTGTTAACTAATGGTACATGGAGGCAATTATAACCACAGTAATGAAATAAAGTGTAGGATTTGTTGATTGTAAAACTGATTATGTGCCCTGTAAACTTCCTCTCAATTCACAATAAAAACTTAAACAACAACAACAACAAAATAAGACTCTATCCTTAATTCTGGTGTGGCACTGTGTGTTAATGCACTGAACTTCAAGGTTGGTTTGAACTGCAGGTCAGTGGTTCAAGCTCACCAGTCGCTCCTAGGAAAACCGATACAGGGTCACTAAGAGTTGGAACTGATTTGATGGCATTTAATAACAATAACATCCTTAATTCTAACATTCAGCCATGTACATGGTTCACTGATAGAACCAAAAAATCTTTTTTTTTCAGAATCAAACACATTCCTCATTGAAAGACTAAATCAATATTCACCTGGTTTCTGTTAATGTTGCTGTTGTTAGGTGCCTTTGAGTTGCTTCTGACACATAACAACGTTATGTACAACAGAACAAAATGCTGTCTGGTCTTGTGTCATCCTCACAATTATTGATATGTTTAAGCCTACTGTTTCAGACAAGGAGTCAATCCATCTTATTCATTGACTTCACTTTACCAAGCATGATGTCATTTTCTAGGGATAGCTCCCTCCTTCAAGTTCTCTTCGCTTCTATAAAGCAAGGTTATATCATCTGTATATTAGTTGTTGTTAGTGCCATTGAGTCAGCTCAAACTCATAGTGACTCTATGCACAACAGAAGGAAACACTGCCCGGTACTTTGCTATTCTCACAATCATTGTTCCAATTAAGCTCATTGCTGATGCCACTATGCCAATACATCTTGATGGAGGTCTTCTTCTTCTTTGCTTACCCTTCACTTTAACAAGCCAGATGTACTTCTCTAGGGACTGATCCCTCTTGATAGTAAGTTCAAAGTATGAAAAACAAAGTTTGTCCATCCTGACTTCTAACAAGCATTCTGACTGTACTTTTTTCCAGGACTGATTAGTTTGTTCTCTGGTAGTCCATGTTAAAGCTTTCGAGTCATTTTTGACTCAAAGCAACCTACCTGTACAGGATTTTGCTGAAAAATTGAAGAGTTTAAGTGGCCCACCTTGTGGTTCAAACCAACCTTACAGTCTAACACTCATTCTACAATGCCACATACCTTCAATATTAGTTTTCTACACCATAACTGAAATACTTCAATTCCATGGTCTTCCCAGTAATCCCAAGGTCTGCTGTTCAAACACACAAGCCTCTCCTTGGAAACCCTATACAGGGTCGCTATGAGTTGAAACCTACTTGACAACAATGAACAACAAAAGACTGCATAACTATGGTGATAGGATACAACCCTAGTTCATATCTTTCCTAATTTTTATAGTCTTTTGTTAGTTGTTGTTGTTAAGTGCCGTCAAGTCTGTTCCTACAAATAATGACTCTGTATAGGGTTTCCAAGGAGCTGCTGATGAATTTGAACTGCCAACACAGTGGTTCAAACCGACATTGCAGTTCAGTGCATTAACCTACACCACCACACCAGGACTCCCCTTTTTGTTAGTATTATTGTTAAGTGCCATAGAGTAGGTTCCGACCCACAG
>NW_006408745.1:82626-93778 GCF_000296735.1 Chrysochloris asiatica | reverse complement strand
GGATCAACTATCAACACTCGGGGAAGCAGCAGTCAAGAGATCAGACAACGTATTGCATTGGGCAAATCTGCTGCACAGGAACTTTTTAAAGTGTTGAAGAACAGAGATGTCAGCTTGAGGACTAAGGTGCGTCTGACCCAAGCCATGTATTTTCAATAACCTCATATGGATGTGAAAGCTGGACAGTGAATAAGGAAGATCATAGAAGAATTGATGCCTTTGAGCTTTAGTGTTGGAGGAGAATACTAAAAGTGCCATGGACTGCCAAAAGAATCAATAGATCTGTTTTGGAAGAAGTGCAGCCAGAGTGCTCCTTGGAGGCCACGATGGCTAGCTTTGTCTCTCATACTTTAGACATATTGTCAGGAGGGAACAGTCTCTAGAGAAGGGTGTCATGCTGGGTAAGATGGAGGGTCAGAGAAAAAGAGGAAGACCCACAAAGAGATGGATCAGCCAGGTGGCATCATTGATGGCGTCAAGTGTGGCAGCGGTAGTGCGGTTGGCCCAGGATCGGACATTGTTTCGTTCTGTTGTGCATAGGGTCGCTATGAGTTGGTTCCGACTCGATGGCACCTGACAACAACAACAAGTGTCTAGGTGGGACTGGCCACACCCCACTATACATTGTTGTTGTTGGTAAGTACCTTCGAGTCTGTTCTGACCCATAGCGACCCTGTACAGGGTTTCTAAGGAGCAACTGGTGAGCTTGAACCACCGACCTTGTAATTCAAATGGTTCTGCAGTCTGGCACATTAATCCACAGTGCCACACCAGATCTCAGCCCCTATTCACAGACCCCTCTAAAAATCTGCCCAAACACTATTATTTTCAGGATAGTTGTGGTTGATCACATAATAGGCACTTAGTATATACTCATATCTGGTGACTATTGAATGCAGGGTTGATTTAATTAAAGAAAGCAGCTTGCAATAGCACTCTCAACAAAGTTGAAATGTAATCCTCATATTAAGTTAAATGCATTCATTGTGTTGCTGTAGGATCAGCTCTGGGCTATGAACTACAAGGTTGGTAGTTCAAACCCAACAGGTGCTCTTTGGAAACCCTACATAGAGTTTTTATGAGTCAGAGTCGACTAGATGGCACAAAACAACAACAACAACCCATACTTAGATTAGTAATGAAATATGTTTTTAAGTGCACTACAATGTGAGTTTTGAGTTTAGAGATTTTTTTTTTTGATTGATCGCTGCTATATCTTCAGAATCTAGATCAGCCCTGGACACATAATAGTTGCTTAGTAAACACAGTTGAAAAAAGTACATTTTGTTACTTTAATATGTGGTTGACATTTGTTCTAATATTTTATGCAAAATAATCATTCATTCTTATAAACAATCAGTGAGACAAATTTCAGTGACATCATCCAATGGATAACAAAACAAATACAGAAATTAAGTAGCTTGTCCAAAATTTCAGTCACTAAATGCTGAACATGAGATCTGAAGCCACATGAAGCAAGCTGTAATTCTTGGAATATACTATTTGAGAAATTCTGTGGAATAGTACATATCTCGTGGAAGCAACAGTCAAGAAATCAAACAATGTATTGCATTGGGCAAACGTGCTACACAAGACCTCTTTAAAGTGTTCAAGAGCAAGATGTCAGTTTGAGGACTAAGGTGTGCCTGAACCAAGCCATGATATTTTCAGTAACCTCATATGCATACGGAAGTTAGATAGTTAATAAGGAAGACTGTAGAAGAATTGATATGGTGTTGGAGGAGAATGTTGAATATGTCATGGACTGACAAAATAATAAATAGATACGTGTTGGTTAAGTACAGCCAGAGTGCTCCTTGGAAGGCAGGATGGCCAGACTTCGTCTTACATACTTCGGACATATTGTCAGGAAGGACCAGTCACTGGAGGAGAATATCGAGTTTGGTAAAGCAGAGGGTCAGAGAAAAAGAGTTAGGCCCCCAACAAGATGGATTGACACAGTGGCAGCATCAATGGGCTAAAATGTAGCAAGGATTGTGAGGTTGGCCCAGTATCAGGCAGTGTTTTGTTCTGTTGTGCATAGGATCACTATGATTTGGTACAGACTTGATGACACCTAACAACAACAGGGATTCTGTGAGGAAACAGAGGCTATAGTAAATATCTCACACTGCTTTTTTATCCTTATAATGGTTAGGGTTCTGTGTCAGCTTGAATAGGCCAGGGTTTCCAGCGATTCAGCAGTTGAAGTGTGCTTATTCCCATGGTGATGAAACCTAATACAGGCATGTTTAACTCTTTGATGAGTGGCTATGAACAGCCCATCAATTAAAGTAATGCTTCATTGGGGCTGTGGCCTGTTCCAATGTAATGAACACATAGGAAAGTCTTTCTTCTGCTGAAGAACTGATACTTTTATTTCCTTGATAATAAACCTTCTCTACATATGTACACACACACACACACACACACACACACACACATACAAATATGAACTGGTTTTGCTTCTCTATAAAATCTGGTCCAAGACACTGCTCAAATGTCCGTTCCATTCATTTGCTTGTTGCTGTTAAATACTTGTTGAGTCAGTTCTGACCCATAGTGACCCTGCATAGAGTTTCTGAGGAAAGGCTGGTGAGTTTCAACCACTGACTTTGCAGTTCAAATAGATCTTGAGGTATAGGGCTTATCCTACAGTGCCACAGCCAGACTCTATTCATTTGCTTACTCAATATTTACTGATTGTGTACTATGTGCCCATTTTAGGAAATGGAATGAAAATTGTTAAAAAAATATCAGGTGAGGTCCCCCCGTTACATAATTTCTTAGATTCTACTGGGAAGGAGAGAACATAAAATGTGCAAAGTAAGAAATGAACAAGATAATTTTAGAGATGGATAAATATTCTGACTGAAAGTAAAGATGTGAGGGTAAGGAAAATTTAAATAGGTTGATCAGAGTTGACTCCTCAAGGAAGGAAGAGCCCTTAGGCTCAAGGTTAGCAGTTCAAACCCACCATGTGCTCCATGGTAGAAAATGAGGCTGTCTCAAAAACCCTACACACTATATAGGGCTTTTATGACTGACAATAGATTAGATGGTAGTGGGTTTTTAAGAGGCACAGGGTCAAATGGCAAGTGTAAAAACTTTGAATAGAAAATTAGCTTATACTACTGAAGACTAATGAATGGCCAGTGTATCTGAAGAATAGAGAACCAGAGAGAAAGTGGTATCTAAATAATGAGATATTCTAAGTTATTTTTATTCCTATGGCATCCTAAAAGGTGCTGTAGTATAGGTGTTACACTAATATATTTTAGACTAAAATAATAATCAATATAATGGAGTCCTGGTGTGGTGCTGTGGATTAATGTGCTGGACTGCAAAGTCAGTTTGAAACTCAAGGTCTTCAGTTGAAGTTCACCAGTTGCTCCTCAGAAACCCTATACAGGGTCACTAGGAATCGGAACCAACTCGAAGGCACTTAGCAGCAGCAGTAATCAACACAATATCCCTTTAAACAACAATTCAAAATCATTAATTTCTCTAATCAAACATCAGAGTTATTCTAATTTTCACCATTTTTTTTTAAACTTGAGTCAAAATATAAAGTCTTAAACTATTATTATGAACTGGGAGAAAGATGAACTTAAAATAAATCACCAGGGATGTTAGAATGGTTACCGAAAAGGTTGCTTAATACTAGAATTGGTTTTCAAGTGAAACCATGGAATCTCCCCTCTGGAGGTGTCTTAAAATAGGATTAGATATATTCACTCAGTGCAGTCTTGCTTGAAAGCCTCCACTGACCTCTCAAGGTCTTGCCAATCCTGTGATTCTTGTGATAAAATTAGACTCTTTCATTGGGTATAAACAGCTCAGGGTTCACCATGCCAGCTGCAACCTGGAATAATTGGAAGGGACTGATTTTAGAGTTGTATACCTCCTACAGCTGAGACAAGATGCAATTAACAGATCCCCAAACTTCTCTTATTTCATGCTGTACTGAGTATTGTACTGGTTCTCAGCCAAGAATGGCTGGTATCAGTGATACAAGCAAAATAAAGTGGTCTGCTCTATGATTAAATAGTAAATATCTTTATTAGCTGCTGACCTTGCACTGAACAGCATGACTTCAAGAACTATGTACCTATTAGATAATTCTTTGATCCTTGAAAATAGGAACCAGATGAATCCAATAACACGTTTCTACTTGGCCTCTTTTTCATCATACTCATAAACCTCAACTCTATCAAACAGCTTAGCTTAACTGTTTAGATGCATAATCATTAGCACTTAGCCATTGTATTATTCTGTTTAATAACCCCTGTCTTCAAGAAAAACTCATGTAAATATTTTTCCCACAACAGTTTCGAGATAACTGCGTATAGTTACTAGAAAATTCTAAAGTGAAGCTGACCATAATACAAGGTTCCATCTCACTTAGGGTGTGAGTATTTGAGTAGTTACCTAACCCTTCTAAATTTCTTTTACTATTTTATTAGGGTTAATATAGTACCTGTTTCATAGATTTGATATTAGGATTAAATAAGGTAATACAGAATAGCTGTCTTTCTTCATCTCCCACATTGCTGTCTATCCTATTTCTGATGTTGTTTATCACCCCCTTCCCCAACACACATAGAGACACATACGTGTTCAAACATGAGCTTCATAGAGGATGGAAATTCTTTGGACTTGCCCACGGTGTCTAAAATAATAAATAAACACAGAGAAAATGAAAGGATGAAAACATCTAGCATAGTGGTAGCCGGCATATTATCTTTATTCCATATAATGTTAGCTAATTTTTTTTTTTTTTTTATAAACAATAGAGCCCTTACCTATATCCATCAGTTTCCTATCTGTACCAGCTTGAGGCCAAGAAGGATAGTTGAAACTTGGACAATGAACAATAAGCTTGTGTCTGGCTTTGTCACATTAGCTTTGAGTAGCCATTTTATCTTGTCAGCTTTCTCACATGTAATTACTTCCCTATATGAGTAAGAGATTGAGATAAATATTCTTATTAAATGCTGTCACTGATATTTTTGTATATACAAATCATGTTCCTTAGTAAAGTTGTGAATTAAAAAAACACCAAGGGAAAAAAGTAGATACTGATAATCAGCTGCTGTATCACCCACCCTCCACTTTCCAGGCATTCCAAAATAGCCTCATTGTAAAGTGAGAAAAATAGAAAATGGATTGGTTATTGTGTAAGTACATGAAGCATTCCCAAACAACATCTTCTCTGTTTCCCTGTATTCTATATTCCCAGTCACATTCAACAACAAAAATGAAGGGTGAAAAAAAAAAAAAAAAAAAAGTGCTGCAGTTTGAATTAACTGAAGAACCCAAGCAGCTTGGTGTTCCTGGACCATATCTGTTGTTTACATGCCAATATAGCTACATGTTTTTGTTCCAGAACAAGTGTTTCATTGGTCTCTTTCATAGATTCTCTTTTTGTTTTTTACTTATCATTCAGGCTCACAACATACACTCCAGCCTCAAGACTTGGATAGTGCAAGGTTGGAAGGAAAGCAGTTCATGGCACAGGACTCAAATTTGTGAACAGAAAACAGCTATTCCTGAAATTTGGACTCTGACATAGCTCCTTTCCATTCTAAATATTGAATATTTATGCAAAATGAGATAAAAACATCGTGTTTGTTTGTGTATAAATAACTCACCATCTAAAAATCTAAGAAGGTGGGATGGAGATCATGAAAGAAGGAAAAGGAATAAGAGGGCAGATAAAAGAAAAGGAAACATGTTAATAACAAGAAATTCTTTACAAAAATCCTCTCAATATCATTAGTCACTGTTTTTGAGTGGGCCCTCCATTCATACTGATACTATGCACAAAAGAACAAAATGCTACCTGCTGCTGCTGTTGTTGTTAAGTGACATTGAGTCATTCTGACTCATAGAAACCTTGTATAGGGTATCTGAGGAGCATCTGGTGGCTTTGAGTCACCAATCTTATGATTAACAGTCCAGTGCTTAATATACAACACACCACACACCAGGGTATCAAATGCTACCTGGGCCTGCCCCATTTCTAAGACTGGTTGGGAAATAAACCATTGTCTTCATAAGGTTTACACTGGCTTATTTTCCTAAGAAGACCACAGACATTTCTTCCTAATCCATGTTAGTCAGAAACCTTAGCTAGAACCTGCTCAGTGTCACTGCCACACATAAGCCTCTATAGATAGATAATAGCTATGCTTGAAGAGAATTGGCAGGTAATTAAACCTATGTCAGCTCAGGTTTCCAACATCGGAAAACCATATTTCCACCACTGAACCACTACTGTACCCCCATTAACCATTATTGTTGTTGTTAAATGCAGACCAGTGGGTTCCAACTCATTGTTGTTTTGTGTTGTTAGGTGCCATTGAGTCCATACTGACTCATAGTGACATTATGTACAAGAGAACATAATACTGCCATGTCCTGTGACAACCTCACAATTTTTGCTACATTTGAGCCCATTGCTGCTGCCACTGTGCCAATCCATCAACCTTTGGGGTCTTCCTCTTTTTCTCCAACCCTCCACTTTACCAAACATGATATCTTTCTTCTGGGATTGGTCACTCCTGATAATATACCCAAAGTATGAGAGACAACTCTGGTAGCGTAGTGGTTACGAATCGGGCTGCAAACCTTAAGGTCAGCGGTTCGAAACTACCAGCCGCTCCGCAGGAGAAAGATGAGGCTTTCTACTCCCGTAAAGATTTACACCCTCGGAAACGCTGTACAGGGTCGCTATGGGTCAGAACCGACTCAATGGCACTTAACAACAACAATGAGAGACAAAGTCTGGCCATCCTGGCTCCAAGGAGCATTCTGGCTGTATTTCTTTCAACACAGATTGATTTGTTCTTTTGACAGTCCATGGCACTTTTAATATTCTCCCCCAACACCGTAACTCAAATGCATCAGTTCTTCTACTTTCTTCCTTATCCATTGTCCAACTTTTATATGCATAAGAGGTTACAGAAAATGCCATGGCTTGGGTCAAGTTCACCTTATTCTTCAAATCTTTGCTGTTGAACACTTTAAAGAAATCTTGCAATCTTTGTTCTTGAACACTTCAAAGAGATCTTGTGCAGCAGATTTACCTAATGGAATACATCATTTGACTTCTTAGCTGCTGCTTCCATTAGTGTTGATTGTGGATTCAAGGCAAATGAAGTCTTTAACAGCATCAATCTTTTCTCCATTTACCTTGATCTTATTTATTGGTTGGGTGGTATTTTTGTTTTTTTACATGGAGGTAGAACCCATACCAAAGGCTGTGGTCTTTGATCTTTATCAGTATTTCAATTCCTCTTTGCTTTTAGCAAGCAAAGCTGTTTCATCTCCATACCACAGGTTATTAGTCAGTCTTCATACATTCTAGCATCTCAGATCACGTGCTCAATATCCACAGTGAGTAAGTATGGTGAAAGTATATAAAATTGGCACAACCCTTTCCTAATTTTAAACCATTCCATGTTTCCTTCTTATGTCCAAACAACTTCCTCTTGGTCTATGTATAGGTTTCTCATGAGCACGTTCTCTGCTATGTCATGACAGATCTTGATATGTTCTTTTTGTTAATGATTGTGACACCATTTCTCTTCAATTTGTCATTTCTAGTATAGTAAATCATGTGATTATCAGGTTCAAAATGGCTAATACCAGTCAATTTCAGCTCATTAATGCCTAGGATATTGACGTTTATGCATTCCATTTCATTTTTGACAAACTCTAATTTTCTTAGATTCATAATTTGAATACTTTCTATAATATGGATAAGCATCAAAAACATACTAAGTGAAAAAAATCAAATATAAAAAGTCACATAATTCCATTTTATAAAATATCTTGAATAGATAAATCCTTAGAGACATACCATGTATTGGTGATTGTAGCAGGTGGAAGGATAGGGGTTGAGGAGAAAATACTTTATTGGCAAGGGATTTGACTTTGGAGAAATAGAAATGTTTTGAAATTAATTGGAAGTAGTGATGAATTTAATAAGTGTCACTGAATTGTTCATTTTGAAAGGGTTAATTTTATGTTTTGTGTATTTCACTTTAATAAATTAAAGAGTAAAAATAAATAAATAAATAAATAAAAACTATCCTCAAACTAAAACTCGAAAGAAACACTGCTAATAGGTGATATTAATAAATTATAAAGAGTGATTTATGGACAAAGTTTTCATTTTATTTTTTACATATTTTTTCCAGAATTAAAAAAATATGTATATATGGTGATTTGATTGAGAAAATGATTTAAACACAGAAAACAAATGAATAGTAGATATGTCTAAAAATGCTGATTGGAAATAACAACAAAGTCAGATGGCACAAATGGTATTTTTAGGGAATTTGTAGCATAAACAGCTATGCAAAAAAGTGCCCCCTCATTCCTGAATATGCTGCATCAGACACTGAGCATGGTCTGTGGCCTCAGGTAGTCACATTAACTCACTCATGAGCTTGATTTTAAGCTTCTACCTTTTTCTCAGTCATTAAGACTCTTCATTATTAGCTATCCTCAGTATTTTGTCAAGATAATGCTTACATTCTTTTCAAAATACTTAATCAGAAAGAGATGTACTATTTGTGAAATTGTTTTGGCATATTCATGCTTTAGAATATTAAGCAGCTATTAAAAAGATTGACTATATCGATATGTATTGAACTAATATGAAGTTAAATATCAAGTTGCAGAATAATTTGTCTAATAAATTTCCATTTTGATTACTTAGAACAACATGTATGTTTTTGTAAAATCCTAGAGAGAAGTGGGAAAACAATATATTTAAACAAATAACTTTGTATTTCTTAGAAGTCTTGAGGGAAAAGGAAGAATGGCAAAGAGAAATATGGGAGATTGTTAACATTTATTTTCTAATTTTTATTGTGTGGTGCTGCAGATTAATGCTCTGAACTGCAATATCAGTTTGAATCAAAAGTTTGGCAGCTCAAGCTCAACAGCTGCTCATTGACAAACCTATACAGGGTCGCTATGTGACATAACAAACATGAAGGCAATTAACAAGAACAATATATTTGCTTAACAGCCTTTAATTGCTTTTGTTATTAAACATAGCATAAAGCAAGTTTGTAAAATTATTGTGTAGGATCATTCATTTATATTAACTAGTATTTTATGGTGTGGTGCTTTAGAATAAGCACTGGACTTCTAAACTCAAGGTTGATAGTTTAAAACCACCAACTTCAACTCAGAAAACCTATACAGCATTGCTATGAGTTAGAACCAACTGGACCACACTTAGCAGCAACAACAATAGTATTTTATGTAAATTGTTTGGAAGTTAATTCATAGCTACTGCTTAATAATTTCCATGTCTGACATTACTTCATGCATAGTTTAATATTTAGGTCAACAATAACAAAAATCAAACCAGTTGTCTAGTCAGTTTGGATCCCTGGTGACCCCAGTTATGCCAGCATAGAACGGTGCTCCATAAGATTTTCAAAGACTGATAATTTGGAAGAAGATCATTAAGTCTTTCCTTCCAGGCATCTCTGAGAAGACTTGAACCACCAAGTATTTTGGTGGTTAAAAGTAAAACAGAACACAGCAAACAAAACAATAACAAATACAAAACCTTAAGAAAAAGAATCTCGACTACACATAGGAGTCACTTAATGGTACAAATAGTTAATATACTCCACTGCTAACCAAAAGGTTGGAGGTTCTAGTCCACTCAGAGGTGCCTTGAAAAAAACGCCTGGTGGTCTACTTTTGAAAACACTATGGAGAGGACTTCAGGTTTGGTGGTGGCACAATAGAGTCTGGTAGAACAGCCTCTGTGGGGGAGGGGCTGAAAACCCAGAGATGCGGCTCTCACGAAACTGCACCAGAGCTCTGGATCTAGCATAAAGGTCAGGTGTCAGTTTTCCGCAATCGTCTATGGAAAAATCATGGTACAAAGGAAAACATTGCGATTTAGAAATCGGTCAAGACACAGGACTCCCTCTGTGGCCCTCCTGCTAGGTGGAAGTCAGAGGGCAGGGCTACATCCAGACCAGCACAGGGAACCTGGCACTAAAAGTGACGCAGTAATATTTGCGAAAGGATGTGTGGGGGGAATTCTACACTCTTTTTTTTTTTTTTTTTTTCCTCATCTTCCTTGTTGTACCTTCTTTGCCCAGCCCAGATGCCTTCAGGCCGGTGGGTGCACACCCCTAAAAAAGTCCAGCGTTGAGAGCACAGATTTTCTATGGCACAGAGATAAAGAGCCCCATAGATCCAAGGACAAATTATTTGGCTGCTGCTTTTGATTTCTGCCTGTGGGTGCCAGACCTAAAGTTAACTTGTGTGGGACCATTAACTCTTGTGTACCCAGCAAGAAAAAAAGCAGGTTTGGCCTGACAGACAAATCATATGAACAATATGTAAAACCCCAACATAAAAAAGATGCAACTATTTCAATAATTACGCTGTGCACACAAAGATACTTAACTGACCTTAAGAGACAAAAATAATAAACAACCTTTCTCCTATTAACTTCTCAATATCTATCTGTGCTCCTTTACAGTGGTGGATAGAGGAGGGGACTGAGCAAGTGGACACCCTCACCCACTACTGGAGGTTTCTACGGTGCACACACACTACCTGTGCACCAAGGCGATTCAACAGTCGGCCACAGTTTTACTTCCTTTCAAAGTGGAGGTTCTTGTCTCTGCTTTTATATTTCTTCTGCTATTGGGCCTTTTGATCACACATTTTTCCTGGCAGTGGGAGCGTTTCCTCCCTAAGTTACCCAAGAAGAGTCAGCAATCATGGCCATATAGCCAAGTAACAAGCATGCACCATAACATTCCACACTGAAACAAGAGCCAATAATAGCTGCTAAACATTACATGCAAAAGGATAGCCTATCTCTGAATTATATCCACCAGAAGACACCCAGTAAGCTTAATAACACAACAACAAACATCCATTTAAGCATTAAAAAACCCAAATAACTACTGGTAATGACAAACAAAATAACTCAAACACAACAAAAAATCTCAAAACATGTCTCAAAACAGAAAAGAATAACTGAGACAAATACACTGAAGACAGACAGAGGCTCCCCAAAAGGAAAAGCAGGCTTTGTATTTGCCTGAGAAATAATTCAGAAAAATGATATAGAAACAAATTCAAATGCTCCAAA
>NW_006408745.1:68150-81996 GCF_000296735.1 Chrysochloris asiatica | reverse complement strand
ATAATAATCAAGCTCTCCAAAATCAAAGACAAGGAGAGAATTCTAAAAGCAGCCAAGGAGAAGAGAAGTGTCACTTACAAAGGCAAGCAAATCAGATTAAGCTCTGAATATTCAGCACAAACCATGCAGGAAAGAAGGCAATGGGGAGACATATACAAAACCCTAAAAGAAAAACAAAGAAAAACAACAAAAATAAAACTGCCAAACAAGTAAAACTATCAATCAAATATGACAGCAGAATCAAAACATCCCAGGATAAACAGACTCTAAGAGATTTTAGCAAAACCAATCCAGCACTTCAAAACATCCTAAAGGGAGTTCTTTGGACTGAAAACCAACAAGAACAAACTACAACCAGAGTTCGACAGGTGTAACAACATCACCTGGAACCCAGTCAACAGATAGCAGAGTCAGAACAGAACAAAACTAAAACAACCAATTCAAAGGAACTGGGAGGACAACCAAAGATCAAAATAATATCAATGTCAAAGAAGGGATAAATGTAGGAACAGATATCCAGGTGATGAGGACGTCAGGTAGATTACAGAATACAATGTTGTTGTTGATGTTGTTAGGTGCCATCGAGTCAGTACCAATTCATAGTGACCTTATGCACAGCAGAATGGAACACTGCTCGATCCTGAGCCAACCTCACTACTGTTGCCACACTTGCGTCCATCAATGCTGCCAATAGGCAAATCCATCTCGTTGGGAGTCTTCCTCTTTTTCTCTGACCCTCCACCTTACCAAACATGATATCCTTCTCCAGTGACTGTTCCCTCCTGACAATATGTCCAAAGTATGAGAGTTGAAGTTTGGCCATCTTGGCATCCAAGGAGCATTCTGGCTGCACGTCTTCCAAAACGGATCTATGGTTCTTTTGGCAGCCCATTCTCCTCCAACACCATAACTCAAAGGCATTAATTCTACAGTTTTCCTTATTCACTGTTCAGCTTTCACATGCATAAGAGGTTATTGAAAACACCATGGCTTTGGTCAGGCACAACTTAGTCCTCAAGCTGACATCTTTACTATTCAACACTTTAAAAAGGTCTTGTACAACTTCAAACTTTTCTCCATTGATAAGAATGTTGTTTATTGGTCCAGGAGTGAGGATTTTTGTTTTCTTTACATTGAAATGTAGTCCATACTGAAGGCTGTGCTCTTGGATCTTCATCAGTAAATGTTTTAAATCCTTTTCACTTTCAGCAAAGTTGTATCATCTGCATATTGCAGGTTGTTAATGAGTCTTCCTCCAAACTTGATGTCAACTTTTTCTTCATAGAACCCAGCTTCTCAGAGTATTTGCTCAGAATGCAGGTTGAATAAGTATGGTGAAAGAATACAACCTTGTCGCTCACTTTTCTTAATTTTAAACCATTCAGTGTTCCCATGTTCTGTTTGAACAACTGCCTCTTGGTCCAGGTACAGATACCTCTTGAGCACAACTGAGTGTTCTGGAATACTCATTCCTCACAATGTTGTCCATAGCTTATTCTCTTAAATGGAGAGAAAGTTAATACACTATAAGGTAACTCCAAAGAAAGTTAATACTTCACAACTACCATGAAAATGAACTTCCAAGCAGAACAAGGAAACATGAAAACTAAGAAGAAACCGACAAGAAATAGCACAAAAACCACAAACTAAGCACAAGATGGAATGCAGAACAAAGGAACTAACAGCACTACAAAAAATTTAACATAATGGCTGCAATTAATTCATCTCTATCAATAATTACATTGAATGTCAATGGATTGAATGCACCAGTGAAGAGACAGAGAGTAGCAGAATGCATAAGGAAACAAGACCCTTCAATATGCTGCCTGCAAGAGACACACCTTACACACAAAGACAAAAACAGACTAAAAGATAAAGGATGGAAAAAAAATATGCCAAGCTAACTGCAACAGTAAACAAGCAGGAGTGGTAAAGCTAATCTTTGATAAAGTAAACTTTAAGACATAAAACAGCATAAGAGGTAAAGAAGGACACTGTCTCATGATCAAATGGCCAATTGAGCAAAAGAAGAAATTGATCAGGTCTTCAAAAAACTCCCCACCAAAAGAAGTCCAGGCCCAGATGACTTCACTTGTGAGTTCTACCAAACATTCAGTGAAGAACTGTCACTAGCTCTGCTCAAATTATTCCAGAATATAGAGGAGGATGGAAAATGTCCTAATACTTTTTATGAAGACAGCATAATCCTCAAACAAAAACCAGGAAAGAACATCACTAAGAAAGACAATTATAGACCAATATCCCTCACGAACATAGATGCAAAAACTCTCAACAAAATCCTAGCCAACAGAATCCAGCAGCAAGTCAAAAACATAATACATCATGACCAAGTGGGTTTCATAAAAGGGATGTAAGGATGTTTCAACATTAGAAAAACAATCAGTGTAATCCACCATATAAATAAGAAAAAGGAAAAGAAACACATGGTCATATCGATTGATGCAGAAAGGGCATTTGACAAAAATTCAACATCCATTCCTGATAAAAACATTCAACAAAGCAGGAATTGAAGGGGAATTCCTCAACATAATCAAGAGCATATATACAAAACCAACAGCCTACATCACTCTCAATGGAGAGAAACTGAAAATCTTCCCTCTGCGAAAAAGAACCAGACAAGGATGCCCTTTGTCACTACTCCTATTCAATATTGTTTTGGAAGTTTTAGCCAGAGATATACAGCATGATAGAGAAATTAAAGGCATCCAAATTGGTAAAGAGGAAGTAAAACTCTCTCTATTTACAGACGATAAGATCCTATACATAGACAACCCCCAAGTCTCAGTTAAAAAAAAAACAAAAAAAACAAAAACAACTACTAGACCTCATGGGAAGATTCAGCAGTGGCAGAGCATAACATCAACATACAAAAATCAGTTGGATTGCTCTATAATAACAAGGACAACACTGAGCACTACCATTTACAATAGCCGCTCAACAGATGAAATATTTAGGAATAAACATAACCAGAGAAACAAAGGACTTATACAAAGAAAATTACAAAACACTACTACAAGAAACCAAAAGAGACTTAAAGAAGTGGAAGGACAGACCATGTTTCTGGATAGGAAGACTCAATATCATGAAATGTCAGTACCGCCCAAAGCAATTTACAAATATAATGCAACCCCAATCCAGATTCCAACAACATTCTTCAAAGAGATGGAAAATTACAAACAATTACAAACTTTATATGGAAAGGAAAGAGACCCAGGATACGCAAAGCACTTAAGAGAAGAACAGGTTGGAAGCCTCTTACTCCATGATTTCAAAATTCACTACATAGCTACAGTGATCAAAACAACCTGGTACTGGTACAATAAAAGATACATTGATCAATGGAACAGAATCGAGAATTCTGAAATTAACCCTTCCACATACAGCCAGCTAATTTTCGAAAAAGTGCCTAAGTATATTGCATGGGAAGAGATAGTCTCTTTAACAGATGGTGCTGGCAGAATAGGAAAGCGATATGCAAAAGATTGAAACAAGACCTTTACCTTATGCCCTATACAAAAACCAACTCAGCATGGATTAAAGACCTAAATGTGAATCCCAAAATTATGAACGTCATCAATGAAAAAATAGGGACAAATGTGAGGTCTCTAATTCAGGGCATACACAGACTACCAAACATTTTGAAAACTACACACAAAAAAGTAGACAAAATAGATGATTAGAATAGACTAAAAATTAAAAACTTATGTGCAATGAAAGACTTCATCAAAAGAGTAAAAATGGAACCCACAGAATGGAAAAAAAATCTTTTTGCAGTGACACATCAGATATATTTCTAATATATATAGGAAACTACAATACCTCTACAAGTAAAAGACAAATGACCCAATTAAAAAATGGACACAGGATATGAACAGACACTTCACCAAGGAGGAGATCTGGGCAGCCAGCAATCATATGAAGAAATGTTCATGATCAGTAGCCATCAGAGAGATGCAAATCAAAACAACAATGAAATAGCATCTCACACCAGCAATAATAGCAAAGATTAAAAAAAAAAGTAGAGGACAATAAATGCTGGTGAAGATGTGGAGAGAATGGGACCCACCTACATTGTTGGTGGGATTGCAAAATGGTCCAACCACTCTGGAAAGCAATATGGAGCTTCCTCAGAAGGTTGGAAATAGAAATACCTTATGATCCAGCAATTCCTTTACTTGGTATTTACCCACAAGAAATACAAACCACAACACGAGTAGATATAGGCACATCAATGTTCATAGCAGTACTATTTACAATAACAAACAGATGGAGACAGCCTAAATGTCCATCAATTGAAGAATGGCTAAACAAACTGTGGTACATGCACACAATGGAATACTATGTTACCTTGAAGCACAACAAGGAAATTGTAAGCCAGCACATAACATGGATGAACCTTAAGGTCATTATGCTAACTGAAATTAGTCAGTCACAAAAGGATAAATACTGCATAAGACCATTATTGTAAAAGACTAAGAAAAAGAACCCAACCAAAAGGGGAAAACAAAACAAAACAACACCAAAAAAACTATATATATAATTGTTGATCACCAGGATATATAGGATGAGAAGAGGGGAGGGCGGGAGAGGAAGATAGAGCACAGGGTAGGCAATAGACAAGGGAAAGCCTGGGTGCTGGTGGGGGATGGGCAATACACAAGAAGGGTAGGGGAGTAGAAGAACAAGGCAGATGGGAGAACAGTTTGGCAAGTTCACATGGGCTAAGTGGGTCAGAGGTAAATGATGATGTATGCAAAACCTTGGAATAATAGGGCTTTGGGATACAGGGATTGAGGCGTGGTTTGAAAGAGTAAAAGAAAGGAATAATGTTAAGATGCTTGGCTGTCTTTTGAATCTTGGTTTCCCTTGCCTACCATTGTGAAATAGACACTGGTGGGGGGTGGGGGTGGCGATAGCCAGAAACATCACAATAGAAAGTTTGTAAGCCTGTCTTCAGCCTATAACCAATTGGAATACCTTAAAGGGGGCTAGAAATTGCCCAGTGAAACAGACCTCCTGTGGAGCTTGTGCATTGCATAAGACCATAGGTGCAAACCAGAATCCCATCCAGTATTGTCTGAGGTGGGAAATTTCCACTGGAAAGGATGAGTAGACCAACCTGGAGCAGCTAGAACAGAAGATATTTTGTGAAGAAAGACCAGCAGGAAAAAATCAGAAACAATAATGGCAATATGATTGATTGCTACAAGAACAAGTAAGTTGTTTGTCCGGGAGCCATCAAGGCAAGCAGTTGAGTCACCTCAGAGCAAACTCCCTTCCAAGACTAAGACTCAAGGGGAATGCATGAGCAGGCATGTGGTCTGGCTGGTGACCACGTTGGTCACCGATAAGGGGAAGAGGGGAAAAAAACAGCAATGAAGTTGGGATCTAAGTCTGACCACATTCAACAGACTCCTGTGAACCTGGGAGGAGACCTCGATGGCCAGCAGTTACAGCAAGACCTGGGAACTCCTGGGCCCAGAGGCAGTGACATGGCCACAGAGGACTAGAGTAGAGAATGACGTGTCCTGCTGATATGAAGTGAGAGGAGATGAACAAGAACACCCATACTTGCAGATAGTACTCACTTGACCTGGCTTCGATGGCTGGATGATCTTGACTTCAAGAAGTAAGAAGAGGGAGGAAAAAAGAAAAGAGTAGCCCACTACAATTTGATGAACTTGACCAATATATATGGATGTAGTAGCTCCAAAAAAGGAACAGATCTTTACAGCAAGGATCACTCCCACCCCCTTGGTACACAGGATTGACTGGGATGGGCTACTTGGATGTTGGTTACCCAAAATGGTGGGGGGGGGGGAGGGACTATAAAGACAAGAAGTGACTGGCTTACAAGCTTTCAAGAGGGAACCTAGTTCCAGATGGGGCGGGGGTAGGTAGAACCTCCACTGAATGATTTCCAATCTATTGAGACTGGACTGGAGAAAGAAAATGAGGAAAAGACTCTTG
The DNA here is from genome assembly GCF_000296735.1 of Chrysochloris asiatica. Lineage (NCBI taxonomy): Eukaryota > Metazoa > Chordata > Mammalia > Afrosoricida > Chrysochloridae > Chrysochloris > Chrysochloris asiatica. Next base: position 76,005 of record NW_006408745.1, on the reverse strand, counting down.
TGGTACAATGGTGAATAATTGCCATCAGGACTGACTGTGAGGGTCAGAAATGTAGAGGTAGATGTTTTATGACAAAAGGAGGGGAGTGATTGATTTTGTAGCCGGGGGCAGAGTTCCCCGGGACCATCAAGTGAGAAGAGTGGAGAACGCGACCCTACCCAGAGAGGCAGTGATGCCGGGGATGGAGACAGATTTGATGATGTGGACAGATGGAGTGGCTGGTTACACAAGACTTAGTGGGGGAGAGGGGTTGTATGCTGACAGCCGGGGGCACAGGGGCAGTTCTGTGGGGGTGTATCCTTTTGTTGTTTGATGATGCATGGAGGGGATTGTAATCATTGCAATGAAATGAAATACAACAAGATGAATGTAAAACTGATATTCTCCCATATAAACCCACATAATTCACAATAAAAACTAAAAAAAAAAAAAAACCAACACTATGGAGCTCAGTGCTATTTTGATGCACACAGGTCTATCATGAATCAGAATTAAGTGGATAGTCACTGTTTTTGTTTTGTTTTGTTTTTTTCTTTGATTTGCCTTTTAAATTTCAACACAAGTAAAGGTAGTTATGAGACTCCAAGAAAACATTGTGCAGAACTGCCCAGGAGGACTCCTTTGAAAGAAAGTTAACTTGTACAACTTCTGCCCTTTCCATCTTACTCCTTTTTGTGGCCTGAAATATTGAGATGATGACTGGAGTGCCAACCACCATATGGGATCATGAGGTGTCATTGAAAGGAAGCTATACACTGAGGATGATGGAGAGAGAAAACAGGGTTTTATTATGAATCCATGATGATACTTATCAGCCTTGGATTGCCTATTTCTTAATCATATTTATTTGAAAGAGCAATGTTTTATTGTGTTTTGTTGCTTTTGTTGTTAAGTGCTATTGAGTCAGTTCTGACTCACAGCAACCCTATATAGGTTGTCAGAGGAGCTGCTTGTGGTTTGAACTGTTGATCCTCTCATTAGTGGTTCAGTGCTTATTCTACAGCATCACACCAGGACTTTTTGGATTTTTGATGTGAGCTGATGAATTTACTTCTAATTGACATAGACCAAATACACAAATGTAGAAAGCAAAATTCCTTAGTGGAAAAATAATTTTGACATCAGATTTTTTGTTTTTGCTTTCACAACACAGGAATATTCTTTCCAAGCTTAGGTCTAGAACAGTTTGCCTGTTAAATCATAGTAACACTAGTTGTATTTTGCTTTCATAAAACACTTCTGATAAATAGCTAAGTATTTAAAGTTCTCATGAAAGTGCTTAGTCACTGCTTTTTTCCTGCTGACAATAAGGATTCTTCATGAATTGATTAAACAAAAATAAAAGTGCACTGAGGCAAGAGTGCTGCAATCATTTAAACATGATTTTAAGGGTTCCAAGTGCTAATCTGTGAAATTTCAGACAACAAAAGATTACTGTAAATAATAAATCTGAGCTGAAATGGAGCGCAAGCTTAGTTCAATGACATGATAACAGACCTGGAAGTAAAACTAGCTAATGGGTTCTAATTCTGGCTCTGCCATCTCATTATCATTTGAGTCTGAGTGATATCATATTGCTTACCCATGCCTCATTAGTAAAATGGAATAACTGGCCCATAGTGAAATAAAATGTTTTATGGTAGAGTGAAGCATGGCTGAGGGAGCTTTATGAGTGCCAGCTCGCTATGAAAGATTTTTTTCCGAACGCATATGTGTCCATATACTACACATACAAAAGGTCTTTAAAAAGTTCAAAGAAAATTTTCATATCTTTTAATTCCATTTTCCCATGGACTTTTTGAAATGCCTTCATATGCCTAAAGCTGGTAAAAAAAACAAATGATGTTTTGAAAAATGACCAATGGCAAAGAACAAAGAAGTTTCCCTGTATGAGTTTGTGAGTAGGAGACACTATTTCTTCTTCAGTCTTCTTGATCATCACTGGGCATGACAGTGAAAACTAATTGTAATAGCTTCTTTCATTAAGTGAAAAATTGTCTGTGATTATAAAAAAAAATTGCTCTGAATATTATATATAATACTTTAAAAAAAAATTGAGTAGACAAACAACAGGTTCATCCCGATTTACAGATTAGGTCATTCAAGATAATTGACAGGAAATGAATTGATCTAGATTAGGCAGCTACCAAATGACAGAACTGGGCTCTAAACAAATCATGTCTGCCTCTAACCATAGCAGTCTCAATATGCCATATGCAGCTTTGCATGAGATATGGGGAGTAGGTTTCAAATAATAAGTGACTTCAGTAGAGCGTATTTAAAGATGTGACAATTGTCATTTTATTTCCTCATACTTAAAGGAGTTTGGGTTGTGAAATGGGTTACAAGCTGGGCTACTAACCACCATGTCAGCTGTTGGAAATTACCAGTAGCTCCATGGAAGAAAGACGAGGTTTTCTGCTGTAAAGATCTATAGCTTCAGAAACCCTATACAGGGTTGCTATGAATCGGAACCTACTCCATGATATACCACAACCTCTTCATACTTATAGCTTTGAAGGAAAGGAAAAAATAGACTTACGGCTTACTAAAAAGAATGATAAATATGAGCAGAAACTGATAAGTGCTGCTAATAGTTAAATTGTAGCCCAGGATCTTAGCCATTAAATAGAATTTCAGAGCATATTCTAAGATATAAACATGGAAAACCCTTTAAAGGATGCAAGTCACATTTGGATTACTCACTTCTCAGTCCTTGGTGCAGTTAAATCATAGGAAGTCAAAAATAGAGGATTTTTAGAAGGACATTGTTAAGAGTAAAAACGTATCCTCAAAAAAACATACATTGTAAATCCTAACCTCTGTTTTTGTGAATGTAATCAAACCTGGAAACAGGGTTTTCTTTATAGGCTAAGGAGTTCATATAAGTGTAATGTGTGTCTTAAACCAACCACTTGGACATATAAAGATATAGATTAGACACAGAGGCAAGGAAGGACTGAATGGAATAAATACAAGCCAAAGAAGCTGAAAAGAGACTGACAATTTCCCCAAAAGTCCACACACATAGAAAAATCATTGACAAAGAGTCAATGCTCTGGATTTGAACTTCTAACTTCATTAATTATGAAAAATAAACTTATGCTTACTAAAGCCATCCATGTGCTGTATTTCTGTTACAGCAGCACTAGATAACTAAGCAGAGAAGTTTGATTCTTATACCTATAGGTCAAGGGAACTTAGAAGCGATAAGACTTTGATTGTTGTTGTTGTTACATGCCACCATGTGAGGTCTGACATGTACAACACAATGAAATATCGCCTCATTCTGTGCTATCCTCACAGTTACTGCTAGGCTTGGGTTCATTGCTGCTGCCACTGTGCCAATCCATTTCTTTGGGAATTTCCTCTTTTTTGATATCCCTTCACTATACCAAGCATTGTGTCCTTTTCCAGAGACTGATCCCTCTTGATAATATGTCTAAAATATGAGAATCAAGCATCTGATTATACTTCTTCAAACATAGATTTTTTTTTTTTTTTTTGTATTTCTGGTGGTCCATATATCTTTAATATTCTTCTTCAACAACATAACTCAAATGCATCAATTCTTCTATGGTTTTCCTTATACATTGTCCAACTTTCACAACCATAAGAGCATTGAGAATACTATAGCTTGGGTCAGATGCACTTTAGATCTTAATCTTTCATCTTTGCTCTTCAACACATTATTTATTATTTTTTTTATGTTTTATTGTGAATTATGTGGTAGTTTACATGGAGAACATTAGCTTTACATTCATCCTATTGTATATCATTTCATTGCCATGATTGCAATCCCTTCCATGCATCATCAAACAACCAAAGGGTATACTCTGCAAGCCCGCCCCTCGGTCATCAGCAAAGAGCCACTCTCCCTCTCTGGGTCTAGAGTCTCCAGATGCTCCATATCTCCACGTCATTGTCTATGCCTCCATTTCTGGCATCACTGTTTCTCTGGGTAGGGTCCCACACTCCACTTTTCTCTATTGATGGTATCAGGGACCTCTGCTCCTGGACTGTGCAGTCAACTACTGCCCTCCTTTTGCTACAAAATGTCTACTTTTACATTTCCAACCCCTAAAGTCAGTCCTGATAACAATTATTCACTATTGTAGCACAAGAGACCTATCCGCATTTCCTTTCATCAGCCCCACCGAGATATATTGGCTATTACTCAGTGGAGATTATAACTTTCTCCACACCCTCTGAATCTAGGTTCCCTCTTGGAAGTTTGTAAGCCAGTCACTCTTGCCTTTGTATCCCACCCATTTTGGGTAGCCAATGTCCAAGTTGTCCATTCCTTTCTACCCTGTGTACCAAGTAGGTGGGAATGATACTCACTATTAAGATTTGTTCCCACCTTTGGCCTACTGCAACCATAGGTGTAGCTCAAGTTCATCAAATTGCATCAGATTACTCTTTTTTTCCTCTTCTTTCTTCTTCTAGTTGAGTTCTGATCATCCAGCCATTGAAGCCAGGTTAAGTGGATATTATCTGCAAGTATGGGTGTTTTTGTGCATATCCCTTTGCTTCTTATCAGCTGAACGCTTCACTCTCCACTATAGTCCTCTGTGACTATGTCACTGACTCTGGGCCAAAGAGTCCCCAGGTCTTGCCATACTGCTGGCAAACCAGGTCTACACCCATGTTCACAGGAGTCTGTTGAACATGGTAGGACTTAATCACAGCTTCATTGCTGTTGCTGTTTTTCCCTCACTTCCCCTAACAGTGACCAATATGGTCACCAGTCCAACAGCATGTCTGATCATATATGCCCCTTGATCTTAGTCTTGGAAGGGGGTTTGCCTTGAGAGGACCCAACCACTTGCCTTGATGTCTCCAGGGCAAGCAACTTGTTTGTTCTTGTAGTAGTAAGTCAGACTGCCTATATTGTTTTTTATTTTTCCTGTTGGTCTTTCTTTCAAGAAGTAGCTTCTGTTCTTCTAGCTGCACAAGCAGGCTGGTCTGCATGTCCATTCAAGTCGAGATATTTCACCTCAGAAGATTCTGGATGGGGTTCACGATTCCACATATGTTCTTATACAATGCAGAGGCTCTGCAGGAAGCTTCCTTCACTGGGCAAGTTGTAGCCCCATTTTAGGTACTCCAATCAGTTATAGGCTGAAGACGGATTTACAAACTTTCTATGGTGATATATGTCTGGCTATTCTTTTCTCTCCCCCTCACATGTCTGTCTACAGTGGTATGGTAGAGAAAGCAAAATTCTAAAGACAGCCAAGTATCTTAACATTATTTCCTGTCTTTTACCCATTCAAACCATGCCTCAATCCCTATATCCTAGAGCCCTGTTGTTCCAAGGTTATGCATACATCATTATTTGCCTCTGTCCTATTTAACCCATGCAAACCTGCCTAGCTATTCTCTAACCTGCCTTGTTCTTCCAATCCTTTCCTCCTTCTTGTGTACAGCCCCCCTTCCAAGCACCCAAACTTTCCTGTGTTTATTCCATACCCTGTGTTCCACCTGTTCCTCCCTCACCTCACCCCAAATAACACATCCTGGTAACCAGAAAAGAATGTTTTTTTCTCCCCGCATTTAGTATGGATTATTTTTCTTAGTCTTTTACAATAGTGGTCCTATGCAGTATTTCTTCTTTTGAGACTTACAAATTTCACTCATCATAATGTCTTCAAGCTTCATCCATGTTATGTGGTGGCTTACAGCTTCCTTATTCTTCAAGGTGGCATAATATTCCATTGTGTGTATGTACCACAGTTTGTTTATCCATTCTTCAATTGATGGGCACTTAGGCTGTCTCTATCTTTTTTCTATTGTAAACAGTGCTGCTATGAACATTGGTGTGCATATATCTACTCATATTATGGCTCATATTTCTTGTGGGTAAATATCAGGTAGAGAAATTGCTGGATCATAAGGTATTTCTATTTCCAACCTTCTGAGGAAGCACCATATTGCTTTCCAAAGTGGTTAGACTATTTTGCAAACCCACCAGCAATGCAGGGGCATCCCAGTCTCTCCACATCTTCACCAGCATTTATTGTAAAGATTTACACCCTCGGAAACCCTGTACAGGGTCGCTATGGGTCGGACCCGACTCAATGGCACTTAACAACAACAACAACAACAACTTTTTTAATCTTTGCTGTTATTGCTGGTATGAGATGATATCTTGTTGTTGTTTTGATTTGCATTTCTCTAATGGATAGTGATTGTGAACATTTCTTCATATATTTGTTGACTGCCCAGATCTCATCCTTCGTGAAGTGTCTTTTCATGTCCTATGCCCATTTTTTAATTGGGTTATTTGTCTTTTTCTTCTACAGGTATTGTAGTTTCCTATTAGAAATTAGTCGCTTGTCTGATATGTCATTGTAAATTTTTTTTTCCCAGTCTGTGGGTTCCCTTTTTACTCTTTTAATGCACATAAGTTTTTAAGTTTTAATTTGTCCCAATCATCTATTTTGTCTACTTTCATTTGTGTAATTTTCAAAATGTTTGGTAGTCTGTGTGTGCCCTGAAGTAGAGCCCTCACATTTGTTCCTATTTTTTCATTGATGGCCTTCATAATTCTGGGATTCACATTTTGTCTTTAATCTATGCTGAGTTGGTTTTTGTATAAAGTGTGAGTTAAAGGGCTTATTTCAATCTTTTGCATATTGATTTCCAGTTCTGCCAGCACCATCTGTTGAAGAGACTATCACCTATTCATGTGAGATATTTAGACAGTTTGTCCAAATCAGTTGACTGTAGGTGGAGGCGTTAATTTCTGGATTCTCAATTCTGTTCCATTGATCAATGTTTCTTTCATTGTACCAGTATCAAGCTGTTTTCATCCACTATAGCCATGCAATAAATTTTTAAATCAAGAAGTGAGAGAGGTTTCCAACCTAATTCTTCTTCTTAAGCTGTGTTTTGCTTATCTTGAGTCTCTTTCCTTTCCACAAAAAGTTTGCAATTTGTTTTTTTTCCAATCTCATTGAAGAATGTTGTTGGAATCTGGATTGAGATTGCATTATATGTGCAAGTTGCTTTGGGCAGTATCAACATTTTCACAATATTAAGTCTTCCTATCCTGGAGCATGATACATTCTTCCATTTTAGTAGGTCTCTAGGTTTCTTGTAGTAGTGTTTTCTTTCTATATGTACTTTGTTTTTCTAGTTACATTTTTTTTTTTCCTGGATATTTCATCATTTGGGCAGCTATTGTAAATGGTATTGATTTCCTAATGTCTTTTTCAGCTCTGTCATTATCAGTATAGGGGAATCCAACTGATTTTTTATGTTGATCTTATATCCTGCCCCTTTGCTGAATCTTCCAATGAGGTCTACTAATTTTTTTAATGAGTCTTTGAGTTTTTATATGTATAGGATCATATTGTCTGCAAATAGTCTTTTACTTCCTGTTTCCCAATTTGGATGCCTTAAATTTTCCTGTCTTGCTGTGTAGCTCTTGCTAAGACTTCCATCACAATATTGAATAGGAGTGGTAATAAAGGGCATCCTTGTCTACTTCCTCTTTCCATTGGGAAGGCTCTCAGCTTCTCTCCATTGAGAGTAATGTAGGCTGCTTGGTTTTCTGTGTCGTTGTTAAGTACCGTGGAGTCAGTTCCGACTCATAGTGATCCTGGACAGGGTTTCCGAGGCTGTAAGTCTTTACAGAAGCAGAAAGTCTTATCTTTCTCCTGTGGAACAGCTGGTAGTTTTGAACTGCTGGCCTTGAGGTTAGCAGCCCAATTTGTAACCATTATGTTTCCAGAGCTCCTTGTTGTTGTTGTTATGTGCCGTGGAGTAGGTTGTGACTCATAGAGACCCTGTACAGGGTTTCTGAGGCTGTAAATCTTTACAGGAGCAGAAAGCCTCATCTTTCTCC
>NW_006408745.1:37396-65000 GCF_000296735.1 Chrysochloris asiatica | reverse complement strand
AATCCTGGTACAATCAAGATAAGCTTTCCCAAGATGGCGGCTCCTGGAACAGCTGAGTGTTTTGATCCAGAAAATAATGAATTTCTGGATTCTCCTGCAAATCCCCCAACTATAAACCCTCCAAAACTCCAAACATACCTTTATATTTGTTACAGAGTTCCAACACCAACTCATGAGCCCTCTTGTCCCGGTATTCCGTGTTGTTGTTGACCAAGCTCCTCACTACATGTCTATCCGATCCGCCATCTAATGAGGCGGTGTAGTGGTTAAAAATCTGGCTCCGAACCCCACAGTCAGCAGCTCAAATCCACCAGGCCTTCCGCGTAAGAGCTCCTTATGTGCTCTTAAATGTGTTGAGGAATTTCCCTTCAATTCATTTGTTGAGTGTTTTTATCAAGAATGCATATTGGATTTTGTCAAATGCCTTTTCTGCATCAATTGATATGCTCATGTGGTTTTTCTGGCATATATAGTGGATTACACTGATGGTTTTTCTTATGTTGAACCATCCTTGCATCCATGGTATGAATTCCACTTAGTCATGATGTATTATTTTTTGATGTGCCGCTGGATTCTGTTGGCTAGGATTTTGTTGAGAATTTTTGCATCTATGTTCATGAGGGATATTTGTCTATAATTTTCTTTCTTAGTGACATCCTTCCCTGGTTTTGGTATGAGAGTAATGCTTGCTTCATAAAATGTATTAGGGAGTTTTCTATTCTCTTCTATATTCTGGAATAATTTGAGTAGAATTGGTGAGAGCTCTTCCCTGAATGTTTGGGAGAACTCACCAGTTAAGGCATCTGGGCCTGGACTTCTTTTGGATGGGAGTTTCTTTGATGATCTGATCAATTTCTTTTTTTGTTATGGGTTTGTTCAAGTCTTCTACTTCACTCTGTGTGAGTTTACGTTGGTCATAATTTTGTAAAAATATATCCATCTCTTCTAAGTTTTCAAATTTGTTGGAGTACAACTTTTCACAGTATTCTGTTATTATCCTTTTAATTTCCTTTTGTTCCGTTGTGACATTGTCCATGTGGTTTCTAGTGCATGTTATTTGTGTCTTCCTCTTTTCTTTTGTTAGGTTTGCCAATGGATTTTAATTTTATTAATCCTTTCAAAGAGCCAACTTTTTTCCCTGTTGATTCTTTCATAATTTTTCTGTTTTTTAATCTCGTTTATTTCTGCTCTGATCTTTATTATTTCTTTTTGTTTTGGGGGCTATAGGTTTCCTCTATTGGTCTGTTTCTAATTGCTGAAGATGCTGTGTTACCGTGTTAATTTTGGTTCTTTCTTCTTTTTGCATGTGCACATTAATCACAATAAATTGTCTTTTTCCCACCGTTTTCACTGTGTCTGAAAGATTTTGATATGCTGTATTTTCATTCTCGTTTGTTTCTAGGAACTTTCTGAATTCATGTTTAATTTCTTCTATTAGCCAGTCATTTTTCAGCAGTGTTTTATTCAGTTTCTATGTATTAAACTTTGTTTCCTTGATCTTTGTATTGTTAATTTCTAGTTTTATAGCATTTTGGCCTGAAACAATGCTTTAGAGTATTTTGATATTTGTAAATTTATGGAGGTTTACTTTGTGACCTTATACATAGTCAATTCTGGAGAATGTTTCATGGGCACTGGAAAAGAATGCGTATTGTCTTGAATGCTCTGTATACATTATGAGGTCAAGTTGGTTGTTTGTTCTGTTTATTTCCTTTGTAGCTTTGTCGAGGTTCTTTGTGGTTGTTCTAACCTTTTTTGAAAGTGATGTATTAAAATCTCCCACTATAATTGTAGATATATCAATTTCTTTCTTCAATTCTAGTAGGGTTTGCTTTATATATCTTGGTGCTCTTTCATTGGGAGTGTAGATGTTAGTTATGGTTATGTCATCTTTCTCAACTGACCCTTTAATCATGAGATAGTGCCCTTCTTTATCTCTTTTGCTGGTTTTGCCTTACAGATATTTTTTTTCAGAAATTAGTATTGCCACTCCTGTTTGCTTTTTATTTCAATAAGCTTGATATTTTTTTCCCCCCATCTTTTAACGTTTAGTCTGTTTTTGTGTTTGTGAGTAAGATGTGTCTCTTGCAGGCAGCATTTTGAAGGGTCTTTTTTTCTTATCCATTCTGCCACTCTCTGTCTCTTCACTGGTGTATTTAATCCATTGACATTCAATGTAATTATCAATGGGCATGGATTAATTGCTGTCATTATGTTAACTTTTTGTGGTGCTCTTCATTCCTTTGTTCTGCATGCCTTCTTGTGCTGACTTCATGTTTTCTGTGCTTATTATTTTGTTTATTCTTAGTTTTAATGCTTCCTTGTTCTACTTGGATCTTCATTTTCATAGTAATTTGTGAAGTATTAATTTTCTTTGGAGATACCCTATAGTCTTTTAAGCATTCCCTGCATTTTAGACAGTCTTTTGTATCCTGAAATCTACTTAAACTCCTAATCACCTGGATCTCTGTTCTTATATTTTCCCCTTCTTTGACATTGTTAATATTTTCATCTTTGTCTGGTTGGTCTCACAGGTCCTCTGAATTCATTGCTGTAAGTTTGTTCTGTTCTGAACTCTGATATTTATCAACTGAGTTCCAGGTGGTGTTGCCAAATCTGTCAATCTCTGATTATTGTCTGTTCTGGCTGGTTTCTTTCCAAATAACTCCCTTTAGGATGTTCTAAAGTCCTGGATTGGCTTTGACAAAATATCTTAGCTTCTGTTTATCCTGGAATGTTTTGATTGCACCATTGTATTTGACTGGCTGTTTTGCTGGATAGACAATTCATGGTTGGCAGTTTTTTTCTTTTAGGGTTTTATGTATGTCTCCCCATTGCCTTCGTGTCTCATGGTTTGTACTGAATAGTCAGAGCTTAATCTGATTTGCTTGCCTTTGTAGGTAACACTTGTCTTTTCCCTGGCTGCTTTTATGATTCTCTCCTTGTCTTTGATTTTAGAGAGCTTGATTATGATATGTCTTGGTTATTTTATTTTGGTGTTTATCCTTCCTGGGGTTCGTTCAGCTTCTTAAATGTTTATCTTCTCATTCGTTAAGATGTAGGTAAATTTTCTTCCAGTAGTTCCTGAACTATCTCTTCTGTGGACTTCTGTCATTCTTCTTGTTCTGGAATGCCAATAATTCTTAAGTTATTCCTCTTCATGTTATTTTGCATGAATCTAAGACTCTCTTCAGATTTTTTAATCCGTTTTTTCTGCTTGCTGTTCTATCTTAGCAGTATTTAGAGATTTGTCTTCCATCTTACTGGTTCTGGCTTCCATCTCTTCAATTCTACTCCTATGTTTTTTCATTGTATTGTCCATTTCTGATATTTTATTATTAATCATTTGGACCTCTTTCTGTAGGTTTCTAATTGTTTCCAATGCTGTATCTATCTTGTTTGATTGCTCCTGTAGCACTTTCCTAACTTCTTCCTTATTTTCCTCCACCCCTTTTCAGAGCATTTGAATTTGTTTCCATATCACTCTTTTGAATTCCTTCTCAGGCAGATCCAGAGCTTGCTCTTCTACTGGACTATTATTAATACATCTTTATTGTAAGTTTCCTACATTTCTGACTGAAGAAATAGGTAGAATTCTTCAATTTCATTTTTGCTGGCTTTAATGATTTGTACATAAATTTGAATAATAGAGGCATTAATTGGTCTTTCTTGAGGACATAGGGATTTTATCTTATCACAGACAGTATTATACTTTCAGATAGTTCTTGCAATGATCTTTTTGATGATGAATATAGTGCCATTCCTCCTCAATTTGTCTTTCCTGTCATAATAAACTATGTGATTTTCAGATTAAAAATGGCCAATAAGAGTTCATTTCAACTCGGTAATGCCTAGGATGTTGATCATTTTTGACAACTTCATATTTTCCTAAATTTATACTTCATACATTCCATGTTCCAATTATTAATGGATTTTGAAGCTGTTTCTCCTTGTTTTGATTCATGCCACATCAGAAAATGAAGGTCCCAGAATCTCTATACTCCATTCAGGTCATCATGGTCAACTCTACTTTGAGGAGGCAGTTCTTCCCTATTTTTATTTTGAGTATCTTCCAACTTGTGGGTGCTAATTCTGACACTATAAGTGACAATATTCTTATGCTAGTCATCATGTTTCAATATTCAATATTCGGATGCTAACTGACACTGTTTCATTGCTGTTCATAAGGTTTTTCAGAAACTAAACATTTGGAAGTAATCTGTTTCCTTCTTCTGAGTCTGTCTTAGTTTGGAAGCTCAGCTGAATTCTGTGGACCATGGGTGACTGTACATTCAGATTATATGCAGCATGGAGTATAGCTTCATAGCAACACACAAGACACCACAGTGGTACAAATTGACAGACATGTGTTGATAGGTCTTGGATTATTCCATTAAGCCATGGTAAATTATGGGCATGGAGCTGGCATATACACAAGGGAGGAGGAGTTGATTTCTATGGGACTAAGTTCAGACATGCCTCTAGCTTTCTATCTTCACTACTAAATCTGACATTAGCCTTTCCTGCCCACAGCACTCTTTACTTCTCAGCTGGGTTCATTAACTCATTGCAATGACAACACATTACTCATATACCATGTTCACAGCTATGGGTTTTTAAGAGAAAGTAATAAGTTACAATAAAGGATCAGAAAAAGCTCAGGGTATAGGCCTTTGGTCAGTAAAGCTTTCTTTCTGCCCTCAGGCAGGCTTCTCTGTGGCCCTGAGACTCTACTCAGTCATTGTTACAAAGCTCTTTTAGTACTGCTAATAAATGTCCAAAGTGCATTCCACTGCACTATTAGCCTTAACCTTATGGTGCTCAGCTTTATCTCTTTGGGTTGTTAAACCTAGCTCCCCATTTAAATGTCTGCAGATACTGCACTCCACAGGCAACCCTCCTTCTCCCAGGCACTTTGCTTTACTTGTTCCTTATACTGAGAAATTCACTACTGTTTCTCATGATCTGACTCTTGGTCCTGCTATTGTCAATCCTCTGATTATCTTCTGATACTCCTTTGATATTACAATTTTGTCTCTTGGGTTGAAAAATTTCTTGCAGTCAAAAGGACAAGCTCTACTCCTCAATCTTCTACTTTGTTGAGTGAAATTCCCCAACTTCCCACCCCATATTTCTGCATCTGAGTTGGCTTATTTGATACCCACATTAGAGATTCAAGTTTTTAGTGACAACTAACTCTGTTAATAATCACAACATTATCATATAATCCTATTAGCATCTTCTTCTACCTTCTCCTACCCAGACCCATCAGGGAAAGAAAAAAAAGGTGTTTGATGAGACTTACAAAGACTAGGTAGAAAAGCCATATGAAGTAAGTCACTGCACCACAGTCACCTACATAAGGTTCTTGAAAATGAATTCATTGCCATCAATCTGATTCTGACTTATAGAGAACCTGTTATAGGATGTCTGATATTGTATATCTTTAAGAAAGCAAACTGCCTCATCTCATATAGGCTTTTACATTTAAAAACTTTGCATAATGACATCCACAATATTTTAACCTTAGGAAGGCAGATATAGATGACATTTCTCTATTTTTACTATTACTTATAATAGTATCACAGTATCTCACCTAGTTATTTAGTTTTTTTCTACATTTATAAACCATCAATCGTCTGTCATACTGTGGTGGCTTGTGAGTTGCTGTGATTCTGAAAGCTATGTCACCAGTATATTAAATACCAGCAGGGTCACCCACAGTGGACAGGTTAAACATGAGCTTCCAGATGAAGACAGACTAGGAAGAAGGAATGATGAACTACTTCCAAACATTTACTCACTGAAAACATGGATAGCAGAGAAACACTTCAGATATAGTGCCGGAAAGTGAGCCCTTGAAGTTGGAAGGCACTCAAAATGCGAGTGGGGAAGAGTTGTCTTCTCAAAGTAGAGTTGACTGTGATGATGCAAATGGAGTAAAGTCTGTAGGAGAAAAGCCTGAGGGACCTTCATGTGCTGATGGGGCACAACTAAAAGTGAAGAGAAACAGCTGTAAACATCCATTGAAAATCAGAACATGGAATGCACGAAGTATGAATCTGGGAAAATTGGAAGTTGTCAAAATTAAGTGGAATGCATAAACATCGGTATCTTAGGCATAGTGAGCTGAATGGACTGGTATTGGCCATTTTTAATCTGACAACCACATGGTTTACTGTGCCAGAAATGTCAAATTGAAGAATAATGGTGTTGCATTCATTATCAAAAAGAACATATCCAGATCAGTCATGAGTTACAATGCAATCTGTGATAGGATAATATCCATGTTCCTACAAGGAAGACCAGTTAATACCACTATTATTCAAATTTATGCACCAACCACTAAAGCCAGTGAGGATGAATCAGAAAAATTCTACCAACTTCTTCCATCTGAAATTGATCAAACATGCAATCAAGATATATGAGTCATTACTGGGGATTGGAATGCAAAGGTTGGAAGCAAAGAGGAAGGATCAGTAATTGGAAAATATGGCCATGGTGATAGAAATGATGCTGGAGAACATATGATAGAATTTTGCAAAGTCAAATATTTGTTCATTTCAAATATCTTCTTTAGACAGCATAAGAGACCACTATACACATGGACATCACCAGATGGAATACATAGAAATCAAATTGACTATATCTGCAGAAAGAGATGATAGAAAAGCTCTATATCATCAGTCAAAACAAGGCTGGGACAGACTGTGGAACAGACCATCAATTACTCATATGCAAATTCAAACTGAAGCTGAAGAAAATGAAAACAAGTCCAAGAGAGCCAAAATATGACCTTGAATATATTCCACCTGAATTTAGGTATAATCTGAAGAACAGATTGAATACATTAAACACTAATGATCGAAGATCAGAAGAGTTGTGGGATGACATCAAGCACATCATACATGAAGAAAGCAAAAAGTCATAAAGAAGACAAGAAAGAAGGAAAAGGACAAAATGGATGTCATAAGAGACACTGAAACTTGCTTTCCAACATAGAGATGCTAATGCAAATGGAAGAAATGAGGAGGTATAAGAACCAAACAGAAAATTTCAAAGATCAGCTTGAGAAGTTAAAGCCAAATATTGCAACAAAATGTGCAAAGATCTGGAATCAGAAAACCAAAATTGAAGAACACACTTAGCACTTCTCAAGCTGGGAGAACTGAAGAAAAAATTCAAGCCTCATTTTTTGTTATTGAAAGATTCTCTGGGCAAATTATTGAATGATGCAGAAAGCATCAAGAGAAGATGGAAGGAATACACAGAATCACTGTACCAAAAGGAAATGGTTCATGTTCAACCATTTCAAGAGGTAGCATATGATCAAGAGCCAATGAAGGAGGAAGTCCAAGGTGCATTGAAGGAATTGGCAAAGAACAAAGCACTAGAAATAGATGGAATAAAAATTGAAATCTTTCAAGAAAATGAGGCAGCACAGGAGGCGCTCACTTATCTCTGCCAAGAAATTTGGAAGACAACTATCTGACTGACTAATTTTAATAGATCCATATTCATGCCCATTCCAAAGAGAGGTGACCCAACAGAATGTGGTAATCATTGGACAATCTCTTTGATATCTCATGAGAGTAAAGTTTTCCTAAAGGTAACACAGAAATGGCTGCAACCATACATTGACAGAGAACTTCCAGAGGTTCAAGGCAGATTCAGAAGAGGCCGTGGAACAAGGGACATCATTGCTGATGTCCGATGGATCTTGGCTGAAAGCAGAGAATATCAGAAAGATGTTTACCTGTGCTTTTTGACAATGCAAATGCTTTTGATCGTGGGGATCATGACAAGCTATGGACAACATTATGAAATATGAGTATACTGAACACTTAATTGTACTCATGAGGAATCTGTACATGGAGCAAGAGGCAGATGTTTGAACAGAACATGGGAACATTGATTGTTTTAAAATTAAGAACGCTGTGCAACAAGGTTGTATTCTTTCACCATACTTATTCAACCTGTATGCTGAGAAAATAATCTGTTAATCTGGGTTCTATGAAGAAATATGTGACATCAGGATTGGAGGAAGACTCATTAAAAACCTGTGATATGCAGATGATACAATCTTGCCTACTGAAAGTGAAGAGGACTTAAAACATTTTCTGATGAAGATCAAAGAACACAACCTTCGGTATGGATTATATCTCAATGTAAAGAAAACAACAATCCTCACCACTGGACCAATAAACAACATTCTTAGCAGCAGAGAAAAGATTCAAGTTCTCAAGGACTTTTTTCTTCTTGGATCAACTATCAACACTCATGGAAGCAGCAGTCAAGAAATCAAATGACATATTTCATTAGGCAAATCTGTTGCACAAGACCTTTTTAAAGTGTTGAAGAGCAAAGATGTCATCTTGAGGACTACGGTGAGCCTGACCCTAGTCATGGTATTTTCAATAACCCATATGCATGCGAAAGCTGGACAGTATATAAGGAAGACGGTACAAGAACTGCTACTTTTGAATTATGGTGTTGGAGGAGAATATTGTTAGTGCCATGGGCTTCTAAAACAACCAATATTTACATTTTGGAAGAAGTGCAGCCAGGGTGCTCCTTGGAGGCAAATATGGCCAAGCTTTGTCTCTCATACTTTGGACATATTGTCAGGAAGGACAAGTTGCTGGAGAAGGATATCATGTTTGGTAAGGTAGAGGATCAGAGAAAAAGTGGAAGACCCCCAATGAGATGAATTAGCCAAGTGACAGCATTGATGGACTCAAGTGTGGCAACAATAGTGAGGTTGGCTGAGGATCGGGCAGTGTTTCATTCTGTTCTGCATAAAGTCGCTATGAGTTGGTACAGACTCGATGGCACTTAACAACCATAGCGTCCATAAATAGATGATATTGTGATAAGTAATGAACATTCAGACCCCAACCCAAAATTAATAGATTACTGATCACATGTCATATTATGATGTGGATTTTTATTTCATGAATAGTGTGACAAGTCTGTAAGTGCCAGAAACAGATTGTGTCAGTCAAGAAGTCATCTTCCTGCAAACCAAGATCTGATTGTCATGTTCTTATTTTCTTTCAAACTTACTATGTTGTCAAAATATAAATAATGGGGGATTAGTTAATCTGACAGCCCAGAAATGAAGGACCCTAAGATCAACAAGGAAGAAGAGCACAAAATGAATTTGAGACCTTATCCAGAGAAGCAGTGATACCAGAGATAGAGGCAGAGGTGGGAACATAGAGAAAGGGAGCATCTGAGGACTCTTGATTCATGGGAAGAGAGGGACTAAGAGATGGTGGCCAGGAGGCAGACTTGCAGAATGTACCCTTTGGTAGTTTAAATTACTGTATATGCCTGAATGTTAAAAAAAAAAAAAAAAAAAAAAAAAAAAGAAATGGAAGGGATTATAATCATTGTAATGAAACAAGGAACATGATTTGTTGAATACAAAACTGATGATCTGCCCTGTAAACTTTCACTCAATCCACTATAAAAGCATTTTTTAAAAAAAAGAAAACAATGACACCAGTTACTTTGCAAAGGGTAAAAGTTGATGATAAAGAGGGAACTGAACTGAATTACAGATAAAACTAATACTTCCTCATGAAAAAAAATATATATATATACATATAATGGTTTCACCATACTAACTAGAAATTTAATGATGCTGAAGAGTTAATGTAGCTTTCACAAGTACATGGTACTGATTTTAGCACTACACAGTGCAGTTTCCAATTGAATCATATACTTAACTGAAATTAAGAAAATCTTAAAAGAACAAAGTAAGTTGATTTAGGCCATCAATCACTATTAGTTTGAATTTAAACAAAAATGGAAAAGGATATTCCTCTCTATAGCTCTAACTCAAATGCAAGCAAAACTAGACTCCAGGCTTAATTTTGATCAAAATTGTCCTGACTACGTGTACAAAGGAATTTTTTGTTGTTGCTGTGATTCTATGATGTTTTCCAACACTCCTGAGCTATGGAATTTCCCTGAAGCAGATGGGAACCCATTTACTGTGGTGAAGGCATAACCTTTTTAAAGATTTAGAACTGACAAGAAAGCTGTGTCAGCACAAATGAGAGAAAGCGGTGGCCCTGGAGCAGTGTCCCT
This sequence comes from Chrysochloris asiatica, assembly GCF_000296735.1. Classification (NCBI taxonomy): domain Eukaryota; kingdom Metazoa; phylum Chordata; class Mammalia; order Afrosoricida; family Chrysochloridae; genus Chrysochloris; species Chrysochloris asiatica. The sequence continues at coordinate 54,902 of NW_006408745.1, read as the reverse complement.
TTGCCAAAAGGGTCAAGGAAGAATTTCTTTGGGAATTTGACAGGAAAAAAAAAAAAACCTGTAAAAGATGACTAGTGACTCAAATGATTAGATCTTTCCAACGTCTGCTAAGGAAAGGGAGGATTAAACATCTAAAAGAATCATAAGACATTGAAAATCTGGAGGAAATGAGCTAAAATAAAATTTTTATTTTTTCTATATGAGACACATTCTCTACTGAATACTGTTACAGGGGCCCTTCCTGGCTAGAGACTCAGACTAGGTCAGGGTAAGACATTTAAATTCTATAGAAATAGAAGGGACTATGTAACACCATGAGCCAATTCATAATGCACAGGTGAGGAACTGAAAAGTCAGACAAGAAAAATGAAGTCTCCAAAATCATGCTATTTGTTGTTGACATAGCTCCAGTTCATAGCCAGATTTTAAATATTGGCCAACTCAGTGAGTAAAATTTTACACTATTTTGCAAATCAATGTACCATATTTCCCAAGGAAGCTAATAATCTGGTCTATGGTAAGTCGATTCCCACTCACAGTGATACTGTAGTTTCCGAGGAATACCTGTTGGGTTTGAACCATTGACCTTTCAGTTCAAACTGACCTTGCTGTCCGATGCATTATCTTGCAGCATATTTTTTTTATTAAACATTACAAATCATAAGAATACACATTATTGTTTTTGCTGTTAAATGCCATTGAATATATTCTGACTCATAGTGACCCTGTTTAGGATTTCTGAGGAACAGCTGGTGGGTTTGAACTGCCCACCTTACCTTGTTGTTCACAGTCCAGTGCTGATCCTACAGCACCACACCATGAGTTCACATAAATGAATATTCATTAAAACAATACAAATATTTTAATAAAAACTACCCAAAATTTATCGACTGTGTGGATTATGAAAAGCTATGGATACATTATAAAGGAGCTCTGGTAGAGTAGTGGTTATGAATCAGGCTGTGAACCGCAAGGTCAGCAGTTCGAAACTACCAGCTGTTTTGCGGGAGAAAGATGAGGCTTTCTGCTCTCGTAAAGATTTACTGCCTTGGAAACCTATACAGGTCGCTATGAGTTGGAACCGACTCCACGGCACTTAACAACAACAACAATGGATACATTGTAAAGATTGGGTATTCTAGAATGCTTAACTGTGTTCAACAGAATCTGTACGTGGACCAAAACGCAGTCATTCTACCAGAATAATGACATCCACAATATTATTCATAGAATGACAGAATAATGGACTACTGAATGGCTTAAAATTAGAAAAGGTATGTCCCAGGGCTGAATTCTTTCCCCATAGTTATTCAGTCTGTATACTGAGCAAATAATCTGGGAATTTGAATTATAAGAAGAGGAATATGGCATCAGAATTGAAGAAAGACTCATTAACAATATGCAATATGCAGATAATACAACCTTGTTTGTTGTAAGCAAACAGGAGTTAAAATATTGATGAAAATCAAAGACTACAGTCTTCAATAAAGATTTCATCTCAATGTAAAGAAAACAAAATTCCTCACCACTGAACGAATAAATTGTTGTTAAATGCCATGGAATCTGCTCTGACCCATAGCAACCCTTTATAGGGTTTCCTGGGAGAAGCCGGTGAGCTTGAACCATCAACTGTGTGGTTCAAACTGACTTTTGCAATCCAGTACAGAACAGAGCATTGTTTCTTTCTGCTGTACATAGGGTCACTATGAGTCATTGGAACCGAGACAACGGCACCCAATAAAAAACAACAATAAGTCCTAGGATCTCAAACTGATTAAAAAAAAAAAAAAGCCAATCATACCTATTCTTCCGTACTTTTATCAAGAGGTCACGCTGTCTGTCAGAGAGCAATGAGGTTGGACAGATGGTACTTAACAACAACTTTAAGGACAAATACAAATTGCAAATAAGAGGTTTTATTCTCCTTGTTAAAAATAAGAAGCACCCTCCTCTCCTATTCTTTCAGAATTTACTTTAGATAATTTGTAACTGTAAATTATTTCCCTGTCACTTTAAAAAGTATGCAAATCAAGGATGTTAGCTCAAGGGTTTGGGAACTATCTCCTCTTTTTAAATGTAATCATCAGGGAAATCACAACCTGACTTCCAGGTTTCTTGGAAGGAGATTAGCATAACTTCATAAAGATATTAAAAAATTAACAATTTTATCTTGAAAACATAAATGTAATCAGCAGTAACCCGTTAACTAAATAGGGTCAGATTCTCTTCTGTTTTGCTCTCTTTAGCATGACATTCTGGTTTAATTCTTACTCAATTAAAAAAATAGTTTTTTTCTTCTATATTTATGGAGAAGTTTTCCTAGGTTGGGGATAGATTTTTTTTTTTCACCCAACAGTACCAAAACAAGAACATAGTTACTATAAGCCAGGAAGCTTTGGTAATTATCAAGCCTAACTGCTTTGCTACTGTGATCATACACAGTATGATCAATCCTAGGCTTCTTTGGCCTTAGTTTCCAATTTTCATTGTATTCAATTTACTTAATGATTGTTTGGATAGATCCTCTTACTAAGTTTAACTTTTGTTCTTTTATAACATTTTGAGAGTGACTAAGTCAAATAACCTCAATAAATATATTGACTGGCAAACTATTCCCTTTGTATATCAAAGTATCTCGTAATATTTTTTCCTAAAATGTTCTGATATCCCAAGTCTCTTGATATAACTGGTATTCCTGACCATGTTTTTTTTTTTTTTTTTTAACTTTTTATTGTGAATTAGGTGAAGGTTTGCAGAGCAGATCGTGAGTTTTGCATTCAACAATTAATACATATTTTGTTTCGTCTCATGGATTGCAATCCTCTTAATGTAACATCACTTATCCTTCTTTCTCCCTGTATTTCCTGTGTCCATTCCTCTCTTTTTCCTAACCCTTCTGAACTTTGTCCTTGGGTAAGTGTTTTCATTTTAATCTCAAATTGTTAATTGTTCTAAGGTGTGTGTACCCCACTAATGTTAGTATTCCCCTTATAGACCTGTCTATTTTTTGGCAGAAAATTAAGCCATCTTGGTGAGTTCATTTTCAGACCTGAAAGGTAACTAAGGACCATAGTCTTGGGCATTCCACCAGTCTCTAACTTACCAATAAACCTGGTCTTTTTATGATTTTGAATTTTATTCCACATTTTTTTCTCCCATTTAATCCTGAACCTTCTAATGTTATCCCTTTCAGAGCAATTGTTAGTGTTAGCCGGGAACCCTCTAGTCTCAAGGTTGTGGAGACTGATGTTCACATGGTGTGTTAGCCTATTTTTTTGTATATACCTTTGATTTTCATTAGTTGTTTCTTCAGGGCATGGAGAGACCAATAGTTATAACTTAGATGGTCACTCACAAGATTAAAGACCCCAAAAGCTCTTCACTAAAGTACGGCATAACATTATCTTTCAGTACTGTTATGCCAGTTGAATTTCATGCCCCCTGAGATTATGGTCCTTACTCCTCAAGCCCAGCAACTCATTTCCTTAGGTATTGGTTATGTCTAAGGAATTATCATAACTTTCCCCTCTGTATGCTCCACCACATTCATTGATGTATTTGCAACAAAAGTAAATATCCACGTACCCATACCTTCTGTGAAACCTATATATGTATTTGTAGATATACCCCTACTCTTCCTCCCACACCTCTTTAACCTGTGTGTCAATTAATACATCTATTCATAGCTCATTGTTATTGCAGGTTTGTGTATATAACATTCTTTATCCTGTAACCTTTAACTTTTGCGTTTCTCCCAATGTCTTCCCTACCTCCATCATATTTTTGCCAACCTCCTTATTGTTGTAAGGAATCCTGGAAGTGTAGTGGGCTACAAGTTGAGCTGTTAACTGCAAGGTCGGCATTTCAAAAGTACCAGCTACTCTATGGGAGTAAGATGAGACTTTCTGTTCCCATAAATATCACAGACTCAGAAATCTCATACAGGGTCAAAATGAGTCAGAATCAACTCCATAGCACACCACCACCACCACACCTTTTATTGTATATTGCCTTCACTTTCATTCAAGTTAACTTGTCTACCATCTAATCAGTGGCTTACCAACCCATCCTTACCTTCTCATCCTTGGTAACCATCAAAGATTATTTCTTTTAGTGAAAATATTTCTTTGATTTTACACAATTGTTGTCTTACACAATATTTGTCGTTTTGTGATTGACTAATGCGCAGAACTGCAAGGTTGGTTTGAACCAAAATCTGTGATTCAAGCTCACCAGCCACTCCTCAAAAACCCTTAGTGGATTGCTATGAGTGAGAACCAACTTAACAGCACTTAACAATAATAAAAATTTCACTCAGTATAATTCCTTCCACAGTCATCTATGTTATGAAGTGCTTCTCAAACTCATAGTTATTCCTACCTGAGAGTCTAACTTTTTTTCCTGACCCTCTTATTTTACCAAACATGAAGTCTTTTTCCAGGGATTAGTCCCTTCTGATAACATGTCTGAAATGCATGAAAAATCTTGCTATCTTTGCTAATTAGGAGCACTCTAGCTATTTTATGTTTTCCAAGAGAGATTTGTTCATTCTTCAGGGAGTCCATGATATTTTCAATATTCCTCAATAATACTACAATCCAAAGACATCAGTTCTACTTTAGTCTTCCTTATTCTTTGTCCAGCATTCACATACATATAATGTGAATAAAACTGCCATTGATTTGGTCTCTCCCACCTGTTGTGGTTCTGTTGATAAGCAGTATACCTAAAGGTTGATTTGAACTTCAGGTCAGCAGTTCAAACTCACAAGCTGCTACTCAGAAACCTTATACAGGATCACTATGAGTCAGAAATGACTCAAGGACACTTAACAACATCTTTGTCTTTAGAGTGATATCTTTGCTTTTTAACACTTTAAGGAGGTGGTTTATAGTCTATTTGCCAAATGTATAAGCGATTTGATATCTTGACTACTGTTTCTGTGAATGTTGGTTTTTGATCCAAGTAAAATGAAATCCTTGACAACTCCAATCCTTTCTCTGTTTATCATGATGTTGGTTATGTGTCCACCTATGAAGATTTTTGTTTTCTTTATGAGACACAATCTATACTTAAAACTGAAGTCTTGATCTTCATCAGTGCTTCAAGTCTCTTCACTTTCAGCAAACCAGGTTATATCGTGTGCATTTGAAAGGGATTGTGTTGATATTGTTACTATCTCAGGGTTTATTCATAAGTTTTTTAGTGACTTGGCTGAAAGCAGAGAATACCAGAAAGATGTTTACCTGTACTTTATTGACTATGTAAAGGATTTTGATTGTGTGGATCATTACAAGCTATAGACAGCACTGCAAAGTATGACTATTCCGGAACACTTAATTGTGCTCATGAGGAATCTGTACACGGACCAAGAGGCAGTTGTCCGAACAGAACATGGGAACACTGAATGTTTTAAAATTAAGAATGATGTGCAATAGGGATGTATTCATTCAACATACTTATTCAACCTGTATGCTGAGCAAATAATCTGAGAAGCTGGGTTCTATGAAGAAAAACGTGGCATCAGGATTAGAGGTAGACTCCTCTGCGATATGCAGATGATACAACTTTGCTAGCTAAAAGTGATGAGGACTTAAAATACTTACTGATGAAGACCAAAGACCACAGCCTTCAGTATGGATTGCATCTCAATGTAAAGAAAACAAAATCCTCACCACTGGGCCAATAAATCACATTCTTATCAATGGGGAAAAGGTTGAAGTTGTCAAGGGCTTCATTCTTCTTGGATCAACTATCAAAACTCATGGAAGCAACCGTCAAGAAATCAAATGATGTATTGCATTAGGCAAATCTGCTGCACAAGACCTTTTTAAAGCGTTTAAGTGCAAAGATGTTAGCTTGGGGACTAAGGTGGGCCTGACCCAAACCATATTATTCTCAATAACCTCATACGAATGTGAAAAATGGACAGTGAATAAGGAAGACCATAGAAGACTTGATGCTTTTGAGTTATGGTGTTGGAAGAGAATACTGAAAGTACCATAGGTTGCCAAAAGAATTAACAGATATGTTTTGGAAGTGTAACCAGAATGCTCCTTGGAGGCCAGTATAGCCAAACTTCGTCTCTCATACTTCGGACATATTGTTAGGAGGCACCAGTCGCTGGAGAAGGATATCATGTTTGGTAAGGTGGAGGGTCAGAGAAAAAGAGAAAGACCCACAGCGAGATGGATTGGCAAAGTGGCAGCAACAATGGGCTCAAGCATGGCAACAATTGTGTAGTTGGCCCAGGATTGGTAGTGTTTTGTTCTGTGTGCACAGGGGTCGCTATGAGTCAGTACCAACTTGATGGCACCGAATAACAGCAGTAACAGGGTTTTATAGAGCTTGCTGAGTAATCTGTTCCATGATTAGCCAATGTTTGGAATTAATGCCATTTAGCATCTAGCTTTTTTCTTGTTAACATGTATTGTGTTGTTAAGGGCTGTAGAGTCAGTTCAGACTTTTAATGATCCTGTACAGGGTTTCCCAGGAACATCTAGTGGTTTGAAGTGTCCTTGTAGTTCAAAGTCCAGCACTGACCTTACAGCCCCACACCAGGAGTCTGTTAAATTTTACACTGGTATTAAAATTGGAATCCTTATGTCCATCAGGTCATCTCACTGACTTTCTATAACAAACTCTCAACAACTCAATTATTTTATCATCAACTTTTCAGTTTTTTTTTTTTTTTTTATAACCTGTGCTTTAAAAATTTTGAGTTATCTTAATGAAGTTTTCAGAATATATTATAATCAGTTTTTCTCCAGTATATGCTCATGAATTCAAACAACTTGAAAATTAAGAGCTAGAGAAGCCAAATGGTTTGTTGGAAGCATGTAACAATAATGCAACAATATGCTAAATGTTATATATGAATTAAATCAGTTAATCCGCACAACAAACGTATAAGGAGCTTTCCCTGTATCAGCCCAGTTTGTTCTATCTGTTAAACTTGCCTGCTAATGCTGAGGAATGATAAAATCCTTTGAGTTGTTTATCTTTCCACAGCAGTGATGTGATAGATGCTAAGAATTATTATTATTTTTTAAGCTGTGTAATAACCAAATTATAATTTAGCCATAGATTTTAAAAAAGAAAAAAAAAATTACTACCATACTTTGGCCATTGCGATCTATTTTTCAATTCTATTCATAAATCAGTAATCTAGCATAGAAAGTAAAAGCCAATGACTTTCATTAACTAATTCAGAGATAATCATTGGTTACATTTTTATTTTCTGAAATCTAACTGGTTTTGCTAATCCAGAGGTCTTTATAGAAAACTTAAAATGGCCTATTTCATGAGCTTGTGCTATAAATTAGGTCATTTCTATTTTAGTATTCAAATTAATCTTTAGAGCCTTCAAATGCCCATTAGCAGAAACTCAAGTATCTCTCTTGGGATGCCTCCAAATCCCTGAATATTTCAAGAACTCTGGGGACTTTCTCATTCCAAGGGGACCAGTTCTGCTTTATATACTTTGGGACAACAAATTGAAAACCTGACCAACTAAATGGTAGGTAGTTCTCCATTTTCTGTTGCAACTACTTTGTTCTCAAGCATATGTAATTATTGTTGAACACATGAACCCACATATTTGTATGCTAAGTTCATCTGGTGCTTTCACGATGCTACTCTTAACCTAGAAATAGTTTTTCAGGTTCTAAATGACAGAAACTTTATTTCTTCAATCTTGTTTTTTACAATCCTAACTCTAGTTCTCTAATCACTTTTACTATCCATGATTTATGCACTAGGAGTAATGTCTTACTCTGTCACAGGCAAGCATCCACAAAACTTGAGTTCACAAAATAATGTAGTAAAAAATAAGTAGTCATCAGAGACCTGAGGAAATTCTTAGATTAACCACTTATTAACTATATGATTTTGGTCAAGTCATCGTTCATCTAAGTTTCCTCATAGGTAAAATTAAGTACCTGCCTCATACAGTTGTTTTGTAGATGACCTATGCAAGGTACAAAAAAACAAAAACAAAAAAAGATGCACTATATTTATTTTATATAATAAACAAATTATTATTTTCTGAAAACACACACATTAGGGAAGGCAACTATCCTGCCCTTGCCCACCATTCTATGACCATAAATGTTTTGGCATGGAACTCAGTTACCATTCAGAGCACAACTTTGTGAAGCAGCTCCAGCCCTCCTGAAAGGTGCCGTTTAGAAATCTACACAGTCCATGAGTCTATATTGTCTAATCATTTCAATCCATCATATACTTCACTGTTTCAAGCAACGTGAAATTCAAAAGGGAAAAGGTGGAGATAACAATCCTTTTTTTCCCCCAAAATGTTCTTGGTCACTATACAAAAATTTCTAGCTCATCCCCTATGATCATTGTTACTCTTAAAGGCTAACTAGAGGGATATTTTTTTTTTTCTAAAAGGACATCTCATTACACTGCTTTCAGGACAATTGATACCTATTGTTTTACATTTAGAAAAGTCTAACTCATCCCTTAAAGTCATATTCAAACTAAATAACAGTTGAGCAGAATTAGTAAAGTCCTGAGCTTTTTCCTATTTAAAAAAATCAAATAAAATTAATAACAATAGCAATAAAATAATTCTATAAAAATTGTAGCCTAGAAAGCACTATGGGGCAATTCTATTCTGCCCTATAGAGTTGACATGAATCAGAAACAATTAAATGGCATGCAATGACAAGTACAAGTTGTTGCTAAGTGCCATCAAGTTAGTTCTGACTCATAGTGACAGTGGTGGTGAAACAAAATGGAGAGAGATAATGAGAATGGTGACATATCAGGATGAATGTAATCAATGTCATTGAACTGTACATGTAGAAAAATTTCAATGGGTGTGTGATATGCTGTGTCATAATTTCACTAAAGGTAAATGTTGTTGTTGTTAAGTGCCATTGAATCAGTTCCAATCCATAGTGACCCTGAACAGTGTTTCCGAGGCTGTAAATCTTTACGGGAATAGAAAGCCTCATCTTTCTCTCATGGAGGAGCTGGTAGTTTCGAACTGCTGACCTTGCGGTTTGCAGCCCGATTTGTAACCACTATGCTACAGATACCTTTAAAAAGTCAGTTTCATAGTTTGCCAAAGAGACATTGCCTAGAACCAAAATAGAAACTGCTAGAATACAATTTCTCTTTATACCAAGAAAAGGAAATGGTTAGTGACTTTTTTTTTTTTTTTCTTGTGAACTGAGTGATCGTTTATATGGGAGAACATTGTCCTTACACCATCATTTCCTTGCAACGGTTACAATCTCCTGCATGCATCATCATTCAAAAGTATTTGCTTCCATTCCCTCTGTTTTTCTTATTTTTGCGGGGGGAGGTGGTGATTGAAATGTACTGTATGCAAAAACACTCAGGAATATGTAAAAATTTAAAATAACCAAAGGGCATATTCTGCAAGCCTGCCTCCTAGCCTCCAGCACTCAGTCCCTCTCTTTCCATGAGTCTAGAGTGCTCAGCTGCTCCCTCTCTCCATGTTCCCATCTCTGCCTTCATCTCTGGTGTCACTGCTCCTCTGGATAGGGTCCCACATTCTGCCCATGGTCTTCTCCATTGATGGTCCTTGGATCCTCTTTTTTTGGACTGTAAGATTAACTACTCTCCCATTTTGTTACAAAACTTCTACCTTTGCAGTTGTGACAGTCTCAATTAGTCATGATAACAATTACTCACTATTGAATCATAAGAATCTTATCCCCATCTCTGTTCAGACCCATCTAAACAATATGAAAACTATTCAGTGGGGACTCCATCTTCCTCCACACACTCTTAAACTAAACTCCCTCTTGAAAACTCATAAGCCAGACACTTTATGCCTTTATTGTCCCCTCATTTTAGGTAGCCAATGTCTAAGTTGTCTATCCCTATGGACCCTGTACACAGAGGGTATAGGATTGATCCTTGATGTGAAGACTTCTTCTTTCTCATTTGATATTTTGAGCTACTACATCCATAATTATAGGTCGAGTTCATCAAATTGTAGCAATTTACACTTGTTTCCTTTATCAAAAGAATGTTTTTTAAAAAATCTTCCTCTACTCGATTTCTAATTATCAAGCCATCGAGGCTAGGTCAGATGGGTACGATCTGCAAGTTTTGGCATTCTTGCATGTCTCCCCTCACTTCATATGAGCTGGATGCTTCACTCTCAGCTCTAGTCCTCCATGTCTATATCCTTGTTCACAGGCTCAGGAGTCCCTAGGTCTCAACACACTTTGGACCAACCATCCTTTCCTCTTGTCTCTCTCATCTGCAGGTCCACGGGAGTCTATGGAATGTGATTGAATTCAGCACATTTTTCACTGCTGTGTTTCCCCTCTTTCACTCTATGGTAGACCAATGTGATCACCAGCAAACTTATATGCCTGCTCATGTGTTCCCTTTGAATTTCAGTCTTGGAAGGGTTTTGTCCTGAAATGGTTGTTGTTGTTGTGAAGTGCTGTCAAGTCAACTTCGACCCATAGTGACCCTATATATGGTTTCTGAGGAGCAGCTGGTGAGTTTGAACCGCCGAACTTGCAGTTCAAATGGCTTTGCAGTGTGGCGTATTAACTCACAGCGCCACACGAGGACTTTTTAGTGACTCACAAATAATGTAGCCACATAGTTAAATTAAGAAGGCGTTGTCTACCCATGTACCATGGCATCCAAATATTATACACTAATTGTGTTGACTTGCTTTCTGATATGAGAACCCAGGTGTCCTTAAGGAAAATCAGACTTAGAGATAATTAGGTTTTAATCAAAACATAAACATAAGGGTACTTCCAAAAGCTCATGGAAAATTTTTATTATCTTTTTATTCCAATTTTTCTACAAACTTTTTGGAACCCCCTCACAAAATCCATAAAAATACTTTATAATTGTGCTTCCTGAACTCATACACATTTTACTATATTACTGCTAAAACACACACACACACACACAAAAAAAAAAAAAAAAAAAAAAAAAAAAACTTAAAATTTTTAGGTGGCAAGATAATTTCTAGTAGATGGACCTAAGTAGCTATTTGCAAAGATACATCACTGGTAACCTAATCCCACCCCATGTTGTTGTTGTTATTAAGTGCTGTTGAGTTGATTACAATCCATAGCAAAACTGTATAGGGTTTCCAAGGAGCAGCTAGTGAGCTTGGACCACTGACCTTGCAGTTCAAACAACTTTGCAGTCTGAGGCATTAGCCCACAGCACCATACCAGGACTCCAATCCCACCCTGTAGAAATACAAAATTCCATCAAGATCACACTCTTTCTTCTGCCTGCATCTCCCAATAGTGCACTTAGCACCAGATCTTTGTATGCAAGAGATCTGCTTAATCCACTCTATTTATTATCATTTAAAATCTGTAGTTGTGTTATATTCATTCATTACCAATGAGTTATCTGTGTTTGTATTGTCTTTCTTAAAGAAAAGGGATCAAGATTGTGACAAACTCTTTGTTTGCATAAACATCATACAGTTCATCATACTCATACTAATGAGTTCATAGCAATGATTTGTACTTCATACTTATAATAATCATAAATTAGAGCATAACGAATATTTGTAAAAATATTTTCCGTTTTTTGAAAAACCAACGGGAAATAGTGATTTTTCTTTTTCTTTCTTTTTTTTTAAGAAAGGGGAGAGAAAAACAGTCAAATTATAGAAAACTATTGAAATTTACATTGTTGTTGTAATTAAATGCTGTTGAGTCAGTTCCAACTAATAGGGACTCTGTACCAGGTTTCCAAGGAATAGCTGGTGGGTTTGAACCATGAGCTTGTGGTTGGTAGTCCAGTGCTTACTTTACAGTGTGACAGCAGGATTTTTTATGTTGTTGTTAAGTGCTGTCTAGTCAGTTCCAGACTTGATATTATTGTTGTTGTTAACTGCCGTCGAGTTGATTCCGACCCATTGTGATCCTGTATAGGGTTTCCGAGGAGTAGCTGGTGAGCTTGAACTGCTGACCTTGCAGTTCAAACAGCTTTGCAGTCTGGCATATTAACCCACAGTGCCACACCAGGACTCCTTGATATAGAGGGTGCATACATGAGACATTCTGCTTTCAGTATCTGTGGTAATTGCTTTATGCCCTAACAGCATCCCACAGACATGGTTGTTGTTGTTGTTAAGTGCTGCCGAGTTGGTTGTGTCTTATAGTAACCCTGTATAGGGCTTCCAAGGAGAAGCTGGTGAGTTTGAACCACCAACCTTGTGGTTTAAACTAAGTTTGTGGTCTAGTGTTTCAACAGTGTCCCTAAAGCCCACTTGACTCTTTGCAAGAAGTTTTCAAGCTCCAGTCCCACAAAGTGGCACAGTTCAGGAATGACAAAGATCCTTTGTATGTCCAGGGAAAATTAGGCTATGAGTGGATATGGTGGACTGGCTAAGCCAATTTTCTGGAAGAAGACAAAAACTACAAAGAAGATTGTGCTAAAATTTCTATTTTTTTTTAGCCCAATTGCAGATCTAAGAGAATGATGACTATGAAGAGATATTAGCATTTTGAAGTAAGGGGAGATAAAAAGTAAAAAGGCCAAGAGATTTAGTTTTAAGTTTTATCTTCTGTTTTATTATGAAGAAAATAAAATCTTGAGCTTATGTTTGCTTTAAAAATATGTGGTTTTCATATCTGGTTACCTGATAAGCTATCGTTGTCAGTTTATAAAGTATATTGTGGTCAAGACATTACTTTTAAAGAAAACAAACCACATGATACTTAAGTGTGAAAAGTAGATGTGCATTACTTAAGAGTTTTTTCTTATGACAAAACAGACTTAGCATCAACATTACTTTAGCTGTCTTTGTAACAATGCTACTATGATGCCATCAGGAGAACCAAACTTTGGTAGTCCAAGTTCATGAATACTCTATTATAATGTCATTATGGTAGGAAAATTATTTTAGTGCAAGTTAATGGAAACCACATTACACTGGTAAGCAATTTTATTGCAAGGCTATGAAGACCACATTATGATGGTCAAACAATTTCCCTGTAAGTCTAAGCAGACTGCATTAATAATGCCATTACAATAGCAAAACATTTCAAATAAATCCTATGGGGACACATTTCACTGTCATGGTGGTGGCAAAATGATTTCAGTTTATGTTTATGGAGAAACCCTTACAATGCCATTATGACAACATCACAATAGTAAAAAGAAATTATGAGGAGTCCATTATAATGCCATTATAATTCCATTACATTGGTTGAAAGATTTCAGAGTAGTTCTACAACAACACCACTACAATGGTAACAATTAAGTCATAGATAATCTCAATGTATTACATTAAAAAGTAAGGTCTGAGTTTGGAAAGATGGCATTAATGTTCATTAATAATAACATTACAGACTCAAGTCCATTGAGAAAATCTTACTGTACTGAGTTTATGTGTGATTTTGAAAACTTTAATTCAAGATTACATGTGGTTATCATAATTCCAGGTATTTATAATTTAAACTATGGTATCAATCTCTCATCCAAAATCAGAGGTATTTGTATTGCTCTTAATCTGTTAACAACTAGAATATTGTGCCCTTGGGAAATCTATCCTACTTGTGGACTGCTTTTGTGTAACCACCCTAATCCATCAGAGGTTGTACTAATATTAAATTTCAAAAGAGAAGTGATGTAGGTCAAGATCCCTTTACTACCCCCATAAAATTGTTTTCACCTCTTCCCCACTAATCTATACTAAATATTAAGTGGGTAAATAAATAACTGACTAGTACTGTACATTTTCCTACTGCATCAGTCATTTAATTGCATAAAGATGAATCTATTTTATCATAAGTATAAAAGTACATTCCCATCTTAATCCAGTTCATTGACAAGCATGGGCTATAGACAATAATGTAAAATATATGAGAAAGATTGTAGATGATTCATTGTGATAGTCTGAATAATGGTCCTCAAAGATTTCACATCTTAATTATTTTGATCTGTGAATATACAAGGGTGAGTCAAAAATTATCCACTATCTGACTGTAGAATCTTTAACCAATTTTAGAAAAGAAAAGCATAATTTTTCAACATAATCTTCTTGCTTTTAAATACATTTTGTTCAAGCTTTTTTATTCCCTTAGTAAAAAATGTTATAATACGAAATACAACTCATGAATGTATCTGTCTTCACTTTTTCATCAGAGGTGAATACTCAATTCTCAAAAGACTGCTTTAAGGGGACCAAAGAGGTGAAAATCTGATGGAGCATGATCAAGACTATAGGGAAGATGCTTTGACACCACAAAATGAAGTTTCTGAAAAGAGTCCATAGTGTGGGTGGAGATGTGAGGACATATAATGTCATGCAAGATCACAACGGCCTTGGATAGCAGTTTTCTGAGTTTAGTCCTGTATTTAAGCTTTAGATATTCAGTGAGTATCTCACTGTAATGAGTACGGTTCATTGTTGAAACTTTTTTCCTGATAGTGTTCAAGAACTGACCCTTGTGAATCCCAGGAAACTGTAAGCATGAGTTTTACACTTGATAGTTTAGTTGACTTTGGAACTTTAGTTTTACACTTTTAGTTGACTTTGCAACTTTTTCTTGGTCAGTACTCTGCGTTTACTCTCAGGATTGTAGCTATGAATCTATGTCTCGTCACCAGTTTCTTGGTTTTTGTTTTGTTTTGTTTTTCGCATTAGGCAAATCTGCCGCACAAGAACTTTTTTTTTTTTTTTTTTTAATGTTATATTGTGAATTATGTGATAGTTTACATGGGAGAACATTACTTCTACATTCATCCTATCATATATTGTTTGATTGCCATGATTAAAATCACCTCCATGCATCATCAAATAACCAAAGGGTATACTCCACAAGCCTGACTACCCCTTGGTTATCAGCACACAGCCCTTTCCATCTCTAGGTCTAGAGTCCCCAGAAGCTTCATCTCTCTATGTCATTGTCTCTACCTCCATCTATGGCATCACTGTTTCTCTGGGTAGGGTCCCACATTCCACTCTTCTCCCTTGATGGTCTCCGGGCCCTGCTCTTGGACTGCAAAGTCCACCACTCCTTTCCTTTTGCTACAAAATGTCTACCTTTACATTTCCGACCCTCATAGTCAGTCATGATATTAATTATTCACTATTGTACCACATGAGTGCTATTCCTGTCTCCTTTCATCAGCCCAGCCCAGCCCAGACAGATCGGATACTACTCAGTGGATATTCTACTTTCCTTCATGCCCTCTGTATCTAGGATCTCTCTTAAAATTTGTAAGCCAGTCACTTCTTACCTTTGTAGCCCACCCATTTTGGGTAGCCAATGTCCAGGTTGTCCATTCCTGTCTACATTGTGTACCAAGGGGATAGGAATGATCCTCGCTATTAAGATTTGTTCCCTCTTTTGGGCTACTGCATCCATAGATTTAGGTCAAGTTCATCAAATTGTGTCAGATTACTCTTTTTTTCCTCTTCTTTCTTCTTCTAGTTGAGTTCTGATTATCAAGCCATTGAAGTCAGGTCAAGTAGGTATTATCTGCAAGTGTGGGTGTTCTTGTCCATATCCCTTGGCTTCTTATCAGCTGGATGCTTCACTCTTCAATATAGTCCTCTGTGGCTATGTCACTGACTCTGGGCCCAGGAGTCTCCAGGACTTAACATACTGCTGGCCAACCAGGTTTCCACCCATTTCACAGAAGTCTATTGAATGTGTTAGGACTTAACTCACAGTTTCAATGCTGTTTTTCCCTCATTTCCCCTTATCAGTGACTAACGTAATGTAGTCACCAGTCAGACCACATGTCTGATCATGTATTCCCCTTGAGTCTTAGTCTTGGAAGGGGTTTTAGTCTAAGGGGATCTGACCACTGGCCTTGATGTCTGCAGGGTGAGCAACTTGCTTTTTCTTGTAATAGTCAGTCAGACTGCCTCTACTGTTCTTTATTTCCTCGTCGGTCTTTTGTTCAAGAAGTGTCCTCTGTTCTTCTAGCCACTCCAGGCTGGTCTGCTTGTCCTTTCAATTTTCTCACCTTAGATGATCCTGGATGGGGTTCAGAATTCCATCTATAGTATTATGAAATGCAGAGCCTCCACAGGAAGCCTCTTTCACCAGGCAATATGTAGCCCCATTTTAGCTATTCCAGTCAGTTATAGGCTGAAGATGGACTTACAAGCTTTCTAGGGTGATATTTCTGGCCATTCCTTTCTCTCCTTTAAACTGTCTATTTTACAATGGTGTGCAAGAGAAAGAAATATTCAAAAGACAGCCAAACATCTTAACATTATTTCTCCCCTTTTACTCATTCAAACCAAGCCTAAATCCCTGTATCCCAGAGCCCTGTTGTTCCAAGGTTGTGCATACATCATTATTTACTTCTGACCCACTTAGCCCATGCAAACCGGCTTAACTGTTCTCCCCTCTCCCTTGTTCTTCCATTCCCCTTGACCTTCTTGTGTATTGCTCCCTTCCCCAGCACTCACACAATCCTGTGTCTATTCTCTACCCTGTGCTTTACCTTCTCCTCACATTACCCCACACATCCCAGTATCCAGAAAAGAATTCCTTACCCCCTTTTAGTATGGGTTCTTTTTCTTAGTGTTTTACAATAGTGGTCCTATGCAGTACTTCTCCCTTTGCAAGTGACTAATTTCACTCAGCATAATGTCCTCAACATTCATCCATGTTATGTGGTGGCTTACAGCTTCCTTGTTGTTCTTCAAAGTAGCATAATATTCCATTGTGTGTAGGTACCACAGTGTGTTTATCCATTCTCCAATTGATGGACACTTAGGATGTCTGCAACTTTAATCTGTTGTAAATAGTGCTCCTATGAACATTAGTGTGCATATATCTACTTGTGATGTGGCTTGTATTTCTTGTGGGTAAATAGAAGAAATGCAAGATCATAAGGTATTTATATTTCCAACTTTCTAAGGAAGGTTGATATTTGTAAATTTATGGAGGTGTGTTTTGTGGCCTAATACATAGTCTATATTGGAGAATGTTCCTTATGCACTAGAAAAGAATGTGTATTGTGCTGTTGTTGGGTTGAATGCTCTGTTCACTTCTATGGAGTCCAGTTGGCTGATTGTGTTGTTTAGTTCCTCTGTGTCTGTCAAGTTTCTTTCTGTTTTTGGTCTATCCATTTATGAAGGCAATGTATCAAAATTGCCATGATTATTGTAGATTTGTCTATTTCTTTCTTCAAATCTATTAGAGTTTGCTTTATATATTTTTGGAGCTCTTTCATTGGGAGCATAGATATTTATTATGGTTGTGTCATCTTGTTCAATTGTCCCTTTTATCATGAGATCAAGACCATGTTTATCTATTATGTGGATTTTGTCTTGCTTTTGTTGTAGTTATTGTTAGGTGCCATCAAGTCAGTACCTACTCATAGTGACACTATGCATAGCAGAATGAAACACAGCCTGATTCAGGGCCAATCTCACTACTGTTCCTACACTTGAGTCCATCGATGCTGCCACTTGGCCAATCCATCTCATTGGGGGTCTTCCTCTTTTTCTCTGACCCTCCACCTTACCAAACATGATATC
>NW_006408745.1:13441-13941 GCF_000296735.1 Chrysochloris asiatica | reverse complement strand
TCCTTGTTATACAGGTTCTGTATGGATCAGAACTGACTCTATAGCACTTAATAGCAACAACAGCAACAAAAAACAAGATCAGTTAATACCACTACTGTTCAACTTTATGCACCAACCACTAAAACCAGTGATGATGAAATTGAGCAATTCTGATAGTGTAGTAGTTATGAGTCAGGCTGCTAATCTCACAGTCAGCAGTTTGAAACTATCAGCCATTTTTCAGAAGAAAGATCTTTCCACTCTTGTAAAGAATTACAGCCTTGGAGACCCCATGCAAGGTCACTATGAGTCAGAATAAATTTCATGGCACACTATCACCACCACCACAATATTTTTCAGACTGAAATTGATCAGACATGCAGTCAAGATGTACTGATAATTACTGGCTATTGAAATTCAAAGGCTGGAAACAAAGAAGAAGGATCAGTGATTGGAAAATATCATCTTGGTGATAGAAACGATGATGGAAATGGCATAATAGAATTTTGAAATTTTATCAG
>NW_006408745.1:3362-12511 GCF_000296735.1 Chrysochloris asiatica | reverse complement strand
ACGTCTGGTGGTTTCGAACTGCTGGCCTTAGGGTTAACCATTATGCTTCAGCTTTGTCAATGAACAAGGCTCTGGGAATTGATGGAATACAAATTGAAATATTTTAACAAAATGATGCAATACTGGAGGCACTCATTTATCTATGCCAAGAAATTTGGAAGACGACTTCTTGGTCAACTGATTGGAAAAGATTCATATTTGTGCCCATTGCAAAAATAGGTGACCCAATTGAATGTGAAAATCATCAGACAATATTATTAATACTGCATGCAAGTAAAATTTTGCTAAAGATAATTGAAGAACAGCTGCAACAGCACATTGACAGAGAACTGCCTGAGGTTCAAGCTGGATTCTAAAGAGGACAGGGAATGGTGGGTATCATTGCTGACTTCAGATGAATATTGGTTGAAAGAAGAGAATACCAGAAAGATGTATATCTGTGCTTTATTGACTACCCAACGGCTTTCAATTATATGGATCATGACAAACCATGGACAACATTGTGGAGAATGAATATTCTGAAACACTTAATTGTGCTCATGAGGAATCTGTACCTGGACCAAGAGGCAGTTGTTCGAACAGAACATTGGAACACTGAATGGTTTAAAATTAAGAAGGGTTTGTGACAGGGTTGTATTCTTTCACCATACTTGTTCAACCTGTATGCTGAGCAAATAATCTAAGAAGTTGGGTTATATGAAGAAAAATGTGGCATCAGGATTGGAGGAAGGCTTATTAACAACCTGTAATATGCAGATGATACAACCTAGCTTGCTGAAAATGAAGAGGACTTAAAATACTACTGATGAAGATCAAAGACCATAGCTTTCTGTATGATTTGCCTATCAATGGAAAGAAAATAAAAATTCTCACCACTGGACCAATAAACAACATTCTTATTAATGGATAAAAGATTGAAATTGTCAAAGATTTCATTTTGTTTCAATCAACCATTAGCACTCATGGAAGTAGCAGTCAATAAATCAAATGACTTATTGAATTAAGCAAATCTTCTGCGCAAGACCTCTTCAAAGTGTTGAAGAGCAAAGATGTCAGTTTGAAGAACAAGGTGTGCCTAACTAACCCAAGTCAGGAGTCCTGGTGTGGCAATGTGGGCTAATGTGTCAGACTGCAAGTTTGTTTGAACTGCAAGTTCGGTGGTTCAAGCTCACCAGCTGCTCCTTGGAAACCCTATACAGGGTCGCTACAGGTTGGAATCGACTCGATGGTACTTAACAACAACCTAAGTCATGGTATTTTCAATAACCTCATTGCTGTTGCGGTTGCTGAATGTTGTCACATTGATTCTGACTCAGAGTAACCCTGTATAGGGTTTCTGGGGAATGACTGGTGAGTTTGTACCACCAACCTTTCAGTTCAAACTGATCTTGTGGTCTGGTGCATTATCCTGAAGCACCACACCGGGACCAAATTTAATCCAATAAATGTTGAAAACCACAGACTCATGCCCCAGAATTATGTAGGATTGAAACCATGTTTCTTATAATTATTTATTAATGGTTTTCTTATTAATACATACATTAGTAGAAAAAAGCACATTAACATAAATCAAAATGGAAAAGAAAATGGAAACTCCCCTCAGGAAATAGAATAAGTAAGATTTGAGATTATGATAACAAATATTCAAGAAAAAATTATCCTCAAGTTTCCAATTTTACATATTAAAAGCAGGACATCTTATAATGTTTCTGTTCCACTATCCCACCCTGAATTTTTTTCCAAAAGCATATTCTGTATATTTATGATTTGGTGGAATTTAAAGGAAATTGTTTATATCTTTTTCCTTTTAGTATTAACAACTATGTGCAATTTCACAGATACTTCATCTTCATCCATATGTTTCTAATTCATTTGCAATTAAAATACTTTAAAAAGTAACTTTTGAAGCTTTTAGAATTTTTTCCCATGAAGAAAGGGAGGTCATCCTTTGCCAAAAAGTTATAAACTTGAATATTCAAAAGTTTGTTATGTTTAAAAATTCAACCACAAGAACATGCACTGGACTCTGAATTCACAGAATTATATTCTTACATTTTCTGTTTTTTACCTTCTAAATTTCCAAGGGTCAGAATGGAGTTTTAACCAATAAATCCAAACCTCTTTAAAGGTGCAAAAAGACTGGAGTTTTTGAAGACTGGAAAACTATGCCCTAGGCAAGTCTCTAATCTTAGAGATTTGGGAGATGGCAAAGGATGAATTTGTGAGGATGTAGCAGGGCACAAGAATGTAGCCCCTTGGGGCCCACTGTTACCACCTGTCATATATTAAGACAAAAATTTAGATGGATACCCAAGCTAAGGGAACTTCCAGTCATGCATCCTATATAGTCAAGTCTCATTTGAGATTCCACAGAAAGTTTTCAAGGTCTTGATCCAGACAACCTTTGTCTAGCATGTACTCTTCATTCCATTTCAGCCAATGTTAGAGCCATCTTAACCTATATGAATAATAACGAAGCTCTAGTATATTCTTAAAGTTTTCCATCCTCTATTTTTTATTAGAAAAACTGTTAGAACACTTCCGAATATATGAGCTTAAAGCTTAGCCGAATTTGTGATATTAAGATTGTGTCTAGAGCTGGGTCCAGAGTGGATTCACACCAGCAGGGTTTTCTGACTTTTTTTTTGCCATACCTTCTACATAATTGAAACGTCTCTGATTTTTCCAGGACAGCAGAAGGAGCAGCAATGATCTGCTGCCCTGTAAATTCTGTACAGTGACCTGCCACAAGACTTTCCTGGATGGTGCTGGGAAAATGGACAAACACTAGTTGGCTTTTGTCATTATTAAATAGTGGAGGAGAAAATAGTAACTGTTAAGTGCTTCACAAAATAGCCTACTGTTTATACTCACCTCTGCACATCTTGTTGCCTTTAAGTCCCAGAGTTGGAACAAAGTCTATCTTTATTTCACGCATAGTAACAAACATTACTGACCAACTAAAGACAGGGAAGGATTGGAAGGACATGAATTCAAAATATTAAGGTTTGGTTTCAAACCAGCCACAGACCAGTTTTGTAACCTTCAGCAAGTCACATAAATTAGCCAGTTACTAATGTTCTTATTTGACAAATATGGACTGGTGATGCTTTGGTTTTCTTATGTTTGAGCAAAAGTACAATATTGAGTTTCTAAGTAGTGACACAGGATTTGGAAGGAGTTACAGAACTTTCCTTACTGAGACATAGATTATTTTGGGAAGAAGGGATTTTCAGGGCATGGTGAAATGAAATCTATGAAAATTTTATACAATTTCTTGGTGTTTTCATCAGAGGGTGGAATTGGTGGACCTAGGAATAAAGATCAATGTGTTGGGGTGGGCCAACTTCTACAACTATCCCATTTGGTCATAATCCTAAGCAAACGGGAAATAGTGTCCAGTTGATTCATCTCATATTATATTTGAAAGACCATTTTTGTATCTAAAGCATATTACGCCTAAAAGAGCTGACTCAGTAGTGTTGTGACAGTCTTTAACTAAGAATTCTGTTATTTTTCTGGGTTTCTGTCTCTTTCCTAATGGTATTTTAATGCAGTTTTTGTGTTCAATTATAATAGTGTTGCTAAATACAGTAGGTCTGATTCCACAGAAGAAGAATAGTTTTTTCAAAATCAGCATTTTCCTGCTGATTTGCCAGCTGTTTCAATAAATACTCATCTCCCAACTTTAAACGAGTATATTGCACTCTTACTAAATATAAATGCCATCCAAAGCTACTGTACTCTGGCTTTTTAGTTCTTCTTAAAATCAAACACAAAGTCTGTCTTATGAAGGGCCCCTCCCTCAGCCATGTGCCATGATTTTGCTGACTCAGGAGTCCTGAAGTGTAATCAATGCTTGCTTTTTCCCAGCCATTTCTTACCAAACGTAATTGTCTAACTATTAGCGAATAAATTAGTACCTTCTTTTATGATTTTCTCATTTCTATGTCTCCTTTGATCCCTAAACTGCACAGAATGATTACTTAAGGCAATTTAAATTGATGCTAACAATACTGTTATATTTCATACCTGGGTTTTTGTTTTGGCTTCTTTGTGCCAAAAAAGAACTGTGATTTGTTCTGTTACAAAATCAAGTATACATTCAGCTTTATGCATACATTTTTACTTTGCAATATAGTAGAATTTTACTTTGCAATATAGATATTTGTGTTCTGTACTATTGTTGAACTAAATTGAAATGGTAGTATGTGTCACATTTTCCACAAATAGTAGCTCACATAAACAGCATAACACACACATATAATGTGAGGAAATGCTACAATTATGTTAGAAAGTTCTGGCATTGTGTGTCAATGCATAAACCATTCGCTTGTTTTGACATTTCCAGAAGTGAATTTCAGCTTCATTGGCCTTCATACAAAACCAGAAAATGCTACTTTTGATCATATTCATGTAGTAAAGGTAGAAGTCTGGTCAAGACATCATCAATAGAGTTTGGTAATGCCCCTGTAATCAGTAAATAAACAGTTGAATCAGTGTTCTCCTTTCTATTGATTTAAACTTTTAAATAATTATATCTCTGCCATTTATCAGTCATAAATCAGAACATTGAACCTACTAAAGCCTGTCCATACATCATGATGTGCTATGAATTAGAACCATAAATAAATTGAAGTCTATACTAGCATAAATGGCATCAAGTAATAGGATAAACACTGGACATGTTTGGTGGCTCAAACCCATCAGTAACTCCAAGGAAACCCTACAAAGTGTTGAAAGAACTTAACAATAACAACAATTATCAATATGAATCTTGATTTAATATGCATTGACATAATTATCACAGTTCTTTTCCAACTCTGGCTTTTAATTGAGAAGTACAAAAAGGGCAATACTGATGCAAATTCACTCTTGGCTCAATAGCTGATTACAAAAATATTATCAGATCATAAGGTGAAACTATTAAACTATGTTAAGTCTGATTATTTCATAGTCTTATTATATCTTATTAGGATCAATATCTTTGATCATGAGTCACCTTATTCATATGTTTGGAAGGATATGAACAGTCCCTGCTTCTTGTATGTCTCACATCTGAATTTTTCAATCACTTTACTAGAACCAGCCAATTATTAATTCTATTATGCAATTTTTTTCTGTTTATAAATCTAAATCTTAGAATCTTGTCAGGAATCATAGGCAAATCCTGTATTGATGACTTAAAAATAAAAGTTATTGTGAAGGCAGAAGAAACATGTAGAAGAGAGAACATTCAATGTTGTGGTGTCATACATTCGCAAATGGAGAAAGGAGAAAAAGGACCTGGAGAAAATGAATTTGTGAAAAAATACACTTTGAGCATGGGCCCAAAGTAAAATGGTCTGAATCAGAGATTGATGACTTGAAAGAAATGATTATTTCTTTTGGGGAACAAAATCAAACTGTCTCCACTGTTTCAATTCTGATCAAAACAAATCTTTCTGGAAAATGAAAAGGAAATCCCACATTGCAAAGTGAGTTTCACCTGGATTTCTGTATTCACATAAAACCTTTACTTGAGAATGGAAACTACTATGGCCTAGCAAATTCTGGATGACTGGGAACAAAAGATGGTCAACTTCTGCAAATTTGCCAGCAAAGAGCTCTAAACTTGGTATCTTTGCAATGGATGCAATTAATATGAACCAGGTTTCAATGTCTTTCAGCATTCCAGCTCCCAGACTGTAACTGCTTCAGGTATGGAAACTGAAAACTGTAACGATTACAACCACAGGGCATGAGTGGAATTGGTTCACTTTAGTAGTCATTGATTGTACTGCAGGTGGAGTGAAATCAAAGCCAATGGTGATTTTCAAAACCATTACATGCCTCATAAAACAACAACAACAACAAAAAGACACTAGCATGGATGTTCATTGTAACAAGAAAGGATGGAAGAATGGATGAGCTGTGGCATTATGAAAGTTGTTGTTGTTGTTGTTGTTGTTAAATGTAGTTGAGTAATTTCTGACCCATAGCAACCCTGTACAGGGTTTCCGAGGCTGTAAATCTTCACGGGAGCAGAAACCCTCATGTTTCTCCTATGTAATAGCTGGTAGTTTCAAACTGCTGACCTTGCGGTTTGCAGCCTGATTTGTAACCACTATGAAAGTGTGGGTATATAAATGTTATAGTGTCAAGTGAGGGAGGTCAGTGGGGAGAGTTTTTTAAAGAAGTATTTACTAATTTTAAGTACCATGTTTATTCTCAAGGAAAAAAAAAGTTACAATATTGTATTAATTCAACTGGTGCCCATATATCAGTCATATCTTACCTGCAAGATACAGCCACTAGATACAGTAGTCAAGACTTTCATGATAAGAGAATGGGATGAAGGGAATAAGTCTGGCAGGGGCTCATGATTTCATACCATAGGGATAACTGAAGTGGGTGTAGTTTCTCCAAATAAGTGGTTTCTGCTTGGGAGAAGATAGTTCCAGATGGATGGTTTCAGAAAGGCTGAAATTATGTGACAGCAGAATGCCAGTGAATATGGTGACAATCACAAAGGCAGTGATAATGATTGCATCCATTCCAAAGTCACAGAAGTGGGTCCTCAGGCAGCTTTGAGGTATCTCAATGATAATACTGATAAAGAGTCCTAGTAGTCAGAAGACAGTAGTAATGATGAATAATAAACAAACTAAAATGTCCTATTTTTAAACAAAACAAAATTTTTTCTGGTAACTTATTTGTTGCTTTCAAAGATATTAATTATCAAAATTTTGTTTCAAATTAAGATTTATGAAGGCAATAAAATAGAAACAACATTTTGCGCTTCTAGTTTTAGGCCTAAAACAATTCTTACTAACTAATGTATAGCTCTCTATGCGTTTATATTCTTTGGTTTCACATGGCAGCCCATTCCCATCAAAGCTTGTACAGTTCATTACTGGCTACAGTTTTTGAAATACCATCATTGAATAGAGCTTCTATGAAATCAGTTTTATCCTGGTAACATGAAATCCACTTCAAAGAAAAAAAATATTAAAATTAAAATCATCAGCATGCAAAAAATATGGTTAGAATACACTTATGAAAATAACACATGAGAATTGCATGGTTTTCAACAACTTTTAATATGTGTGTTATTTGTGTGAAATAGGGTAGTATTCATGATGTAAATGTTGTATTATTATACATTATTATATTAAGAACTCTGACTGAGGACCAACAGGAATATAAGACTAAAATTGTAGACATACATTGTTTTTCTTACAGTTCTCACTGAATTGTGTTTATACATTTTCTTATTTTTCATCAGCGTTAGAAGAAATACAAGCAATGAATCCTTTCAATATCTCCTCACAATAGTAGAAAGGCAGCTATCGTGATTGCAGTAAGCCTATTTATTGGTGTTTATATTTAGGAAAATACTAGTTGGTCTTTTATTTGATAGAAACTAAAGCTGGTTGATTGTTACAGAAACAAATGCAATTCAAAAGCAAAGTTGCTTCACTTAATTTTATTTCTTGAAACTCTATTCATTTGCATAAAAATTTCTATCCAGTAGACCACTTACATTAATGAAAGGAAAACAAGAATCATTAGGTTCTTAGGTAATATCCATTGCCTGGTTCATGATCAAATAGATGAAAATAACTATGTCTCCACAACCACCATGTTAACCACCACGTTGACTATTTTCCAATCAAACTATTTTCCCACTCCCTCAGAAGATGAGAAAAATGTGAGACCCTAAGATACTGAGCCCAACCTACTGTGCTCTTAGACACATGGGTGGCCAGAAAGCACTCTTATTTGGTAACATGTTGTTTTCACAAAATGGCATTAGTGGCCCACCCTGACTTCTTGATACACAGACTATCTACACATAAAAACCAATTTGAGAGGGCAAGTAGGCTGAATGCAAACAACCAGGTATTGACTGAATTTGGCCACTTTGGGTTGTTGGTTTTTGTGAAAATAACTGGCTGTTTAAATGAACTCCATCATTTTTAAAATCAGTTTGTGGATGCAGACACAGCCACAGTCTAACATAGTTGACATTCTTTTTCTTGCAGCTGGAATTAAAACTTAGATACTTTTTTAGACTCTCATCCATTCATAGCCCACTTTCTTTGCATGCTTTATGGTTTAAGATTTCTGAAATAAATCTCATATGCATAGTTTGATTTAAAATGTTATAAGTCAATGCATTTGGGATTGTTTACAGCATTTTCTACCACTCATCAGATGATCATCATAAAAAGATACACATTTGAAAATATTCTCAAGTTTGATATTAGGGCTATACATAAAACGTATGGTTTACTATAAATTTTATACTTTATCTAAAAGTTGCAGCACTAGAAATACAATTTGTATTTCAAAGAAAAGCAGTTTTTCTGAATGTTAAGAAAAATAACTAAGTGCTGTTGTTGCTGTTAAATGTCATCGAGCCAGTTTCAAGTCACAGGAACCCTGTAGGGCTTCTGAGGAGCAGCTGGCAAGTTTGAACCACAGATGTGCATCTCAAATCTTATCCTACAGCACTACACCAGATTGATGTTGTTGTTGTTAGTGTCACTGAGTCGGTTCCAAACCATAGCAACCCTGTATAGGGTTTCTGAGGAACAGCTGGTGAGCTTGAACCACCAACTTTGCAGTTCAAATGGCTTTGCAGTCTGGTGCATTAACCCACAGTGAACACAGAATGCAAGTTTCTTTATTTACTTATTACTCTCATTAGAATATAAGCCCTCTGAGCACAGGTACTTGGTCTCTGTTGTTCTTAATTTGTTTTTGTTAGGTGCCATCAAGTCAACCCTGACTTTTGGTAACCTTATGTACAACAGAACAAAACACCGCCAGGTCCTACACATGTCTACAGAAAGGATCTCTCAGATCTCTTTGTCCTGTATTTCCTCATCTTTGTTTATTCTCCAGGCTGCTGAAGTCCTGACAGTTCTAATGTAATTCACCATGGTTGTCCAACAATCGTCTAATACCAAACCTACAGGCTCATCCAGGTTTCAGTAAACTTGAGCTCTGTCCTCATCTCAGCTAATTATAATGTCATTTGGAACAAGGATGATATTCCCTTTAATATTTGTTCTCGTACTGCTTTCTAATGGTGAAGAGCAATGCAACACACGGATTCAGAAGAGGCCGTGGAACTAGGGATACCACTGCTGATGTCTGAT
>NW_006408745.1:1452-3057 GCF_000296735.1 Chrysochloris asiatica | reverse complement strand
ACAAAAACACTAAGGAATATATAATAATTTAAACAACCAGAGGGCACATTCTGCAAGCCTGCCTCCTGGCTGCCAGCACACAGCCTTTCTCTTTCCATGAGTCTAGAGTCCTCAGCTGCTCTATCTTTCGATGTCATCATCTCTGGTGTTGCTGTTTCTCTGGATACAGTCCCACATTCCACTCGTGCTCCTCTCCTTGATGGTCCTAGGGTACTCTGATCCTGGAATATAAGATTAATTACCTCCCACTCCGTTTTGCTACAAAACTTCTACCTTTACAGTTGTGGCAGTCACAATTTGTCATGATGATAATTACTCACTATTGAATCACAAGAATCTTATCCCCCACATCTCCTTTCACCAGACCCATCTAGACAAGAAGAAAATTATTCAGTGGAGAATCTACCTTCTCTGTACACTCTGAAATTAAACTTCCTCTTTAAAACATGTAAGCCAGTCACTTCATGCCTTTATAGTCCCTCCCACCCACTTTAGGTCACCAGTGTCAAAGTTACCCATCAACCCTGTGTACAGAGGGGATGGGAATGATCCTTGATGTGAAGATTTCTTCCCTCTCAGTTAGTATTTTGAGCTACTACATACACAAGTATAGGTCAAGTTCATCAAATTATAGCAATTTACACTTGTTTTACTTTGTCAAAATTTTTTCATCTTCCTCTAGTCAAGTTCTGATCACCAAGCTATCAAAGCTTAGTTGAATGGGTACTATCTGCAAGTGTGGGTGTTCTTGTGCATCACCCCTAACTTCATATCAGCTAGAGGCTTCACTCTCAGGTCTAGCCCACCATGGCTATGTCCTTGTCTATGGGCTCAGGAGTCCCCAGGTCTCACCATATTTTGGAGCAACCAGCCCTTCTTCTCCCCTCTCTTATCTCCAGGTCAACAAGAGTCTATGGAACATGGTCGAAATCAGCCAGTATCTTCATTACTACCTTTTGCCCTCTTCCACTCACCAGTAGACTTAACGTGGTCACCAGCAAGCTTACGTGCCTGCTCATGTGTTCCCTTTGATTTTGTATTGGAAGGGGTTTGTCCTGAAGGGACTTAATACTTGACTTGATAGCTCCCCAGTGAACAACTTGCTTATTCTTGTAGTAGCCAATCAGACTGCCATTTTTGTTTTTTTTATTTTTCCTGCTGTTCTTTCTTTCAAGCAGTATCTTCTGTTCCTCTAGCTACTCCGGGCTGGTCTACTTGTCCTAAGGAGCATTCTGGCTGTACTTCTTACAATACAGATTTGTGTGTTCCTTTAGCAATCTACGGCATTTTTTTTTCGAGTTTTTAAACATAGGTATTAGTAGTTGGCTTTTTTTTTTATTATTAACTTAAATGTTTTATTGTGAATTATGTGATAGTTTACTTGGGGAATGATAATTTTACATTCATTCTATTGTATATCATCTCATTGCCATGGTTACAATTACCTCCATGCATCATCAACCAACCAAAGGGTATACCCTGTAATCCTTCCCCCTGTACCTCCCAGGTCTTCAGCACACAGTCGCTCTCCCTCTCTGGATCTAAAGTCTCCAGCTGCTCCATCGCTCCACGTCATCTTCTCTGCCTCCATTTCAGGCATCACTG
>NW_006408745.1:0-491 GCF_000296735.1 Chrysochloris asiatica | reverse complement strand
TGGATGTGGTTCAGGCTTCCGCCTATAATCTTATGTATTGCAGAGGCTCTGCAGGAAGCCTCCTTCACTGGGCACGTTGTAGCCCCATTTTAGGTGCTCCAATCAGTTATAGGCAGAAGATGGACTTACAAGCTTTCTGTGGTGATGCTTTCAGCTATTCCTTTCTCTCCCCCTCCAGTGTCTATTTTATAATATAATGCAAAGAAAACCAAGATTCAAAAGACAGCCAAGCATCTTAACATTATCCTCCCCTTTTCCCCATTCCAACCATGGCTCAATCTCTGTATCCCAGAATGCTGTTGTTCCATGGTTGTGCATATATCATTATTTACCTCTGTCCCACTTAGCCCATTCAAATCTGCCTATTTGTTCTCCCATCGGCTTTGTTCTTCCATTCCCCTCTCCCTACTTGTATATTGTCCCCCTCCCCAGCACCTAAACTATCCTGTGTTTAATCCCTGTCCTGTGCTCCACCTTCCCCTCCCTCCCCT
>NW_006408744.1:5173768-5174675 GCF_000296735.1 Chrysochloris asiatica | reverse complement strand
CCTTTTTTTCAGAGATAGATTTTTTTAAATGATTAATTTTCTTAAAACAAAAAAAATCAGAACTTTGCTCTAGAACCTTAGAACTCTGCTCCAGTAATCTATTGGAATTTGCCATGAATTGCATACAGTTCACTTTTCTTCCATTGATACCTGTAGCACTGTTGGCATTTCCAGCTTGTATAGCCTAAACAAACGAGCCTTGTTGGTTTTGTGGAATAGGCATTGAGCTGCTAAGCATAGGGTCAGCAGTTCATACCAAACAACCACTCTGAGGGAGAAATTAAAGATTGCTTCTATAAAGATTTAGTCTGAGAAATCCTCTAGAGGGTCAATCTGAGTTAGAATTGACTTGATGGCGGTGGTTCTTTGTTTATAGGTTTGTTTTGTTTTGTTTTTTAAATAAGCAGCAAGAAAATTTATATCATGAACTGAATCCTGCAAAACTATTTTTTGTATGTTGCCCCCCCCCCCAGTCCAGTTGAAATCTTACAATCTCCTGAGGAAACAAATGACTGAGTATGTAACATGTTGTAGCATCTATTTCTGTAAGTAATAGGTATAGTAAGCACTATATCACTTTCTTAGTGTTAGGATTTATAACTGATAAAATTGTTCCTTTACATTAGGAATGATGTCCAAAATATCTCAATATAACTGGTGCCCAACCACCACTCATCTGTCAGTTTGTCGTACTGTGGTGGCTTGTGAGTTGTGTGATTCTGAAAGCTATGCCACTGGTGTTTTAAATACCATTAGGGTCACCCATGGTGGACAGATATCACATGAGCTTCCAGACGAAGACAAACTAGGAGGAAGGAGTGGCGAACTACTTCTGAATATCTAGTCACTGAAAACCTTTTGAATAGCAGAGAAACACTGTCAGATGTTGTTGTTGTTGTTAAGTGCT
>NW_006408744.1:5167863-5169588 GCF_000296735.1 Chrysochloris asiatica | reverse complement strand
GTTGCTATGGGTCTGTAATGACTCGATGGCAACTAACAATAACAGCATGAATGTAATAGAGCCATGTTATCGACTCCAGAATATAAAATCAAGATTATTTCATGCTTAATTGTATCAGAAAATCTTAAAGTTATCATAGCCCTGAGGCTAGATTATAAATGTATTCTGCTGTCCAAAGTGAATATGAACTACTGTTGATACTTTTACATGAAGGGTATTGAAAAGGCTATCACAAAACAGCTTCTAAAAGCTGTATTGAATTTTTGTAACAAAGATCCAATATCTAACTAACATAGCAGTTGGAACTGAGGTTATTATTAGCTGATTTATCATCTTTAAAGAATAGCCTGAATATGTGTCTCTTTGAAGTCTTTAGAAAACAAGATAAAACTTTGGAAAACTGGTGTGAATCAAAGAACAAGGTATTATTTTAATATGTTCCCATTTAATTTAATACTAAATTTAATTGTATACCAAATTAATGATGATAAGAAGAAAATTTGAGTGTTCCCAAATCCTGAAACATAATCTACCAAATCATAGCAAGTAACTGGGTTAGTTGTTGGGCTGCTAACTGGTGGTCAGTGGTTCAAACAATTCCTGGAGAGAAAGATATCTGCTCCCATAAAGATTTATAGTCTCAGAAATTCTTTATAGGATCACTATGAATCAGAATGGATTGGGTATGACAGTAGGTTTTGTTTTGTTTTTTATAGTGTTTACAAACACAGTTGAAAGCTATGGCATTTTGATGCTGAGATACTGAGTATAGTTTCCAGGAAAGGAGCTTGGTGAAACCACTCTTGCTGGTTGGGCTGTGTGCTGTCACTTTCATGGATCCCTGCAAAACAAATGGTAAACTCTAGTGTCAGTTTCCACCTTATTTTATTTTGGAAAAGTGCAAATCCTCTTCAGATTTCTTTTGATTAGCAAGAACAGGTACTAATATGGGATTTTTTTTAAGCAAAGTGGTGTAAAGAAATATTCTAAAAGTGGGGAGTAGCTGTTTTAGCATAAGACATTCCCACAAGTTGGATTATATGGTTGAAAGGTATCTATAAAACAAAAACAAACCTACTGTCAGTGAGTTAATTCTACTCATAATAAGCCAATAGGACAGAGTAGAACTGCCCCACAGGGTTATTAAGGCTGTAGATTTTTACATAGCAGATTGCAACATCTTTCTTCTTCATTGTCACTGGTGGGTTCAAACCATCAATGTTTCTAGCAGTCCATTGCTTAGGCTAGGCTAGAGTGCCACACCAGAACTACCAAAAGGTAATTAGATGATAATATAATTTGTCAACTTGATTTTGGTATGTGTTTTGCCATTTTTTCTTGTATGTGTTAGAAGCATGGTCTAAAATCCCACAGCCCATGAACAGTATTTTGTATCTTTTCCAGGAATTTTTCCAAACTGATCGGTGAGAAATGCCATGCTCAGGAATTTACAGTACCAATTCTCTTATTTGTTGCTAAGTGCCATGGAGTCATTTTTGACTCATAGCACTCCTGTGTAGGGTTATCAAAACTTTAAATCTTTTGCAGGAATAGAAAGCCTCATCGTTCTCCCACAGAGTGTCTGATGGGCTTGAACTGCCAACCTGTGTTTCACAGTCCAGTGCTTATCCTATGGAGCCACTGTGCTCCCCTGTTATATATAAGGATACAACAGTATTTTCTTATATTAAAAGGTAGCATTTTTTTCTGTATTTATTTGTTGTT
>NW_006408744.1:5163994-5166123 GCF_000296735.1 Chrysochloris asiatica | reverse complement strand
GACCCTGTATAGGGTTTCCAAGGAGCATCTGGTGAGCTTGAACCACTGACCTTGCAGTTCAAATGATTTTGCAGTCTGGCACATTAACCCCTAGTGTCACACCAGGACTTAGTGTCAATTTTTAAGAAGTCCCAGTCATCTGTTGTGTCTTCTGCTATTTGTGTGTTTTCATTTACATTTGACATTATATCTGTGCCATGTATCATATCCCCTAAGTTTGTCCCTGTTTTTTCATTAATGATTTTTATAGTTCTAGATTTTACATATAGGTCTTTAATCCACATTGAATTCATGTTTGTACATAGTGTGAGATACTGATTTTATTTCATTCATCTGTGAATGAACTGCCAAGATATTCTCTCGTTCCTATTTAATGTATTTTGGCTCTTTGCTCAGGATCAGCTGATCATTGGTCAGTAGATTTACTTCTGAGTTCTCAGTTTGGTTCCTTTGATCTACTTATCTTTCATTGTACCAGTACCAGGACATTTTGACTACTGTGACTGTGTGGTAGGTTTTGAGATCAGGAAGTGAGAAGCCTCTTACTTTGTTCTTCTTTAGCAATGCTTTCCTTATTTGGGATATGTTTCTTTTCCATATAAAGGTTTTCCATCTCTTTAAAGAATGATGTTGGAATCTGGACTGGGATTGTATTATATCTATAGATTCCTGTGGATAGTATTCACATTTTCACAATGTGAAGTCTACCTATCCACAAGCATGGTATAATCTCCCATTTTTTGTAGGTCTCTTTGTTTCTTGTAGTAGCATTTTATAGTTTTCTTTGTATAGGTCTTTAGTTTATCTGGTTTGATTTTTTCCTAAGTATTTCATCTTTTGGCTGGCTATTATAAATTCTAGAGACTTTTTTTATTGGTGTGGTTAGCTTTTACTACAATAGGAATTGCATAGATTATATGATTTTCCTGTTCATGGTCTTTTAAGACTGTTTATGGTGA
Source organism: Chrysochloris asiatica (assembly GCF_000296735.1). Taxonomy (NCBI): domain Eukaryota; kingdom Metazoa; phylum Chordata; class Mammalia; order Afrosoricida; family Chrysochloridae; genus Chrysochloris; species Chrysochloris asiatica. Next base: position 5,165,164 of record NW_006408744.1, on the reverse strand, counting down.
TTCTTTGATCCTAACATGTTAACTATTATTATTCTATGTAGTGCCATCTTAAGAAGGCCGTCTTGAATGTTATTTAAAAATTGACTCATATTTTTCTAAAAATTTTATATTTTCAGATTTTTACATTTTCAGATTTACTATGTTGTTATTTTGAGAGATTATTCTGATACGTGATGTGACATATGGATTTGATTGTTTCTGATGGCTACAGAGTAACAAATCTGTTTTTAACACTTTTTGGTGTGATGACATTTTTCTAAAAATAATTTTGAGATTGATTTTTGGACTTTATTCTGCTTCACTTATCTGTTTTTTATTCATATGTCATAAGCACTCTATCTTCATACTTATTTAAATTTCTGGTACAAAACTCCTCTTATCACTCTACATTTTCAGATGTTTCTCTTTATCCTTGCTTGTTTATTTTCCTAGATTACCTTTAGAATCAGACTGATTGATTCAAGAAAAATCAAGTCCACTATGATATTTAGAGACTACATTACATTCATAATTTACCTTAAGGGATTTGACATGTGTATGGTGACGATTCTTCCTACTGAAAAACTGGTATGCCTCCCATTTGTCCACAAGGTCATCAAGTCATGTCCACCAGTCGCTCCTCAGAAACCCTGTGAATCAGAGCTGATTCCACAACACTTATCAACAACAACAACATGATTGTGTCCCTCATACATTTAAAATGTTACCTCATGGTCTTTATACTCTTGACAAATTTATTAACTGTTGCTATTTCAAATGGCATTTTCTCTTCCATGTTACCATCTAAAAATTGTGATTTGTTATATTGATTCTCTATATTAAGTTTGTAGCCAATTATTTACTGAATATTCCTATTGTTATAGGGTTTCTTTTTTAAGCGAAGTCTCTGGAATGTTCAACAGTTATTTATTTAAGTCAAGTGTGACATGAGATTCCAACTTATCAAATGATATTAACCTCTTTTGGAGATGATCAAGACATTTTCTCTGTAGATAAACTGCCGGGAGCCAGCCCCAGCAAACTTATTCCAGGGTTTTTCCGAAAGCGGGTGCGGCGTCGGCTGAATACACGGAGTCGTTGGCCATGACAAATTCAAAATCTTCTCATTACATGCTTTATTATTATTATTTCTGTGGCTACTCTAATACTCTACTTCTCTCATTCTTTACT
>NW_006408744.1:5157392-5163279 GCF_000296735.1 Chrysochloris asiatica | reverse complement strand
ATCATTTATTTAAGAAGGTCTAAGTCAGACTTTTTATTTAGTATCTGTATATACCCATAGCCTTTATCTATAGTCTAATTGTTTTTAGGAATTCTTGTACCCACAGCCCTTATTTATGGTCTATTCATGTTTAGGATTCTTTATTGCCTTAAACTAAGGCTACAAGGAAGAATGTTTACAATCACTAAACCTAAGCTGGCAGTAATTCAATTGACAAATCCTGTCTCCTAGCAGTCTTAAGAATATTGTTAATATAAGTATTAAAACTACCTATGATTACAAGTAGAATAAAATGTAGCTAATGTGTGGCTTCTAACTTTTAATAAAAATATACTAAAGTGTAGGAGTGTAAAAAAAATCTAAAGTAAAAAAGATACTAATAAAATCATGAATAAATCAGAAAATGATTTAACAAGAGAAAATTTCAACTAGGGGTCTGTGCATAAAAAACAATAAAACAACTCTTGTGGCTCTGCCATCCAGAGAGAGAGAGAGAGAGAGAGAGAGAGAGAGAGAGAGAGAGAGAGAGAGAAAGAAAAAGAAAAGAAAGTATTTCATTGTTGCTTTGCAAAGACAATGAATTCGAATTCTTCATGCACAGGTTTCCCCATGTCTCAATTTATTTATTTTTAATTCCTTAATTAATAATGGCCCTGGCCAATAAACCAAATCAAGTCTAATGCCCTTGAGTTGATTCCAACTCATAATAACCATGTAAAGGTTTCGGAGGCTGTGAATCATATTTCTCCCACAGATTACTGATCGTTTTAAATTGCTGATCTTGTGGTTAATAGTTCAGTACTTATCCTACAGCATCACCAGGGATATGTGGTTATTAGTCTACATAATAAATTTCTTAAGAACAAAATCTCATTATAACATTTATAAAAATAATCTGATTTCATCACAATATGTTCATTTAAAATATGTTTCCAAAATTAGCATTAGGATTACTATTAGGGATTCTATAGTGAGCATAACTAAGGGATATAATTCTGTATATTTTAAATTGTTGTGTGCATACATGTGTGTGTGTGTATATATATAAATTAAATTGTTGTGTGCATATATGTGTGTGTGTATATATAAACAATAAACAACATTCTTATCAATGGAGAAAAGATTGAAGTTGTCAAGGACTTCATTCTTCTTGGATCAACTATCAACACTCGCGGAAGTAGCAGTCAAGAGATCAGACGACGTATTGCACTGGGCAAATCTGCTGCACAGGAACTTTTTAAAGTGTTGAAGAGTAGAGATGTCAGCTTGAGGACTAGGGTGCACCTGACCCAGGCAAATCTGCTGCACAGGAACTTTTTAAAGTACTGAAGAGTAGAGATGTCAGCTTGAGGACTAGGGTGCACCTGACCCAGGCAAATCTGCTGCACAGGAACTTTTTAAAGTACTGAAGAGCAGAGATGTCAGCTTGAGGACTAAGGTATGCCTGACCCAAGCCATGGTATTTTCAATAACCTCATATGGATGCGAAAGCTGGACAGTGAATAAGGAGAATCATAGAAGAATTGATGCCTTTGAGTTGTGGTGTTGGAGGAGAGTACTGAAAGTGCCATGGACTGCCAAAAGAACCAATAAATCTGTTTTGGAGGAAGTGCAGCCAGAGTGCTCCTTGGAGGCCAGGATGGCTAAACTTCGTCTCTCCTACTTTGGACATATTGTCCGGAGGAAACAATCGCTGGAGAAGGATGTCATGCTGGGTAGGGTGGAGGGTCAGAGAAAAAGAGGAAGACCCCCAACGAGATGGATCAGCCAGGTGGCATCATTGATGGACTCAAGTGTGGCAGCGGTAGTGAGGTTGGCCCAGGATCGGACATTGTTTCGTTCTGCTGTGCATGGGGTCGCTATGAGTCGGTTCCGACTCGATGGCACCTGACAACAACAACAACAACATACATATATATACACATTTTTAAAATCAGGTTTGTATTTAGTCACTTCAAAAAAATCTTAAAAGAACAATATTCATAAAACTGTTTATCTATATCTTTGCTGCAATGTGGATTGATGTCATATTCACATTAAGTAAATATCAGAATATATATTTTGATTCTATTTAAAACAGGAATCTGAAACTGTGGTGTGTGGGCCATATCTGAACTCTGCCTGTTTTTGAGCAATCTTTGGACTAAGAATAATGCTTACATTGTTAAAGGGTGGTAAACAAAAACAAAAACAAAAACAAAAAAACAGATACAAGGAAAACATGAACAGACATTATTGTGTACCTCCCCAAGCCTAAAATATATTCCATTCAGCTTTTTACAGAAACTGTTTGCCAACTACTGCTCTAAAAGACTAATTATCACTGAAATTGTCTTCTTTTTAAAAGGTTTGTTTCAATTCCCTAGAAAAACTGTTTCAGTCTGGTGCTTTTTGTGGTAGATACAGATAGCTCAGGTAGCTTATTATTTCTCCTATGAAAATTATTCTTTCTAAACTTTCTGAAGTCAATAAATTATATTTTATATGAAATTATCCATTTAACCTAAATTTTATATTTATTCCCATTCAAAAATAATTAAATAAATAAAACAACTCACTGATATAGAGTCAATTCTGACTCCGAACTACTTTATACAGATTTTCTGAAACTGTAAAACTACAAGAGCAGACAGCCTCATCTTTTTCCCCTGGAGTGACTGATGGATTTGAACTGCTGGCCTTGCAGTTAGGAGCCAAATGCTTAACCCACAATATTGCTAGGGCTACAATTCCTGATGTTTCTTAAAATTTCCTCTGTTTAAATGGTTATTGTTGTTGCTCAGTGTCATCAAGTCGGTTCTGATCCATAGTGACCCTGAACAGGGTTTCTGAGGCTGTGAATCTTTATGGGAGCAGAAAGCCTTACCTTTCTCCCGTGGAGCAAAAGGTAGTTTTGAACCGTTGATCTTTTGGTTTGCAGCCCAATTCGTAATCACTACACTACCTGAGCTCCTTATTTAGTGGCCATTATTTCCTTCATTTGTATATATTTGCTTTCTTCTTTTAGGTAATCTTTTGTCTATATCAGTTACAGTATTATGGGAAAGGAAGCTCATCATGAATGTTATGCAATATGCAGTTTAGTATAAGTATTCCACCCTAAAGAGTTCTAGGAACTGTCAAGAAATCAATAGAAGATTGAGTTCTTTGCATGTGTAATGGGCACACTGTTGCTATGAGGCAGAGAGGGTGGTGTCTAGGAAGAAAAATGGATTTGTGGAGAGAGGACACTTGAAATGCCCCTGAACCTAGGAGAACCAACTGGAACCCATGAGAACACATTAAAACCCATGTTTGTCTCTCACTACATCCTAACTTAACAGACACATTTGCCTAGCAAAAGAAGCTGGCATCCTTAGCCATGAGCTACGTGTGTACTTGTCCTAGGACTCTGAGAAGTTGAAGGGGGTGATATGGCTAGTCTAAGAGCTCCTGTAGACCTGGCTGCTACTGCATGCAGACAAGGCAAGGTGAGGGGAAGATGTGTCATAGCATGCGTGCATGTCATGATGCCCTCAGAGCATAATGCTAACATACGTCAGAACTATATATAGAAAGTGATTCTTAAACATATCATTCCAGCTTAGCTTAACTGATAGAATACAAAGTCACCAGAGTCCATCCTTTGTCAATATGTTACACCTGCAAATCTTATTTAACTATGCTTAGCTTCCAAATGGTGTCCTGATGTGGCACTGTGGGTTAATGTACTGGATTTGCTGAAGTCAGTTTGAACTGCAAGGTTGGTGTTTCAAGCTCACCAGGTGCTCCTTGGAAACCCTATTCAAAATTGCTATGGGTTATAACAACAACAACAACTTGAAAATAACAACAATAATAAAATCATGGTTTGACTGAGTAGGATTCAACTAGGCTTCACACAACTGAAAATATGCTAATACTCTCCCCAAAAGGAATAGAAATTTCCATATCCATTTTTGTTTGATTCCTCTATTGAGTTACACTCCCCTTTGATATCATATGATATAAATCATAAGATATAAGGAAAAATTGTATTGCCACAGGTTAGCTTGTAGGAGAACTGTTGTTGTTGTTGTTAAGTACCATTGAGTTGGCTCTAACTCACAGAGACTCATATAGAGTTTCTGAGGAGCAACTGATGAGCTTGAATCACTGACCTTGTGGTTCAAACAGACTTTCCAGTCCAGCATATTAACCCACAGTGCCATACCATGAGGACATTGAAGAATAGGACATTGAAAAACAAAAACAAAGGAATTATATAATAAATATATAAAGGTACATTTATATAAAATAAGCAATCAATTTCTAATTATCATAGCTTTTCATCTGCATCGATGATCATAAGATCACATGGTATTAAAAACTCTCTTCTTAAACTACTGACTCATATTCCCCAGGCCTTTAGGAAGCAGCCAGGTGGTCATGGTTACTTGCCTTTTAAGGTGTTCTAAAACTTTTTTCATTGCAGTTCATCATATATTGGGGTTGTAATTTTCAAGGAACACTTATTGAAGATTATGGAAGTGCCAAGATGTTCCCAAGAGATCTTTTGCATTTGACACATACTGTTTCTTAGAGACAAAGTTTTATCATTATAATTATGATCAATAATGAGCTCTGGTAGCATAGCATGTTTTGAGCTGGGCTGCTGCAAAAACCATATGGGGACCATGTCTGATTTCCCCTAGCTTCACAGTGGGGAAAGAGAACCAAACTCAAATTCAGCCCAAGATTGATTCCTATGAAGTAGAAGTCAGACATGCTTCCATCCTACAACTTTCTTTGCCCTGTTCTAGCACTAACCATCCTTCCCTCCCACAGCACTCTCTGTTTCACATCTGGGTTCAATAATCCTTTGCAATGATCAAACAGAACTCATAACAATGCTCACGATTATGGGGTTCATTAGGGAAGTGAACAGGATACAATTCAAGATCAGATCTCAGGATGCAGTAGTTCTCCAGTCAGAAATGCCTCTTGTCTGCCATATTGCAGACATGCCTCACTCTTCTCTTCAGCTTCTGCCTCAATCCATGGGCCTAGAGCTCAGCTTCTCTGTCTCTACATGCCACTGCCTCTGCCATCAGTGCTTTTCTATGTAGAGATATGACACTTATGTTCTTCCTTCTTAATGATCCTGAGCTCTACCATCACTGATTCTGAGATGGTTCCTTTCAAGTTTAACTGGAGGGCAAAACTAACCAATCCCAGTTTTAGAGTCCTGTATTGTGGTGCCATGGGCTAATGCAACAGACTGCAAAGTCGTTTGAATGGCAAGGTGGACGGGTCAAGTTCACCAGCTGCTCCTTGGAAACCCTATACAGGGTCATTATGTGTTGGAATTGACTCGACGACACTTAAAAACAACATACCTTATTTGTATAGTCCTACCCAATCACTTAACAACAACCACCCAATCATTTGGTAGGAATTAACAAGACTTTGGATAGAAAAACCATATCAAGTAAATTCAAGGCACCACAGCTTCTAATTATAATGTTTGTAGTTTGAATCTACCATTTTCTCCACAGGAGAAAGATGAAACATTCTGCACCTTTAAAGACGTACAGATTCAAAAACATTATACAGGATCTCTGTGAGTCGGAATTAATTTTATGGCACACAATCACCTCATCCGTTAAAGGAATCCTCTCCTTTAACTGTAGGTTTAGTGGCATTAAGAGTTCAATGTTATTAGGTTCTAAACTCCACATTTCAATGGTTTCAGTACCGAATGACTACTGTTTCTTGATAGTATCACTCCTTCTTGATAAACAAGGTTTTAGAATATATGAATCCAGATTTACTGCAGCAGTCAAAATTCTTGTAAGGGGTATATTAATGTTGTTTCAAATAAGGAAAGATTGTATCCTTTCACCATCCATATGCTATACAAATGTGT
>NW_006408744.1:5154465-5155862 GCF_000296735.1 Chrysochloris asiatica | reverse complement strand
TCTTCCAACACAGACCTATTTGTTCTTCTGACAGAAAATCATGCAAAACAGAAAGGGCACTGAAGTTATCAGTTATTTCACTTTGCCTGGATCCATGGTCAACATCCATAAAAGCATCAGTTAAGAAACCAACAAAGGTATTTCACTAGGGAAATCTTTAAAGTATTAAAGAGCAGCGATGTCACTTTGAGAGTTAAGGTGTGCCTGACCAAAACTATGGTATTTTTAATCTTTTCATACACATGGAAAATCTGGACAATCAATAAGGAAGACCGAAGAAGAATTGATGCCTTTGAATTATGATGCTGATGAAGAATGTTCAATATGTCATGGGTTGCTAGAAGAATAAATAAATCTGTCTTCAAAGAAATACAACCAGAATGTTCTTTAGAAAGAATGGTGAGCATTTCTCTTCTACTTAGAAGAGCAGAGTCCCTGGAGGACATCATGTTTGGTATAGTTGTTGTTGTTGTTAATTGCCATCAAGTTGGTTACGACCCATAGCGACCCTGGATAGGGTTTCCGAGGAGCAGCTGGTGAGCTTGAAATGCCAACCTTGCAGTTCAAATGGCTTTGCAGTCTGGCACATTAACTAACAGCACCACAGTAGAGGGTTATAAAAAACTAGAAGGCTCTCAGTGAGAAGGAGCAATACCTTCAATGACATGGATGGCAGCAGTGGCCTCCAACATGGCAACAATTGTGAAGATTGCACTGGACCTAGATAATGCTTCATGTGTTGTACATAGTATTGGTATTAGTTATGACTTGACAGCACCTAACAATAACATGAACCCTAACTATGAAATTGAAAGGATCATGGATTGGTTACTGACGTATGGCATACTGCATGTTAAAAGACATCACTCCAGTTCTGCAAAATGTCACCATCTAGACAGCACCATAACTAGATCTTCACCATTCATCTGTACAGATACTTTATGGTGATGAAGAGAAGGATGGAAATAATGAATTCCATAAACATTATCTCATTAACAATTTGTTATAAAAAAAACTTTCTTTTACCAAAGCAATGCTGTGAGGAAGGTTACAAGACATTTGTAAATTAGACGTTTTGCTTTAATTAATTATGTGTTTGCAGAAATATTAGTGACAGGGTAAGTAAATTCATATCCGGAGAAGGTATGTTCCAGAGAAAACAGCATTGCTCTTCCATGCTGGAATGATGCATATAATTAATATCAGCAGTATACCTGCAAAATGATGTCATATCTGAGCACAGAATTGATCTCTATGATTGTCAGGTTGGGCATCAAGCATTGGTTGACAAAGTATGTTGTTGAGGTTGTTGTCAGGTACCATCAAGTCGGAACCGATGGACTCATAGCGACCCCATGCACAGCAGAACGAAACAATGTCCAATCCTGGGCCAACCT
>NW_006408744.1:5136728-5143167 GCF_000296735.1 Chrysochloris asiatica | reverse complement strand
TTGGCTGTTTGGTTTTAAGTGGAAACTGTCTCTTTAAATTTCAAGGGATCTATGCCCATGCGTAGTAGAACACTCCGAGGGTGGGGCTGGAGTATCCACTAGCTCAGGCACCCCTATATTTACCAGAATGGAGGTACGCAGACAGCAAACAACCAACGAAAAGATACCCAAAAAAAAAAAGAATATCTACACCTCTGTCTCTGTGTCTCTGTCAGGTGTCCGTGGCTTCTCTGATCCTTTCCCCGCTTGGCCCCACACAAAATGGTGGCTCCTGGAGCTGCTGAGTGTACTGAACAAGGAAGCAATGGATTTCTTGCTTCTGCCACAAATTCCCCAGTTGTAAGTCTTCCAACCTTCTAAACATTCCTTTATATGTGTTTCAGAGTACTGGGACCATCCCCTGATCCTTCTTGGTCCTGTATTCTGTGTTGTTCCAGGCAGAGCTAGTCACTGCACTTCCACCTGATCCACCATCTTGTATTCACCTCCCAACAGGTACTTTTGGCAATTCATTTTGCTGAGAGAATTTCTCTTTATAATATTTTTCAGAGCCACTCTAGATTGAAGATGAAATTCTGTGGCTATTGTGTGCAAGTAGTGCCAGTGTTACATGCAGAATTCTGTATCAATTTGTTATTTCATTCTCAGGCAACTGAACAGACAAAAATCCCCAGTTGTTGATTGAGAGGGGGTAATATATCAGAAGTATGAGTCATGAGCACTTGAACCACTTGCTCATAAAATGTACTTATGCTTTCAGGAGGAGTCCTGGTGTGGCACTGTAGGATAAGCACAGGACTCCAAGGTTGGTTTGAATTACAAGGTCGGCAGTTCAAACTCACCAGCCACTCTTGGAAACCCTATGCTGGGTCACTATGAGTCAGAACGAAGTCGATGGCACCTAATAACAACAGTGCTTTCAGGACCAGTTAGAAATCTCTTACGTATTCACTGTTTCCTTTGGATGGGATACTAACGTACATACCTCATTTGTCAATGACAGATTAGAATATAGGTATTTTATATGAATTTCCTATGTTTTACAGTTATTTTTCTTTTTCCTGCCAGTTCTCTCACCTGACTGATTTTGAACTTTTTATTTATTGGCATTCATCTGAACTATATAATTTACTTTGTGTCAGCAGAGGGTGAACATTAAAGCTTATCATGTCTTCTCTTCCATTTCCAAATACACAAAATCTCTGATGTCAAATTGAAGGAAGAGTTTGCTCTGGTGTGCCACTAAACCAATTAAAATCCCCAAGTGTTCCCAGAAGGATAATTTAATTTATTTAGAGATTAATAATTTAGTTCTAATCTGGGGTAAATACTTTGGTTGCACATTGGGGAATAGAAGTGAAGGGTTGATAAGGTTGACTCCTTTCTCTATTTTATTTCAAGTGCATTGATTAATAATATTGATTTCTGCTACACTTCACTTTCCTAATGCCTGCTTTTTTATACCTGAGAAGTCCAAGTTCATAGCCTTTCTATGGGTTCAACTTAGAAAAGAATGTCCTTCTTCAATGCCGACTCTTCTTGTGTCTGTTCAAGATTTTCATTTCATCTGTATTGTTTTTATTTATTTGAATTTTACTCACTACAATCTCATTCATCTTATGATCTCCAGAAATTTTCAGAGTAACAGTCCCACCATTAATTTTTTCTGACCCATATTATAACTATGCTGTTGCTGTTTAGTGCTGTCAAGTTAGTTCTGACTCATAATGACCCTCTTTGGGGTTTCTGAGGAGTAGCTGATTAGTTTGAACTGCCAGCCTTGTGATTCAAAGTCCAGTGCTGATCCTACAGAGCCACACCAGGACTCTTAAGATAACTATATCCCCTTTTTAATAAATAACTATATCCCCTTTTTATACATTGTCTACATCATTATAATAATGGGTTTCATTAAAGGAGGGCAGAAATAGTCCTTTCTCATGTGTCATCTTAAACCAGAGGTGTACTCAGAAACTTATTAATATGCAAGTTAAAAACAACTTGGAATTTGGTGGGGCGCTGTGGGTTAATGCGCGAGACTGCAAAGCCATCTGAACTGCGAGGTCGGCGGTTCCAAATCACCAGCTTCTCCTCAGAAACCCAATACAGGGTCGCTATGGGTCGGAATTGACTTGACAGCACTTAACAACAACAATAAATTATATCTTGTGAATTATGTCCAAATATTATTATTGGTAAACATGAAAGAGTTTCTAGCTCCAGTATTTGAAAATATCTTTGGACATAATACAAATATTTGACATCTAGAACCTAAATATAGTCTTTGATTCTTCTTCAAAAACATTTTAATTCTTTAGCTCTCCTGATCCTTCCTTTTTAGGATCTATGAACTACATTAAACGGTCTTCCTTTATTGATGTATACATTATATACATATGTATGTATTTTATTCTCAGGTTCTTGTCAAATCTAATCATCTTATGTTTAGGCCTGATACTATGAAATGCACTTGCTGTAGCAGAATGTGTCTCCCACACCCATATGTACACTGTTTCTGAAGTTTAGTTTATCCCTTTATCTTACATATTTTCCAGTCTTTTAGAAAATTTTGAAAAGTTATGTTAATAGGTATTATTTTAGCTTACCAGAGTAAACAGTCATCACAAAATGATCAACTTTGCCTCAATTGAGGATGACCTACAGGATTGTTATGGTTGCCTGAGTAAGAAAGGACTGGCCCCATAGTCAGACTCACTCCCTTATTGTGCTGCATGTTGAATTAATGTACCAGAAATAATCTTTTCTCTGCTTTCATATAATTCTCTCGGATCTTCCTTGTTGGTGTATAATGAAGTGGAAATTCTGATAATAGTCTTTATAATAATAAGATGATAAGTCAAATTTTATTGGTAAAATTTGTGTCTATAATTCTGGACTTATTAGATTAGACTCAGGAGTAAATAGAGTAATTGAGTCTATGTTGGTATGTGATTTGAATTTTTCCTTTTTGTTTAATATATTTTTTCCATTTATACAAAAAGTACTCATTTTGAGAGGGCTGTTAAAAGGTCATGGAACAATTCCACCACAAACCTTTGAAGACCTCTATCCATCTATCTATCTATCTATCTATCTACCTTCCTACTACCTAACTATCTAACTAACTATATTAGTAACAAAATTATGACTATATAAGCAAATCAGGATGCTTATTGAGGAACTTTGTATAAGAGACAGTGGTTTAAAAATGATCCCACCCACTGATATCAAGTCAATTTCAAGTCATATTGATCATGTAGGGCAGAGTAGAAGTGTTCTTCAGGGTTTTCGACATTTGGAAATCTTCATGGGACCAGGGAGCCTCACCTCTTTCCTAAGGAGTGGCTGATGGGTTTGAACCACTTACCTTACACTTAGCAGTCCAACACTTAGCTCACTATATCACTGGGGCTTCTGATCTTACAATTAAATTACATAAATTAGCAAAAAATTCAAATATTGGTGTAGGATAAGCACTGGATCACAAGGTCAGTTTGAACCAAAAGGTTGGCGGTTCAAATCCACCAGTTGCTCCTTGGAAATCCTATACAGTGTCACTATGAGTCGAAGCCAACTCAACAGTACTTAACAACAGCAACAATTAGCTGTATGTGGATGATGCATGCATAGAATGAATAAAATGATAATGCAGAAGTGTATCTACTTACAGGACCAACTATCCTTTTCATAGTATTTAAGAACAGAAATGACCAAATTGGACACATTACAATTCCATGTGTTTGTTAGATTATACATATTTATATACATGTATTCACTTGTTGTTGTTGTTGTTGTTAGGTGCCATCGAGTCCTTACTGACCCATAGCAACCTTATAAACAGCAGAACGAAATACTGCCTGATCCTGGGCCAACCTCACTACTGTTGCCACATTTGAGTCCATTGATGCTGCCATTTGGCCAATCCATCTCATACTTACAGACATATATTTCTATGTTTATGATCTGCAAAGCTGTGCAACAAAATATTAAAGTACTTATTGCTTTGCGGATTAGACTATGGGTAATTCTTTTTTACATCTTAAGTAATAATAATATTCTTTTTAAACATTATTTTTGATATATTTCATAGAGGCCCTCTAGATTCTAATGTTGAATTCAATTTAACATACTAAGCATCCTGATGGCATCATTTTTTCTACAAAATTTCATGATCTTACCTCAGTACCTCAGGGTATAGCATGAAAAAAAATTTCTAATTGTGGTAGCAATTAGGTCTCTTTATACAAATACATTGGAGTCCTGGTGTGGTGCTGTATGATAAGCACAGGACTTCAAGGTCAGTTTGAACTATAAAAGAGTTGATTCAGACTTACCAGCTACTCCTTGGAAACTCTGCATTGAGTCACTGTGAATCAAAACTGACTCAACGGTACTTAACAACAACAATAATACAAATATAGTAGATTTATTGTTGGTATGCAGCACCCATCAGTATGAAACTGATGTGGCCATGTAATTAGCTTTGGTCAATAGAATATGATTTTAAAATGCATAAAGAAGAGAACCTTTTTCAACTTACAGATTTTTTTATTTATCTTTCCAAGGAAAACTAACTATGTTTCAAATAATAGAATGTCTACAGCTTGGATCCCTGAATAAAAAAAAGGTAGAAGAGAACTTGACTTTCACTGGGTAAAAGAGCATGAATGAGCAAGATACAAAATCTGTATTTCATAAGTCACTGATTAAGACATCATGTAAGTAGATTTTCTGATGAAACTATATGCTCCTTATAGGTCCTATGATAAATGTAATGATAATGATAATAAGCAGTAATGTTTTTATGCTTAGAATATTCAGGTGCCATACCAATATCTCTATATGCATGCAACAATTCATTTTATCCACACAACAATGATTATATCAATTTTTAACTGAGGAAAATTAGACACGCAGATACTAAGAAACTTGTCTACATTCATAGGTATAGTAAATTGAAAATAAAAGTGAGCAGCAATATAAAACATCATAAAATTAATTGCAACAAATACTGCAATGTGATAAATTACTATACACCATATATCTGATTTAATCTTGCAAATACATTTCTGAAGTAGGGATAATAATCAATTTTGCAGCAAAGAAAAGGGTTTAAAATGGTTAACTAACAGGCAGAGATCATACAACTGATAAATGTTTGAACAAAGATTGAAACTCTGGAAAAAATTCTAAAGCTCATGCACTTTGTTATGACACTGTAGGATAGGCACTGGACTGCAAACAGCAAGATCAGTGGTTCAATCCCTCCAGCCACTCTTTATAAACATAAAGTTTCACTGTGAGTCAAAACTAACTCAAAGGTTTAGGACAAATGCTTGCCTTCATATTATCAGTGGCAGAAAAAAAAAAAAAAAGAGTTTTGTAGCAAATAAATTAGATTCCGTAAGAATAGAAGAAATCTTGCGTCATATCTGTACCTAAAATGAGTTCATGTGCACAATGTAAATAAAACATTGCATCATCCCGGTACTAAAATGAATTCACGCTTTGAGGACAAAAATGAGATCATATTACAACAAATTTATTTAAAATAGTATGATGTGGTACTTTAATAGGTTTAATAGGTTCCTTTACTACATATCCATTCATGCCCAGACCTCCTAAAAAAATGTATGACCCTCAACCAAAACTCCCTGTCATCGAATTCATTCCAACTCATAGATACCCTGTATAGAGTTTCTGAGGCTGTGAGTCTTTACAGGAGCAGAAAGCTGCATCTGTCTCCTAGGGTGTGACTAATAGCCTTGAGTTGTAAACCTTGCATTTAGCAGTTCAGTGCTTATCTTGCAAGCCTTCTTATTCATGATATATCAAATTAATTGTTACTAGTAATATCCTGTATATGTAGGCAGATTGGAAGTTATCAAAACTGAAATGTAAAGCTTTGTGAGCTAAGATGGGCTGGTATTTAGTCATTTTGTTTTGAACAATCATACAGTCTACTATGCTTGGAAAGAGACATTAAATAGGAAAGTGTCACATTCATTATAAAAAAGAACATTTCAAGCTCTATCCTGAGGTACAATATTGTCAATAGGAAACTATCCATGCACTTATGAGGAAGACCAGCTAATAGGACTATGTTTCAAATTTACTTATCAACAACCAATGATGAAATTGAAACTTTTACTGACGTAAGGGTTCCTTGCATGGTGTGTAGGATAAACACTGGACAGATACCATAAAATTGGTGGTTCAAACCCACCAGCTAGTCTTCAGAAATCATATACAGAGTCGCTATGTGTTGGAATTGACTTAATGGCACTTAAAAACAACAAGAATGCCAACTTATGCAGTCTGAAACTGGTCAAATATAAAATCAAGATGAATTGATAAATATGTTGTTATTATTAAGTGCCATTGAGAAGGTACCAACTCATAGCAACCCTATGCACAACAGAAGGAAACACTGCCTAGT
>NW_006408744.1:5132282-5135710 GCF_000296735.1 Chrysochloris asiatica | reverse complement strand
AAAGCCTTTGAATAGCCAATAAAGCACAGGTAAAAATCTTTCTGATATTTTCTGCTTTCATCCAAGATCCATTGGACATCAACAGTAATATCCCTTGTTCCACATCCTCTTGTGAATCTGACTAGAACCTCTGGAAGTTCTCTGTCAATGTATGCTTACAGCAGTTTCTGTATTACCTTTAGTATGACTTTACTTGCATAGGATATCAAAGCTACTGTTGAATGATTTCTACATTCAATTGGGTCACATCTCTTTGGAATGGGTACAAATATGGATCTCTTCCAATCAGTCAGCCAGATAGTTGTCTTCCAAATTTCTTGGCATAGATGAATGAGTGCTTCCTGTGCCACCTCACTTTCTTGAAAGGTTATTCCATCAGTTCCTCATGCCTTGTTCTTTGCCAATTCCTTTATTGCACCTTGGATTTCTTCTTTCAGTATCATTGGCTCTTGCTCATATGCTACCTCTTGAAATGGTGATGAAGCCCATGTATATAAATTGTCTCTTATGCTGTATAAAGAAGGTATTTGAAATGAACAAATCATTGGTTTTTACAGAATTCTGTCTTGCAGTCTCCAGCATCATTTCTAGCACCAAGGCCATATTTCCCAACTACTGATCTTTCCTCTTTGTTTCCAACCATTGCATTCTAGTCACCAGTAATGATCAATGTATCTTGCTTGTATGTTTGATCAATTTCATATTGGAGGAGTTGGTAGAATTCTTCTAGTTCATCCTCACAGGCTTTAGTGGTTGGTGTGTAAATTTGAATAATATTGGTATTAACTTGGCTTCCCTGTAAGCACATGGATATTATCCTATCACAGAGAGCGTTGCACCTCATGACTGATCTGGATATGTTCTTTTTGAAAATGAATGTAATACCATTCCTCTTCTATTTGTCATTCCCGGCATAGTAAGCCATGTAGTTGTCAGATTCAAATGAAATGGCCAATACCAGTCCATTTCAGTTCATTAATGCCTAAGATATCAATGTTTATGTGTACCATTTCATTTTTATAATTTCCAGTTTTCCTATATTCATACTTCATACTTTCCATGTTTCGATTATTAATGGATGTTTACAGCTGTTTCTCTTTATTTTGAGTTGTGCTCTGACAGTGTTTCCATGCTATTCATAACATTTTCAGTGACTAAATATTTGGAAGTAGTCCATCTCTCCTTCTTCCTAGTCTGTCTTCTTCTGGAAGCTCATCTGAAATCTGTCCACTTTGTTGAGCCTGCTGGTACTTAAAATACCCATGGTATAGCTTCCAGAATCACAGCTATTCACAAGCCACCACAGTATGACAAACTGATGAGTGTTGGTGATAAATATGAGGG
The DNA here is from genome assembly GCF_000296735.1 of Chrysochloris asiatica. Taxonomy (NCBI): domain Eukaryota; kingdom Metazoa; phylum Chordata; class Mammalia; order Afrosoricida; family Chrysochloridae; genus Chrysochloris; species Chrysochloris asiatica. The sequence continues at coordinate 5,134,366 of NW_006408744.1, read as the reverse complement.
GACTTCCAAAAAAATTCATGGAAAAATTCCATCATCTTTTCATTCCATTTTTCAATCAACGTTTTTAAGCTCCTTCATACCAGTGATTGGAATACAAATGTTGTAAGCAAAAAAGGATAAGTTGTTGGAAAACATGGCCTTGGTCGTAGACATGACTCTGGAGATCTCATGATAGAATATTGCAAGACCAACAACCAATTCATTGGAAATACCTGTTTTTTTCAACAACATCCATGTGAACCTTGGTGTATGGAATACATAAAAATCATATCAATGATAATCTCTAGGAAGAAAATGGGGACACTTCATATCATCACTCAGAATAAGGCCAGCGGCTAACTTCTGAGTATATGATCAACATGCTAGTCAAGTTGAAGGTGAACACAATTAAAGAAGTCTACAAGAGCAAATATACAATCATGTATATAGCTGAACTGAATATAGAAACAGTATCAAGGATACATTGATGCAAGTGGAGGTTCAGTTACAAAGAGGGTATACACAGTGACTGCAATGGGCTCAAATATAACAACTGTGAGGATGGTACAGGATTGCAGTGATTTTTGTTTTTTATGTTGTAAACAGAGTAGCTATGAGTCAGAGCTGAATCAATGGCACTTAAAAGCTACAAGTATTTTTATTTCTAGAACTTGGAAATAATACTTTTTTGGTGTCTGTGGCATCTTTTTCTGTTTTGAAAAGATCATTCTAAATTTTATTGTGTTAAACACTTTATATGTTGTATATATAAAATCCTTATTATTCAAAGTTTTCTATTCTGGTTGCAAATCTTACAGATATATTTATAAATTAGTAACTTGCAACGTATTAAAAGAGCCCCTTGACTCATATTGTGTGTAAAATGCTGTCGATTCAGTTTTGACTTACAATTACCCTATTTTACAATAGAACCATCTCATTTGATAGTCAACTTTTAGAGTCTTGCTCTTCTAGCTTTGCAAGTCCTGCTTCAATTAGACAAAAAGCTTCTTTCATTCAAATTATTTTATTCAAATTCATCCTAATTCTTTCACTGAAATCTTTTTTGGTTCCCAGTCTTCTTCCTCAAATGTTATCATCTATTGCTGTGGTTCCATAGTTCTTCATTTGGTTCTTTGGCATGGGAGTTGAATAATTCTGTGACATCCTTTTCACTTGGTTACCAACATCAGTCACATCTTGCCTGAATTCAACAATACTGTCTACTCTAAACTCCTGAAAAGCATGCTCAAATTGGAGTCACAAATTTTTCTACTCACTACCCACTGACCTTGATTTCTGACTCATAGAGAGTCTATTGGATAAAATAAAGCTGGGTCTTAGTGTTTTTGAGAATATAAATCTGCACAGGATCAGTCTCATATTTATCCCATGGAGTGATTAGTGGGTTTGAACTGACAACTATGTGATTAGCAGCCCAATATTTAACCTACTGTGCTACCAAGACTCCTAATTTTTACCGCACCCCTCTTATATCTGGTTGTTTTACTTCATCCCAAGAATCAGAAACATTTTTAATGGTATCATAGATGCTATAATGCCTTCAGAACTCTTTTAAAATCACAATATCATCTTAGGTAACCCTAGATGCTTCTGAAAAGATCTGCCATTAATAAATGTCTTAAAGTTGGATAAGACTCCTTTCTCCATTGACTGAAGTGGCATTGTGATTTGGAAGGTGGAAGATGACCTTATATTGTGATTATTGTAATAAAAAATGCTTGATTGTCAAGCACCAGGGGAATCTGGAAAGGACTTTTCTTGGCATAGCAAACATGTTCTACAGCACAACCTGACTCAAGAAGAATCCTCAAAGGTGGCAATAGTAACCCAACCCTTGCATTTGCTTTCCAAATAATGGGAACATATGTTTTAAGAGTACAGTAAAGTGCTCTGGTAGCATAGTGGTTACGAGTCGAGCTGGTAATCTTAAAGTCAGCAGTTCGAAACTACCAGCTGTTCCACTGGGAAAGGATGAGGCTTTCTGTTCCCATAAAGATTTACAGCCTCAGAAACCGTATTCAGGATCACTGTGAGTTGGAGCCAACTCCATGACACATAGCAACCATCAACAACCAAAGTCT
>NW_006408744.1:5129912-5131472 GCF_000296735.1 Chrysochloris asiatica | reverse complement strand
GTTCTTCTCTATATAATACAGCTTTTCAGATAATTTGCTCAGCATACATATTGAATAAGTATGGTGAAATAATACAATCCTGGCATAAATTTCCTGATTTTAAACCATTCATTGCCCCCTTGTTCTGCTTGAACAACTATTTCTTGGTTTATGTACAGATTCCTCATAAGCACAATTAGGTGTTCTGGAATACCTATTCTTTGTAACGTTATCTGTAGTTTGCATTATCCACACAGTTAAAAGATTTTGCATAGTCAGTAAAGCACAGGTAAACATCCTGGTGTGGTGGTGTAGGATAAGCACTCAACCACAAGGCAGGTTTGAACTGTAAGGTCAGTGGTTCAAACTCACCAGTCGCTCTTGGAATCACTATACAGGATAGCTGTAGGTTGGAAATGACTCAAAGGCACTTAACAGCAACAACAAAACATCTTTCTGGTAAGCTGTTCTTTCATTCAAGATCCCTCTGATGTCATCATTGATATACCCTTTATTCCATGTCCTCAACTGAATCTGACTTGAACTCCTAGAAGATCCCCATCTGTACTGTTGCAACCATTCTTGAATGATCTTTATCAAAATTTTACTTATATGTGATATTGATATTATCCAATGAGTTCTACATTCTGTTGGGTCACCACTGTCTCTCCAATCAGTTGAATAGTTAGCTGTGTTCCAATTTTCTTGGCATAGGTAAGTGAGTGCCTCCAGTGCTGCATCAGTTTACTGTAAGATTTCAATTTGTATTTCAATTCCCTGAGCATTGTTGTTTGCCAATACCTTTAGTGCATCTTGGACTTCTTCCTTCAGTAACTTGATCTTATGGTACCTCTAGAAATGGTTTAACATTGACAATGTCTTTTTGGTTTAGTTCCTTGGACTTAGGGACTAATTAATATAATTAATGAGTTTGATATCCCTATGTGTGTCACCCCAAGCAATAACATTAGCTTAATCTTCAATGTACTGTGCCATGGGGCCTTTGTTTTCTCTTTAAAACTTTAGGCACTTACAAACATTTTTTTTCTACAACAAATCAGTCTCACTTACAATAAATATTTGGTCTGGCAAGTAGCCTCCCTCCTCAATAAGCACCTTCTGATAACTTTATTGTTTCCAATTTACTTTCAGTTGTGAACATTTTCTATTTCTTTGATGCATCATGAACATTTACATCTTATGCTTTGGAGACATGATTATAAAGGTAAATAAATGGAAATGTTGAGCAAAATGCAAAGTTACACACTCAATACAAGGTCAATGGCAGTGTAAATCATCTTAAAAAGGAAGATAGCATTCTCCTTTCTTGATACAATGAACTGTTGAAGCCTTACAATATATTCCAGAGCAGTGTACCATTGTAATGCTTATGTTCAATGTTATGAACCATTGTATTTTACCAAAATTTTAATGCAATAGGCATCATGGCAGTTTATAAATTGGATTCTCTTGACTTGGGGATTTATTGTATTTGGTGCTCTTCACCAACACCATAATTCAAATGCATCAAAGCTTTCACAAGCATGAGTCAATTGAAAGCTTAGCTCAGATAAGTTTTAG
>NW_006408744.1:5124794-5128757 GCF_000296735.1 Chrysochloris asiatica | reverse complement strand
CTCTTTTACCCAGAAGGTAGCATATGATTAAGAACCATTGGTATTGAAGGAAGAAGCCAAAGCAGTTGTTGAAAGCATTGGTGGAAAACAACCCCCCATAAATTGATGAAATAGCACTTCAGATGCTTCAAGATATGGATGCAACACTGGAAATGTTCACTTTAAAGAAATTTGGAAGACAGTTCTTTGACCAGACAACTAAAAGAGATCCTGATATATGCCCATTCCAAAGAAATGATTCAACAGATTGTGACAATTAGCAAACAATATCATTTATTGTCAGGCATGAGTAAAATTTTGCTGAAAATAATTTTGAAATGGTCACAGATCATATACTGCAAAGATGCAAGTCAGATTTAGGAAAGAAAGTGGAATTAGAGATATCATTGCTAATGTTAGATGGATCATAGCTGAAAAGCAAATAATACCAGAAACATGTTTGTGTGGATTTCATTGTCTTATTAAGTTGGATATAAGGAATCTGGTTACAGTCTGCATCTTTTTATTTTTAGATAAGTAACCTCCATTACATAAGCATGAAATTGTTTTCATAAAAATTTAACATTTATCAGTTTCATGAAGTTTTAAATTTATTATAGAAATGGAGTTCTGGTGTGGCGCCATGGGTTAATGCGCCAGACTGCAAATTCATTTGAACTGCAAAGTCGGCAGTTCAAACTCACCGGCTGCTCCTCGGAAACCCTATACAGGGTTGCTATGGGTCGTAATCGACTCGATGGCACTTAATAACAACACATAGAAATGTTTGGAGTCCAGTGTGGCACTGCAGGATAAACCCTGGACTGTTAACCTCAATAAAATTTGGAAAATAAGTTATTCAAAAAATACTCAAATACTTGTAATTTTAAAATAACTATAAATAAACCAGGGATCAAAGAGGCCTTCACATGAAAAATTAGGAAACATTTTAAATTGAAAAATATATTAAATCAAAATCAAACTTTGTGGAATGCAGGAAAAGGAAAGCTTAGAAATTTGTGGCTATGCTAATATATTATGTTTACATTGCAAAAGAAACAAAGATCTCAAATCAACTTGAGAAATTAGATGAGTAAAAAGTAGAGGAAATAATGCAGATAAAAATAGGTAACTAAATCGGAAAAACAATAAGGATCATTCATTACAAAGATTTTAAAAAATTGATAAACTCCATCAGATTGTTCAGGAAAGAAAAAAAAAGGCACAAATTACTAGTATTAGGCATGAAAAGAAATTATGACATATCTCAATGGAATGAGTACAATATTAGCCTGATATGAAATCCAGATAAAGAAAGAAAAATGAATAGACTGATACCCTCATGAATATAGAGACATAGATACTAAATAAAATATTGGAAAATTATATGTCACAATAAATAATAAGGAAAATACACAACAATACTAACACAAAACCCCAAGTGGGACTTAATAAGATAAGGTTGGTTCAACATTAAAATTTTCAACTGGTAAAATTTTCCATGGTAACAGGGAAAATAATCATATATTATAATAACAAAATACGAGAAAAATGTACTTGATAAATACCAACAATTTTTCTTGCTACAAAATTTCAAAAGAACAAGAAATAGTTGGAAAATCCCACAGCCTGATAAAGGGCATCTACAGAAAATTTTCAGGTAACCTTGCAGTTATTTTATTTATTTATTTTTTTAAAACGTCTCTCTGGCTTGTCACTTTATTGTCCAAGTGGGAGAAACTTGAACCTATCGCAGGTTGTGACTGGAGGTGAAGATTGGAAGGACCTGCTGCAGAGGTGGGAGGCTGGGGCACTGAGTCGTTTAATCCGTCTGTACGTTAGACCTCACGGCTTGTTCTCAGAAAGTTCTTAAACACAATTTACAAATCCAGGAAACTCGGATATAATAAAACCAGTAGCTCTGAGATTTTTGTTGCTAAGTGCTGTCGAGTGGGTTCCAATCCTGTACAGGGTTTCCGAGGAGCGGCTGTTGAGACGCTGCAGTTCAAGTCGACTTTGCAGTTCAACGTCAGGACCTGAGCTTTTCCAAGCTGCTGTAGCTGTCCTTTCCCCAAACTGACACATTAGAATCCCCAAAACTCTAATGAATTATTGGTGGAATAATTACTTTAGCCTTCAAAGGAGACATTCCAAATGCCAGTTGCATCTGCTGTGGCAGCACCTCCAATCTTAAGGAGCCAGGCAGATTGTGATAAGAATTTTTTTTTTCTTTTTTTCTTCCAGTTAGCATGCATTAAAATGGACTTTCGGGGGTGCATTTAACTGTATGGTTGGTTTTTTTTTTGTTTTGTTTTGTTTTTTTTGTAGCTTTCTATTGTGAATTGAGTGAAGGTTTATATAGCAGATCATCAGTTTTATATTCAATAAATCATATACTTTGTTTCACTTCAATTATTACAGTCCCCTTCATGGAACATCACTGATCTCGCTTCCTCCCTGTGGTTCTGTTTCTATTCCACTCTCTTTCCTTCTGAATTTTATCTTAGGTAAAAGCTGCCCTTTTGGTCCTGAATGGCTGACCATTCTGTGATTGAGTTGCCATCCCCATTGTATACCTATCTCCTGCTTGGCTGAAAATCAAGCCATGAGGGTGAGTTCAGTTCTAGACCAATTAGTCTTAGGTTCTTTCCTTCAGTCTGTTTCTGACCAGTATGCCTCATCTTTTTAAAATCATTTGCGTTTTGTTCCACATTTTCTCTCACTCTTTCCAGTATCTTTTCATGTGATCCCTTTCAGAGCAGTTGGTAGTGGTAGTCAGGAACCATCTAATTCTTCTGGTTTCAGGGTCTTGGAGACTCACACATTCCAATTAATCCATTAAACTAATTGATTCCAAGCATCTTCAGTTTACATCACTCTTCTTACTGCAACACATAGACCAAGAGTTGTACCTCAGATGGCTGCTCAGGAGCTTTTACAAAAGTAGGCTGTAGAATATTGTTGTTGTGGGACCCTTGCAGATATTGTTGAAAGACTGAATACTTTCTCTGTAACATTAAGTTCAAGGCGGGAGAGTCCATACTCACAACTTCTATGCAACTTTGTGCTGGTTGTCATTATGAGGTAACAAAAGGAAGACCTATAACTGTTTTTATTAGAAAATGACAAGGGTATCTATAGAAAATGCAAAAGCCCAAAAAAGTTGACCAGAAAATCTAATGTAACTAATAAGAGAATTCAACAATTTTAAAGAATATAAAATCACGCTGTATATAGCAATTTTATTGACAAATCTTGTCCAAAAAAAATAAAAATTTAACTCATCAAAACTGTACTGCATCACCAGATACATAGCACAGATCACCAAAACACATAAGATACATTTGCAAGAATAAAACAAAATATGTACAATACCAATATGGGAGAATCAAAGAAGATACAAGTAAATGAAGACATTCACTATATTTATAAATTATAAGATTACTTGACTGTTTCTTCTGTGAGTGTTGATTCTGGTTCCTAGGAAAATGAATCTTTGACAACTTTACTATCTTTCCCATTTATCATGATGTTAAGTATTAGTTCAGTTGTTGAGGTTTTTTTTTTGTTTTTTGTTTTTTTTTTTAACATTAAGGTGAAATCCATACTGAAGGCTGATCTTCATCAGTAAATATTTTAAGTCTCGTCACTTCCAGCAAGCAAAGTCCTGTCATATGCATATTGTAGACTGTTACTGAGTCTTATTCCATTCCTGCTGCCATGTCCTTTCTTCATATAATCCAGCTTCTCAAATTATTGTCTTAGCCTACAGGTTGAATAAGCATGGCGAAATGATACAACCTTGGTACACACCTTTCCTGATGGTAAACCATTCAGCATCCCCTTGTCCTGTTGAAACAATTGCCTATGTACAGGTTTCTCACAAGCAAATTAAATATTCTGGAATACCTATTCTTATGTATATCCATCATTATTCATAGTTTATGTCATAATCCACATAGTCAAAAGCCATTGCATAGTCAA
>NW_006408744.1:5116451-5124009 GCF_000296735.1 Chrysochloris asiatica | reverse complement strand
TTATTATTATTTTTTGTCTTCTTGAGCTTTCATTAAAAATGTTCTGTTCAGTTTTTATACTTCCTAATTTCTTCCATTTATTTAAGCTTCTCTACACTTATTTACAAGTTTAAGCGTCTCTTCTGACATCCATTTTAAATTTTCTTTCTTTCCTGTCTTTCTAATGACTTTTTGCTTTCTCCCAGTATGATGTTTTTTTGTAACCCCACAACTCTTCTGGTCTTAGAGACTTATGTCTAATGCATCAAAATTGTTCATGAGATGGTCTCTAAATTTAGGTGGGATATAGTGAAATTTCTATTTTTGTTTCTTGTGGACTTGTTTTCATTTTCTTCAGCTTTAGCCAGAACTTGCAAATGAACAATTAGTGTTCTGTTCCACAGTCTGCTCTTGGCCATGGTTTGGCTGATGATATTGAGCTATTCTACCATCTCTTCTCATAGATGAAATCAGTTTTATTCCTGTGTATTCCTTTTGGTAGTGTCCTGGTGTGGTGCTGTGAGTTAATGTCCCTTGACTGCAAAACCGTTTGAACTACAAGGTTGGTGGATCAGTCTCACCACTGGCTTCTTGGAAACCCTATACAGGGTCACTATGAGTCGGAACCGACTCAATGGCACTTAACAACTACAACATCATTCCATTTGGTGAGGTCCATGTATACATTGTTTTTAAAATATATATATTTACAATGAATCAATCATTTCTGTTGTTGTTTTGTGCTGTAGAGTTGGTTTTTTACTCATAGTGACCCTATACAAAACAGAACAAAGCACTGCAATGTCCTTTGACAGCCTCACAATGATTGGTACACTTGAGTCCATTGCTGTTGCAGTGGGGCCAATCCATCTCATCAGAAGTCTTTCTCTTCTTTGCTGACCTTCCACTTTACCAAGCATAATGTCTTTGAACAGGGTAATGTGTCAAAGTATGAAAGATAAAGTGTTGTCATTCTTGCCTCCAAAAAGCATTCTGGTTGTATCTCTTTCAACACAGACCTGTTTGTTCTCTGGTAGTCTATGGTACTTTCAGCATTCTCTAACACCTTAGGTCAAATGCCACAATCCTTCTGTGTTCTTCCTTATTCATTGTCTAACTTTCACGTGCAATTGCAAATACTATGACTTGTGTAAAATTCACCTTAATCCTCAAACTGACAATTTTGGGGAACAGAACATTCTATGTGTATTGTGCAATCCAATAATCCACAATCCTTGTTAGATAAAAGTAAAATTCAGTGGTAATTAATGGAGGCAAGAGAAAAGAAGGCAATCTTAGCAGACATAGAGCAAATATTTTTAATGATCAGGAACAGCATTTTTTTTTTTTTTTGCGTGTGTGTCTAATTCAAAAAAATTTATGTTCCTTCAAAGAAATGATGCTTATAAAAAATACACACCAAGACTATGGCATGGTTCTTATAAATATTATTCTTGTAGTTACTGCATACAGCTTTTTTTCCCAACTCAGTTTCAGATATTGACAGATTCTTGTTCTTTAAAAAAAAAAAAAAAAGCATATACAAGTGTGAAGATCCGAAAATGTGGGGGTGGAGTAGAAGAAAAGAAGATAATAGGAAGAGACAGTTCTTAATTGTAATTTGACTCCTCTTACAAGCAAGATGCTTTATTGGAGAGCTGCTATGGGAACTCTGCTGTTTAATTTCCTGACATTTCGGAGAATCAAATCTAATGGGTATGGCTCGATTAACATAGTTTAGTAAGGATGTTGTTTTTTGGTCTCTTCTGACATGTAAGAGAGGACCAATCTAATACTAAAATCTTAGCAAGTCTTTTGTTTAAACAAATACTCTAATCCAATCTTCCTGTCAAGGGAAGAAATCCCAGTATAGATCTCTACTTAGATTTCCTTTTATTTCCTTCAGTCAAACGTCTTGCTTCTTCTTGGTCAGGACCTGAACCAATCTGAGAGAAAAGAAGGGATGTTTTTTTTCTTTTGTTTCATTATTGTAACCACAGTACCCAGCTAAAAAGGCCCTGGGTGGTGAAAATAGCTAATACTTTCAGCTACTAATCAAATGCTTGGAGGTTCGAGTCCATTAATATTCATTCAGAAGAAATGCCTGGCAATCTACTTCTCATTAAAAAAAAGGCCATGCATTGAAATCAACTTAGTGCAACTGGTTTTTGGCAATATTTAGCATAAAATCTGGTATAAATATATATTGAATATATTTTTGCAAATTAGTATCTCAGAATTACGTTAGATTAAATTCCCTAGAATTGGTTCCAACAACAGAACAAAACACTGCCCAGTCCTGTGTGGCCTTCACAATTGTTATGTTATTGAACCCATTGCTACTGTAATTGTGACAATCCTTCTTGTTAAGGGTCTTCCTTTTCTCCACCAACCCTGTACTTTACCCAGCATGGTACTTCTCCAGGGACTGGTCCCTTCTGATAACATGTCCAAATTATGAGAGACAAAGTCTCTCCATCCTGTCTTCTAAGGAGCATTCAGGCTGCACTTCTTCAAATACAGATTTGTTTGTTCTTCTGGGAGTCCAGCACCTTTATTCAAATGCATCTGTTCTTCGATGGTCTGCCTTATTCACGTTCCAATTTTAGCATGCATATCAGGTATTTAATAATACCATGACTTGAATCAGGTGCACCTTGATCCTCAAACTAATAGCTTTGCTATTTAGCACTTTCAAGAGGTCTTGTATGGTGGATTTGCCTAATGCAATATATCTAGTTTTCTTGGCTTCTGCTTTCTTGAGGATTAATTGTGGTTCTAGGCACAATGGAGGCTTTGACAACTTCTGTCTTTTCTCCATTTATCATGATATTATTTTTTGGTCCAGTTGTGGCAGTTTTGTTTCCTTTACATTGTAATGCAATCCTTACAGAAGGCTATAAACTTTGATCTCCTTCAGTACTATGTTAAGTCCTCTTTGCTTTCAGCAAGCAAGGTTGTATCATCTGAATATCACAATTTGCTAATGAATCTTCCTCCAATCCTAATACCATGCTCTTGTTCATATAATCCAGTTTCTCAGTTTAATTGCTCAGCATAGAGAATGAATAAGTATGATGAAAACATACAACACTGGTGCAAACTTTCCTTATTTTAAACCATTCATTATCCCCGTGTTCTACCTACTGCCTTAGTCTATGTACAGATTCCTCAAGAGCACAACTAAGTATTCTGGAATACCCATTCTTACAATGTTTTTCTTAGTTTGTCACACTCTACACAGTTGAAAAGTATAGTAAATAAAGCACAAGTAAAATACCTTTCAGGAAGTCTCTTTCAGCAAATATTCATCTAACATCAGCAGTGATATTCATAGTTGCATCCTCTTCTGAATCCAATAGAATTTCTAGTAATTTTCTGTTGATGTACTGTTGTAACCATTTTTTAATTATCTTCACAAAAGTTTACTTCCATGTGGTATTAATGATATTGTTTGATGTCTTCCCCATTTCATTGGGTCACCTGTCTTTGGAATGGGCACAAATATGGATCTTTTCCAGTCCATTCAGTGGATATATAAATAGATGAAAGTACTATCAGTTAGATTATGTGAGACCAATAGTTGATGTAGTTGAAAAATGTGATCACGCTCACCATATCCTTCAGAGTTCCTGCAAATTTTTTGTTGTGTAAGTTAAATACCTGAAAAAAACAACAACAACAAAAACAAAAACAGATGTTGTTATCCTAAATCGTAAGCTAGAATTAAATGCTTTGTTCAGCCTATTTTGAATGTCTTCAGTTTCTACTAATCATATGGCAATTATCATACATTGTTATGAATGATATATTTATTTGTAGGTGGAACATCTAAACACTCAAAAGAAGAGAGAGAGGCTGAGCTACTGGCTCTTGAATTAGGCAGACCAAAAATCCAATCACATTACCATTTCTTACTAGCTGTAAGACTCTAAGCAAGTAAATAATCCTCTTTCTTAGTCTTATTCACTTAAAAATGGAGCTGGAAATACCTACTTTGTCAGGTTTTGGAAAGATTAGAAGTACTTTAGAATACCTAGAACAAAACCTAACTAATTTAGAATTGACTGTGTCATACACATGCTCATTTCCATTTTTCCAAATTGTCTATTCATTGTTTGTGCCTATTTTCAGAAAATAGGTAAGTGCTCAACTACTACCTAAAAGGTGCAAACACACCCAGACTACCTCAGAAGACAGGCCTGTGACAACCTCCAAAACCCTATGCAATAGTTCTAATCTGTACATAGAATTTCTATGACTCAGAAACATGACAAGTAACAACAAGTTTTAAGCAGTTTTGTAATTTTTTTATGAAGGAGAGAGAGAAGCGATCTGAAAGAAGATAGTATATGAAACCAGACATCTTTCAACTTTCCTAATGGTTTCTCACCAATGTCTATTAGTTTTTTATAGTGGAGTGGGTGATCTGTGTGTTGCTGTGATGCTGGAAACTATGCCACTGTTAATGAAAATATCAGTGATTATCCAGGATGGGCCAGTTTCAGTGGTGCTCCCAGAGTAAGACAGACTAGGAAAAAAAGGATGTGGCAATCTACTTTTCCCCCCAAATAGCCCATGAAAACATTATGAATAGCAGCAAAACATTGTCTGATATCATGCTAGAAGATGAGCCCTTTATGCTAGAAGACACTCAAAATAATAGCATGAACACGCTACATTCTCAAAGTAAAGTAGATCCTAATGATATGGATGAAGTAAAGATTTTGGGACCTTCATTTGCTGGTGTGGCATGATTAAAGTAAAAAAGAAACCTCTGGAAACATCCATTAGTAAATGAATCATGGAATATACAAAGTACGAAGCTAAGGAAATTGGAAGTTGTCAGAAAAGAAACAATTGAGATTGATATCCTAAGCACCAGTAAGCTAAGATGGACTAGTATTAACCATTTTTACTCAGTCATATGCCGGCTATGACAATTTGTAGAATATCAGAACTCTTTTCATCAAAAAGAACATTACGCAATCTACCCTGAAGTACAGCATTGCCAGTCATATAAAATACCTTCAAGGAAGGAGCTTTCATAGTGTAGTGGTTATGAATCAGGCCGCTAACCTCAAGGTCTGCAGTTCGAAACTATCAAATGTTCAGCTGGAGAAAGATGAGGCTTTCTGATCCTGTAAAGATTTGCAGCCTTGAGAACCCTGTGCAGTCGGAACGGACTCCATGGTACTTAACAACAACAACAAGGAAGACCAGCAAATATACATATTATTTAAATTTATGAACTAATAACTAATGTTGCTGTTGTTGTTTTTAAGTGCTGTCGAGTTAAGTGCTGTTGAGAAATCTGCCAATAAAGAAGAAGAATCAGTAGTGGGAAAATACAGCTCTGATGAAAAAAATGATGGAGATTACACAATAAGATTTTACAAAACCAATAATTTATTCACTGGAAATATCTTCTTTTCAATAATATAAATTGTGAGTATACATGAAGAACATGCCAGATAGAACACATTGGAATCAAATCAACTACAACTGTAGCAAAAGACAACAGAGAAGTTCAATCTCATCAGTCAGAACAAGGCCAGGGATTGACTATAGAACAGACCATCAATTGCTAATATGCAAGTTCAAGTTGAAGGTGAAGAAAATTAAAGCATGCATTTGACACAACGTATGTCCTTCAATATATATCGCCTGAATTTAGAAACTGTCTCACTGAATTTAGACTTGACCCACTGAACTAATGACCAAAGACTCGATGAATTGTGTCATAACATCAAGGACATCATACATATAGAAAGCAAAAGGCTATTTACCAGACAGAAAAACGCAGAAAGTCCAAAAGAGCTATCAGAAGAAATTTTGAAACTTATTCTTGAATGTACAACAACTAAAACAAAAGGAAGAAATGATGAAAGAAAAGAGTTGAACAAAAGAACTTGAAGAGTGGCTTGACAAGATAAATTTAAATGTTATAATAAATTGAGTCAAAGCCAGGAGTTTAGAAAATAAAATGGGAAGAACACAGTCAGTTTTACCCAAGTTGAAAGAAAGGACGAAATAATTCCAGACTCAAGTTGCAGTACTAAAGGTTTCCATGGGCAAAATATTGAACAATGAATCAAAACATTGAAGGAATGCACAGAAGCAAAGTACCAAAATAATTGGTCAATGTTCAGCCATTTCAAGAGTTAGTCTGTGATCAAAATCTAATGGTATTGAAAGAAGGAATCTAGGCATCAATTAATATATTAGTGAAAAACAAAGCACCTGGAGTTGACAAAATACCAATTGAAAAGTTTTAACAAATAGATGCAGGGCTGGAGGCCTCACTTGCCTATGCCAAGAAATTTAGAAGACAGCCAACCAGCTGGAAAATATTCATATTTGTGCTCGTTCCCAAGAAAGGTGGCCCAACAGAATGAGAATATTCATTATCACTGATTGCAGAGATGAGTAAATTTTTCTGATGATAACTAAAAAATGGTTCCAGAAGTACACTGTTAAGGAATTTCCACAAATTCAAGCCTGATTCAGAAGAGGATGTTGAATGAAGGATAACGTTGCTAACATCAGATGATTATTGGTTGAAAGTAGAACACATTAAAAAGAAATTTGCCTGTGTTTTATTGATTGTGCAAAGGCATCCAACTGTATGTTTTGTAACAAATTATGGATAACAATGCCAAGAATGGGATTTACAGAGCAATTCATTGTACTCAGAAGATAATGCCTGGTTTAAAATCAGGAGTGGTATGTGACATGGTTTGTCTTTTCACCATATTTATTCAATCTATATTCCAAGCAAATAATCCAAGAAGCTGGACAGTATGAAGAATACATGTCCTCAGAATTTGAAGAAGACTTATTAACAATTTGGTAGCGTAGTGGATACGTGTTGGGCTACTAAACTTAAGGTTGGCAGTTCAAAACTACCAGCAGTTCTGCAGAAGAAAATGGAGGCTTTCTGCTTCTATAAAAATGTACAGCCTCAGAAACCCTATACAGGGTCACAATGAGTCAAAACTGATTCCACAGCACATAACCAATAACCATATCCAGATGACACACCCTTGCTTGCTGTAAGCCAAAAGGCCTTGAATCACTTACTGTGAAACCTGGATAGTAAATTAGAAAGACTGAAGAAAAATTGATGCCTTTGAATTATAGTGAAGAATATTGAAAATAACAAAGATTTCCAGAATAAGAATATATGTGTGCAGTCAAAATGGTCCTTGCAAGTAAGAGTGGTCAGACTTTGTCTTGCATACTTTGGACATGTTATCAGAAGGGACCAGTCAATGAAGAAGGACATCATGCTTGGTAAAGAAGAGTTAATGAAAGTGAGGAAGATCCTCAAGGACATAGATAGAAACAGTGGTGGCAACAGTTGGTTCAACCACAGTAGTGATTGTGAGGATGGCACAAAACTATTTTGTTCTGTTTGGCAGAGAGTTGCTATGAGTCAGAACCAGTTTGATGAAACCCAACAAGAACACCAATGGTAAGAGAGAATAAGGTAGTAGGAAAAGAGATTGGAAAATGAAATGTTTCCCAGGAGTACTGGTGCAGCTCTGTAAAGGTACAAGGCAATATATATATATAT
>NW_006408744.1:5108261-5115669 GCF_000296735.1 Chrysochloris asiatica | reverse complement strand
TTTTTTTTTTTTTTTTTCCCCTCTTCTTTCTTCTCCTGGTTGAGTTCTGATCATCCATTCATTGGGGCCCGGTCATGTGGGTACCATCTGCAAGTGTGGGTGTACTTGTGCGTATGCCCTCTCTTCCTTTCAACTGGTAGCTTCACTCTCCACTCTAGTCCTCTGTGGCCACACCGCTGACTCTGGGCCCAGGAGTCCCCAGGTCTTCCCACACTGCTGGCCAATCAGGTCCCCGTCTGGGACCACAGAAGCCCACTGAATATTGTAGGGTTTAGCTTGCCGCTTCATTGCTGCTTTTACCCCACTTCCCCCTATCAGCTATGCGTGTGGTCATCAATCAGAGCGCGTATACAAGGCAATTTTTTTTTAGCAAATTTATAGAATTGTGAATTTGAACTGTAAGGTTTGTGGTTCAAACTCACCAGCAGCTCCTTGAAAATCCTATACAGCAGTGTCAGTGGCGCTTAACAGCAACAACAACATCCTTCAATTCTTTCCTAGTGGTACGGCACAATTAAGAGTGTCCCTACATATCTTGAGTCTATAGTCCCATGAAATGTAAAGTTAGTTGGAGAGTAGTATTTAGAGTCCTGGCATGGTGCTACAGGGTAAGCACCAAATTACAAACCACAAAGTTGGAGGTTCAAACTCCTTGGATATCCTCTACAGAGTCTCACTATGAGTCAGAACTGACTCAAAGGCATTTAAAAACAATTTATTCTAGATCAAGTTCAGAACAGATGAGGGTCTATATCATTTCGTTCCTATAGAACTATCTGTAATCATTTATCTGTATTTTCCAATAAGATACCTACTAGCTAATGTGACTCGTGAACAATGGAATTGACAAATGTGACTATGAATCTATTTTTTATTATTTCAATCAACTAAAAGTTAAATAGCTGCATTTGACTAATGACTTCCATAATGGACAGAAGAATATAGATTTACCGTTATATTTAGTCTTATCTTGAAACCTGTGAGTGTCCTAACATATAAATTATTCATTGAGCATTATTATATATTCAAGTATAGAAAACTGGAAAAGTTGTAAGAGTGTAAGTTCTTTTTATTCCACTAAAAAGATAAACATAATGTTACATAATAGCAGATATCAAAAATACATTTATTCCTTAGCCACTTGTATCAAGTACAGTGGGGACGATATAAACATAAAGATAAAACATACAGAGTAGTAAAAAGAAACATAAGAAGCTATCATGCAGAGTAATAAATACTTTAGTAATAATGCATGCTAATTGTTACTGAAATACTACTGAGAGGATAAAAATGATATTGACAAAACTAGGAATGAAGCAGTATTTTGTGGGTAAAGCTCAAAAGCAGAACATTCAAGACAGCATAAAGTAGGTAAGATTTAAGCTTCACTGACTAGATCATGTCCTAAAATATATTAATATTGTATTTTCCAATGAGTTTTGCCCATTCAAATAGATACATACTTTGCTAATAAAGAAGAAATTCATGCTACATGGGAGATAAGATTTCATGTCAGATTTATGATCAATGTTACTTTTTCTCACCATTGTTGTTATTGTTATGTGCCGTGGAGTTGGTTCCGACTCATAGCAACCCTGCAAGGGGTTCCCGAGGCTGTAAATCTTCACGGGAGCAGAAAGCCTCATCTTTTTCCCATAGAACAGCTGGTAGTTTTGAACTGCTGACCTTGAGGCTCACAGCCCAATTCATAACCACTATGCTACCAGAGCTCCTTTTCTCACCATTAGGAGAGTATATTATTCTTAGTAATTACTCAGTAAATACATTGGAACAAATTATTTTGAAATATAAGCATTTAAGATATATATAATTTTAACAAATGGAATAAATTCATCACCATGGGAACACATATTGTTTTTGAAGACTTTATTGAGGTTTAATTTACATACTAAAAAATTTCCTCTCAGTAAGGTTACAAGGCAATGATTTTTAGCAAATTTATAAAATTATGAAGCAATCACTACAGGTCAGTTTTAGAGCTTTCTTTCACCCCAAGCACTTCCTTGAAGCTCATTTGCAATCAGGAATGGTGTCACTTGGATTACTGTCACTCAGTGTATCATACATGTCAGAGATTTCATGGCGGTGTGGATGCAAAGCCATTTGAACTGCAAGGTCAGTGGTTCAAGCTCACCAGCTGCTCCTGGGAAACCCTATATAGGATCACTATGGATCGGAACCAACTTGACAGTACTTTACAACAACAACAACAGCCCACATCAGACCATACAGAATCCTTAGCAAAGTTTATTATCAATTTTAATCATAGAATAAAATGTCATGCATATAATTGTAAATGGTGTAATAGCAATATTTCTCAGATTATATGAATACTTACAATAGTTATTTTGTAAAAATAGTCTACATTGAATTAGATTATTAGTAACTGAGTGGAAGCTTTTTAATGTCATTCTCCTTCTTTTCCATTAATTGCTACTTCAGTCTCAAGAAAGTTACTGATATAAATTCACAAATAATAATAACCACACATTACAGTTAAAATACCAGAAAATTTCACAAAATCTGCAACTATGAAAACACCAGCAGCAATGCAAAAAAATAGCACATGATTGTAATGCATGCTTACAAGGCATGTGTGTGATACAAAGCACCATTGTAACTGGGCAAAAATGACAGATCTAATCAGAGTGCTGGGAGTCCTGGTGTGACACTGTGGGTGAATGCGCCAGACTGTAAAGCCGTTTGAACTCAAGGCAGCGGTTCAAGCTCACCAGCTGCTCCTTGGAAACCCTATACTGGGTCGGTATGGGTCGGAACAGACTCAATGGCACTTCATAACAACAGCAATCAGCGTGCTGATGTGGCTTTGCCGGATACTAAACTGAGCCCAAGGTCAGTTTGATCCACAAAGTCTGCGACTCAAATCCACCAGCCACTCCTTGGAAACCCTATACAATTTACAGTGGTAAATTGGAACTGATTCAATGGCACTTAACAACAACAACAGCAACAAAAGCTAGAGTGAACTTGAAGGTTTAAAAAGGATATTAGCATAGAGTTTTAGCCCTGTAGGTTTGTTACATGATACAAAAACTGTTTGTTTGTTTTTATAGCGAGGTACAGTAATAATATTTTTTAGAAAATAATAAATTTCTTCTAAAACATTGCTGAAAAATCTTACAGACTTTATTTTGGAGTCACCCCTTCTCACAATGTCTGCACACTGTGCAGACACCTAGTGATGTTACTACTGGTAGTGAGTGTCCTCTTCTACTCTCCCACAGCCTTAGGGAGTCACTGATTGGACGCTCTGAAATTTAGAGGGCAATTTCTATAGATGAAACTTTAGGGTTGTTTTGGAACTCTACCTTCCATCTTACTGAAAACGCTTTCTTAGTTGTTTCAGAAAATTTGAAGGCACTACCATGATTTCATAATCATTGCGTTCACATGAAAAATGCATCGTCTTAGGAAAACGATCCTTATTTGGAGCAGGGTCTCTATAGCTTTCCCTTCATGTTTGGTAGAGGGCAGTAACCTAGCTGTATTGCTTGTCTCTCCTATCTGTGAGTACAGTGACTAATTGCTGTGAGCAGACAGTTGCTGTTCAGTGCATGCTGTCAGTATTCTCAAACAAAGGCCTATGTATGAGAGGCTGTTCTCTTCTCTGTCAGTAACTTTACCCGTCTCATCAAGCTGGGTCAATAAGTAGAAACCAGGAGGAAAAGGCAGGAAACAATACCTTCCCAGAAACTGTGCATATATGCCTGACTTTATGCACACACACATATAAGAAGTCAAGTGCCACTTATATAAGAATAGGGACTTAAATTTCACTTGGGATTAATGTTTCTTCTCTTTTAAATGAAAGCATGAAAGATATATCAAATCACTGTGTCCTACTGTGAGTTTCTTTTCATAATTTTTAAAAATATTTTTTTTGGAATGAAGAGAGAGCCATGATTAGTCATTTGTGATTTAGTTCCATTCTGATTAATGAGGATTTAAGCTGCAATTTCTGCCATTATGAATTAAATGTCACAGTTCATTAGAGTATAGCCAATTCAGTCCATTCCAAGTTTATATCCATGTTTCTGATATTAAATCCTTTCCTCAGGATTTATTAACTTGGCATCAAGATGCCCCAAGTGTATCTTTTTTCAATTAAAAAGGAAAATATCGAAGCATAACTTTTCCAGTTGCATTACTGTTCAAGAAACAGGTGTACAGCTGGAGAAAGAAAATTATCTTTCGGTTTAATTCTAATGATTTTAGAGATAACTTGAGATAAAAGATGTTAGGAAAGAGCAGATATAAACCAGCTTTTACTTGTGCTTAAGAGTGTATAATATGTAGACTAGTTTTCTGTACCCTCCCGCCCCCAACCAAGTACTAATTTCATAGAGACAAATATTGTTTTGAAATTATGTTTGATAAATTTTATACTGTGAATCATGTAATTACAGAAATATTCATTGTTTATCATCTTTTTATTGAATGGTATTTTTTAAAAAATGGGTTTCTATATTTCCCTATTATAATGCAAATATACGTACTCTAAAACCATTTATTTATCTTCACAAAATTGTTCAATTATTATTTATAATTGTATAATTTTTCACATCCTTTAAAAAATTTATGTGTAGGAAAACAACATCCAACATTGTTAACCTAGCTCTTTTATAAAGGAGTCCTGTTGTATCCCTGTAGGATAAGCACTAGACTGCTACCCACAAGGTCTACTATTCGAACCCACCAGCCACTCCTCAGAAACTCAATAGAGAGGTTTTATGAGTTGGAAATGACTCAAAGGCACTTAATACAACATTTCGTATAATACGTCTAAATACACTGTTGGTTGAATAAAGGAAGTCTGTTGAGGACATAACAAACTTCAGACATAATTAGAAGCTGTTTATTTGTTTATAAAACATTTTTCATATTTTGTATTTCATTATATTCAATAAAAATCTTCATCACTGGAACAAAAGATTAAATTGTCAAAGGCCTTGTTTTGCTTGGATCAACCATCAATACTCACTGAAGCAACAGTCAAGAAATCAAACAACGTATTGCATTAGGCAAATCTGCTACACAAGATCTCTTTAAAGTGTTCAAGAGCAAAGATGTCAGTTTGAGGACTAAGGTGTGCCTGACCCAAGCCAAGGTATTTTTAATAACCTTATATGCATGTGAAAGTTGGACAATGAGTAAAGAAGACCATAGAAGTACCACGACTGCCAAAAGAATGAACAAATCTGTATGGGCAGAAATACTGCCAGAATGCTCCTTAGAAACCAGGATGCCCAGATGCTCATATTTCAGACATACTATTAGGAGGGACCAGTACCTCAAAAAGGACATCATGCTTGGTAAAGTGGAGGATCAGAGAAACAGAGGAGGATCCGCAATGAGATGGATTGGCACAGTGGCAGCAGCAATGGGCTCTTCTAGCATAGTGATGATTGTGAGATTGCTGTAGGACCAGGCAGTGTTTAGTTCTGTGGTGAATAAGGTGGCTATCAGTTGATACCAACTTGACGGCACCTAAAAAAAACAATTATCCCAATAGAAAAAAATCATTACTAATTTTTAAATTCTCTGGAATTTTATATGGAAATTGGATTTTATAATGAAAATACGTGGGAATATAAAATATTCAATGACCTGAAAGCAGAAGTAAAAATAAAATATTCTTGTTTTATGAGACAATTTACAAGCCATAGAGATACCATTTTGGAAAAAAAAAAATGATCTTGTATTCATCCTATAAATCTGCTCTTCTGTTATAGAAAACTCTCCCAAACATTATTTCTATAATTCACTTCCTTCAACATATTATCTCATTGTTTTTTGCTAAACTCTCTTCAATCAAATCTTTCACCTTAAATACTTTGATCAAGTTTACCAATATATTGTTGTTGCTGTTGTTAAGTTCTGTCAAGTCGGTTCCGAGCCATAGTGACCCTGTATAGGGTTACCAAGGAGCAGCTGGTGAGTTTGAACCACCAAACTTGCAGTTCAAAAGGCTTTGCAGTCTGGCGCATTAATCCACAGCACCACATTAAATCCAACAGGCAATTCTCAATCCTCAATGTATTCTTGCATTTCTCACAATTGATTACCCTTTTGTTTCTGAAACATGTTCTTCACTTGGTTTTCTGGAACAACATTCTCACTGTTGTTCTAACATCATATTCACTTCTTATGAATCAAGTTTGTGTCATTTCTTCTAAATGAACTTTGTGCTGGCTTATCAGTCTGTTTCAGTTCTGTACATTTTCTTTTCCCCAAGGGCTCCGTTCTCAAGCCTGTCTCTGCTATTCAGTATATCCTTATCTGGGTAATCTATAAATTCCCATTACTTCAAATTCAATCTAAACTTACATTACATACAAAATTGAGAGACAGAGGCAGAAATTCAGAAATTAAGTCTAAGAAATTGACATGCAATTGTGTGAACTGGTAAATTTAAACTCTGTAGGTCAGGAGCTCTGGTAGCGTAGTGGTTATGAAAAGGGCTGTGAACCTTAAGGCCAGCAGTTCGAAACTACCAGCCACTTTGGTGGAGAAAGATGAGGCATTCTGCTCCCGGAAAGATTTACAGCCTCGGAAACCCAGGATCTTTATGGGTCGGCACCGACTCGACGGCCCTTAACAACAACAACAAGGTCAGGCAAACGGCTACCAATTCCAGCAGTGTTTGGTCTGAAATCAATGTTACAAACTCCATTTGAATAGCTATATTACAGCTTTGAGTCAAAATTCTTCTTTCTCAAGAAACCTCAGTGTTTGCTCTTAAAACTTGTTTGGATGAAGCCCACCTACATTATGTATGTTAATCTGCTTTATGTGAATTCAACTGATTTAAATGTTAATCACATGTAAACACTTTAAATGCAACATCAAGGTTTTCTCAAATAACTAGGTATCATAATCTAGCTAAATTAACATATAAAAGTAACCTTCACACCTCATTTTCTAGCATGTTGCTGTTAAGTATTGTCAAAATTTGTTCTGACTCATAGGAACCCTGGATAGATTTGCTGAGGAGTGGCTGGTGGGTTTGGACCACTGATTCCAAAGTTTATGGCCTAGGGCCTGAAGACCATACTGCTCTCCAAAAACCCTGCTCTCCAAAAACCTATTTGTGTTTTCAGTTCACTTCACATACATCCTTTTAATGACTCTTGCATACAAAGTTGACATTTTTCTTCATTCCTTTTACTTACATTTGACATTCATTTTATCAGAAAATTATGCTAGTGTGCTTCCTCAAGAAATTGGAAATAGAAGTATCATATGACCCAGCAGTCCTTCTACTTGATATATGTTGTTGTTGTGTGCCATTGCGTTGGTACCGACTTATAGCAACCCCATGCATAACAGAATAAAACACTGCCCGGTCCTGGGCCAACCTCACAGT
>NW_006408744.1:5088594-5103726 GCF_000296735.1 Chrysochloris asiatica | reverse complement strand
TATGTCCCACAAATATATGATTTTGGAAGAGGATATTTATACATGGGTAATAGCTCATACTTTGGACATATTGTCAGGAGGGAGCAGTCGATGGAGAAGGATATCATGTTTGGTAAGGTTGAGGGTCAGAGAGAAAGAGGAAGACCTCCAATGAGATGCATTGGCCAAGTGACAGCATCGATGGACTCAAGCATGGCGACAGTAGTGAGGTTGGCCCAGGATCAGGCAGTGTTTCATTCTGCTGTGCTTAAGGTTGCTATGGGTTGGTACTGACTTGATGGCACCTAACAACAACAACAATCACTGCAAACCATAAGGTTGGCAGTTCAGACCAACTCGACGGCACTTAACAACAACAACAATGACTATAAATGGCAAAATATATAAATAATATTCTGAGAACATTATCGATTTCTCCTAGTCAATAGAAGTAAAATAAATGGTGACCTTTTCTTCATTTAACAGCTCAAAACTACTGGAGGTACACTAAATATAACAAGCTGGAAATGTGGATCTACATTAATCTTATTGATAATACCTATTTTAGAGCCATAAAACAATAATTTAAAGGTCAAACCAGATTTGACAATCACTGAAAATTTAAAAACCCGGTGTGGTCATTGGGATTCCTCTCTTTGTGTGTCTATAAATTATTACTGATGATTAATCTATAACTCTGATCTTGCTTGTAGTAATGGGTCTAATTTTTATAATTACTTTACTTTCTATGTCCCTATTTTTTTTTCAATTATGCTTAAATGAATAATTCAATAAATTACCACAAAATAAATACATTTGAAATAAACACTCACAGGAAAAATTCGGATCCCAGAAGTCCATCTCCTATCCTCGTAATAACTAATGTTCACTGTTTCTTAAAGACATCCATCACATTAATAACTGCTTCTTTTACCTTTACAGTCTTCCCATATACGCTCACATGCCAGCACACAATACTCTTTTTTTGTTTTGAATTATATAGCATATATAATTTTTTTGTTGCTAAGTTGTTAAGTGTCATTGAGACAATTCCGACTCAGCTATACTGTATAGGGTTTCTAACGAAGCTTGTGGGTTTGAATTGTTGACCTTGTGGTTCACAGTCCAGTGCTGATCCTACAGTACCACACCACAGTATATAGATTCTTTCGTTTAGCTTTCTATTTTAATTTTATTCTTAAGAAGATTATTCTAATTATTCGAATTTGGTTCAATATTGTTGTGTAATATCTTGCTGTTGTTAAGTGTCATCAGATTGGATTTCTGCGGCTCTTTAAGTCTTAGCAGGAGCAGAAAGCCTCATCTTTCTCATGCAAAGAAAGCCTCAGAAACCGTATATAGGGTTGTTAAGAGTCAGAACCAATTTGAAGACACTGAAAAACAAAAACAATAGGCTAATATATATAAGATAAATGACCAATTCAGGGGAAAAACTCAAAAGATTCATTTCTGAAATAGAGAATTCCTGGAAGTCAGTGAAAAAAAGCCCAACAATTCAAAAGTTAATGGGTGACTGACTGAACAGACAGTTCATAGGGAAGTAATTTTGATCTATACTTAAACATGCAAAAAGGTAATAAACCAACAAATTTAAGACATACTAAGAAATATGTTCTATACTCTCAGATGACTTGGAAAAAACGATTACTTCTTGGGATTGCAGTATAAAGTAAACAGTTAAAAAAAAATACTGAAGCAGAAAAGTAATGTTAAGACATTTCAAGAACTTTAATTACTCTAACATACAATGGATGGACAAAAGTTCCTTCTAATGCCCCTTAAAATATTGATTTCTCCACTCACTAGTTTTCCTCACATAATGCACCTGTAATTTTTATCCATTCAGAAAACATAAATGATTAAACCTCAAATTTTTGTAAAATGTTTTACCACCTTTCTCCTTCTTATTTCAAATTTTTATTGTATTTGTTTTCCTAAACTATTTTGCTAAATCTCTCCAAGTTAGATCTCAAGTTCCTACTCATAATGGTATTATGAGTGTCCCTGGCACTGGTCAGATACAGGAAGTGCCCATAGCAGCAGCAATGGACTCCAGTGTAACAAAAATTAGGAGGATGGCTCAGGACCCAGTGATATTTCACTGTGTTATACATAGTTTGGCTAGGAGTCAGAGCCAAGTGGACCACACCTAACAACAACAAAAAGTCTGAATAGTGATTTGATGGATGGAGGGGATTAGGGTATAAACTACCAAATTTCTTTTGAATGCAGAAAAGGAAAAAATACTTGGAAACAGTATGCTTATGTTTAACTAGGGCTAGTTAAAAGGCATTTTCTCCTTTAAGTTCTGGGTTAATAGTGGCAGAGTAACATATTAAACCTAGGTACAAGCAGGCTGTAATTTTAATCCCAGCTCTAATCTTGGACAAATTAATTCATATCTCTGAAACTTGGTCACTGTAATATGAAGAGGTTTTGCAGTCACTATGATCTCCTGCTGTGATGCTGTAGGATCAGCCCTGAACTGTGAATCATAAGGTCAACAGTTCAAACCTACCAGCTGCTCCTTGAAAACCATATACAGGGTTGTTTTAAGTTAGAACCGACTCTAAGGCACATAACAACAACAATATGATCTCATTGGGGTCCTAGTGTGGTGTTGTAGAATAAGCACTGGACTGCTAACTGTAAGGGCAGTGGTTCAAAGCCATTAGGAAGTTCAAACCCATCACCCCGCTCCTCAGAAACCCTGTATGGGGTCTATATGAGTGGGAACCAATTCAATGGCATTTAATAACAGCAAAAATTATCACACTGACTATATTATTCTTGGAAGTAGAAAGAAGGGATGCTATCTTACCAACTAGTTTCTTAATGTAGTCCACAGAGTAACAAACATGAGGAAAGATGGCATCTCTGAAGATTCCACATTCTTTCTAAGTAGGGGCACCATCGTCCCCATCTTTGGATTTTTGCAGATTTCATGCCATTGTAAGACAACGTGTTGTTCTTGTTAAGTGCCAATGAGTCATCAATGACTCTTAGAGACTCTGTATTAGGTTTCTGAGGGCCAGCTGGTGGATTTGAACCAGTGACCTTCCGGTTCCAACTCATAATGGCCCTGTATAGGGTTTCTGAGGAGTGGCTGGTGAGCTTTAACTACCAATGTTTTGATTCAAACCTACTTTGCAGTCCAGCGCATTAAACAACACTGTGTGTTGTTGTTGTTAAGTACTGTCAGGTCAGTTCTGAATCACAGCGACCCTGTATAGGTTTTCCGGGAGCAGTTGGTGGACTTGAACTGCCGACCTTGTGGTTCGCAATCCAGTGCTGATCCACAGCATCACACCAGAAGTCCTTTGTTGTTGTTAAATGCCTTCGAGTCGGTTCTGACCCATAGCGATCCTGTATAGGGTTTCCAAGGAGCTACTGGTGAGATTGAATCACCGACCTTGTAGTTCAAATGAGTTTGCAGTCTGGCGCATTAATCCGCAGCGCCACACCAGAATTCCTTTACAGACTGGCTCCTATGAGACTCTGTAGCTCTAAGGAGCTCTGGTAGCATAGTGGTTATGAATTGTGCTGCTAATCTTAAGGTCAGAAGTTCAGAACTACCAGCTGTTTCGCTGGGAGAAAGATGAGGCTTTTTGTTCCCGTAAAGATTTACAGCCTTGGAAACCCTGTGCCGGGTCACTGTGAGTTGGAACCGACTTCACGGTACTTAACAACAAGAATTTATGAGACTAGAGGAGTCCTCGTGTGGCGCTGTAGGTTAATATGCTGGATTGCAAAATCGGTTTGAGCTGCAAGGATGGTGGTTCAAGCTCCTAGTGGCTCTTCAGAAACCCTATACAGGGTTGCTAGGATGGTACTTAACAACAACATGAAACTAGAGAAGTCCTGGTGCGCTGTGGATTAATGCGTTGGACTGCAAAGTTTTTTTGAACCATAAGGTTGGTGGTTCCAGCTTACCAGTCTCTCCTCGGAAACCCTATACAGGGTTGCTGTGGTTTGGAATTGACTCAACTGCACTTCACAGCAACACATAAGAGAGGAGGTATAACCTATCCCTAAAATTCTGAAATTGAAATAGATCTCTGTGCCCTATAAAGAAAAAAAACAAAACAAAACTTAATATTGCATTATATTTATAAATGCAATTTATATTCAGTTGGTTTAAATGCTCTAGAGAGAGTAAGAAGCTGAGTTTATCCAATAATTCATCTTCTTTCCTAAACAGAAGTAAGATTAATAACTATACATCTGATCCTTCACCCTGGACTAGTTTCCATTGCTCCTTAAACATGATTCTTAAAAATAAAAAAAGGAGAAAAAACACCACTATGGGAATTGAGCTGGGTTGCCTTTACAAGCTTTCCTTCTCACTGTTGGAAAGATATTTGCTGTTTCATCCGTTTTCTTTGAGGTTCATTTAACACTGTATAGCACATCTCTTTATGTTCAAAACAGATATGCACAGCCCTGGGCATGTTCCTTCAAGAGAAAGATTTATTGCTGTTTAGAATTTGCAACTTAATGGAGTAAAACTTCTGCCACAATACCCTTAACTGAGAACCAAGTCTACATCAAAATGGTTTTCTTAAAAGGTTCTTCATACGATAACAGGCTTCATTACTTCAAAAATTCTATTTAGGAGACTCAGAGAAGCAAGCAAAAGACCACAAGCTACACTTAGCATTCTGCCACTCACTAAAAACAAGAGCAGTGCTTTCCTGAGAGATGTTCTTGTGACCGAACACCTATTCATATACTGAGTGTTGGAGTTCAGAGAGTGATAAGTACTTGGAGAATTGTGAGAGCAGCAGCCATGTTTTTCATAGCCATTGGTGTCTCCAGAAGCTGGCATATAGCGGATTCTCTGAATATTTCAATGAATATTCAGCCAGGGTTGCCTTGCTGCTATTCATCAGGAGTAGAGCAGCCTTCCCAACTCAGACAGAAGGATGTCCATCTGAGCTTTAAAGGCCTCCAAGCAAGGCATGCCACTGCCACCCCTCAAAAACCATTTTCTGTATCTCCCAGAGTCCAGCTGGGGCCCTGAGTGCAGTCTGTTCACCAGCTGCTACTACTTCCTACTGACTTGGCCAGAAATGTGCTGGCGATTTTCCAGTTCAGTAGACTCACTCCTTAATCATTTCTAGAACAGCAAAGGAGACATTGGAAAATCCTTTCTAATCTCTATTGCAATATTTAAATTGACCTAATTCCATTGTATTGAAAAGGTGAAAAAAAAACAAATCATCCTTAAAATGATCCTTAAGTAAATTTAATCTTCTGATTAGGATATTCTTTTTATAATGAATATTAGGTAAAAATGGGATTCCATCTCATTTCTAATATGACAACCAAGTTTCATATTAGAAACTTGGGATGAGCTTATTTATTATTTCAGATTTTTTCATTGTGATTATTCTCCTCAACATTTTCTTTCTTGCATTGAAGCAAAAGGAAATTTGCCTTATTATAAGACAAGTGAACATATTAGGTTTAAAATATAAATGAACTATTAGTTTTATAAAAATTGTTTTAACTGACATTTCACTGTGGACAAGCATAAGATCTTCTGTTTGTGAAATTCTACAAGAGAGCTCCAAAGATTTTTCAGAACTAAGATATATGGTATCTCGAAAGGAGAAATACAAAGACACTCTGAGTTACAAAGTTCACATTTGTGAAATTACATTTTTTACTAATAATATGACCTCATTTAGACCAAAAGGTTGAGAATATGGAAAAGTCTTAATGAGAAAAAAAAAATCAATTTTCCATATTATTCAGCATATTCCTCTTTTACTAGATTATAAATCCACTACTTGTCTGTCACTTTACTGTGGTGGTTTATGAGTTACAATGCTGGAACCTGTGCCACCAGGATTTTAAATACCAGCAGACTCATGCATGGTGGAGGGATGTCATTGGAGTTTCCATGCTAAGACAGACTAAGAAGAGGTTTCTGAATGATAAGCTACTGAAAAATTTGTGAATAAAGGTGGAACGTTGTCACATATAATGCCAGAAGATAAGCCTCTCAGGTGGAAGGTACATAAAAAAGACCTAGAAAGAGCTGCCTCTTAAAAGTACCATGTACCTTCATGATGTGAATGGAGTAAAGCTTTTGGAACCTTCATTTGTTAGTGTGGCACAACCCAAAATTCAAAGAAATAACGGTAAACATCCATTAATAATCAGAACAGGGAATGGACAAAGTATGAATCAAGGAAAATTGGAAGTTGTCAAAAAATGAAGTGATATCTTTAAAGATCTGTATTCTAGGTATGTGTTAGCAGAAATGGACTGGTATAGACTATCGTGAATTGATGGATCATGTGGTTTACTATGGAATGACGAATTGAAGAAGAATGACATTGCATAAGCAGTCAAAAAAAGCATGTTAAGATGGATCTTGAAGTATACTACAGTTTGTGATAGAATAATATCCATAGGCCTCCAAGGAAGACCAGTTAATATCATTATTATTCAAATTTATGTAGCAACCACTACAGTCAGTGATGTTGAAATTGAAATGAAGATTTCTACCAACTTCTTTGGAGTCCTGGTATGGTGCTGTGAGCTAACATGCTAGACTACAAAGTCATTTGAATCACAAGGTTGGTGGTTCAAGCTCACCAGCCACTTCTTAGAAACCCTATACAGGATCGCTAAGCATCAGAACTGACTCAACAGTACTTAACAACAACAACAACCAACTTTTTCAGTCTGAAATTGATCAAACGTGCAATCAAGATGTATTGATAATTATTGATGATTAGAATGGGAAAATTGGAAGCAAAGAGGAAGTATCTGTAGTTGAAAAATAAGGACTTAGTGATAGAAATTATTTGGGATAAAACATGATAGATTCTTGCAAGACTAATGATTTATTCATTGCAAATAACTTTTTTCAACAACATATACAGATAGTAAGTATGTGGACTTCACCAGATGAAATACACAGGAATCAAATTGACTACCTCTCTGGGAAGAGACAATAGAGAAACTTAATATCACCACACAAAACAAGGCCAGAGGCAGACGGTGAAACAGACCATCAATTGCTCATATGCAAGTTCAGGTTGAAACTGAAGAAAACTAAAGTAAGTCCACAAAAGGCAATACATGACCTTGAAAGTGTGTTGTTGTTGTTGTTAAGTGTCACCGAAATGGTTCTGACCCATAGTGAGTCTGTTTAGGGTTTCAGAGAAGTGGCTGGTGAGCTTGAACCACTGACCTTGCAGCTCAAATGACTTTGTAGTGCCATACCAAGACTCCAAGACCTTGAATATATCCATCCCCAAATGTAGAGACTATATAAAGAACAGATTTGATGTACATTAAACACCAATGATTTAGGACCAGCAAAGCAGTATGCCATACAGTTATACTGCTTTGCTGGTCCTAAGTCATTGGTGTCTAATGTATATCAAATCTGATCTTTAAATAGCCTCTACATTTGGGGATGACATCAAGAACATCATAGAAGAAGAAAGCAAAAGTCAATTTATGTAACAGGAAATATAGGAAAGACAAAAAGTGATGTCAGAAGAGACTGAGAAACTATCTCCTGAGCATAGAGAAGCTCAATGAACTGGAAGAAATGAGAACATAAAAGAGCAGAACAGAAATTTTCAGAGTAGCTCAAAAAGACAAACTGAAATATTATAATAAAATTTGCAAAGACTTGGAGTTAGAAAACCAAAAGTACAGAACACCCTCAGTAATTCTCTGAAATAATGAAAGAAAAAAGTCCAGCCTTAGCTTGCAATGTTGAAGGATTTTATGGGCAATGTAGTGAATGATGCCAGAAGCATCAAAAGAAGATGGAAAAAATATATAGAGTAACTGCACCAAAATAATTGGTTAATGCTCAACCATTTCAAGAGGTAGCTTATGATCAAGTGCCAATGGTATTGAAGGAAGAATTCCAAGCTGTACTAAAGACATTGGTGAAAAACAAGTCTGCAGAAATTGATGGAAAACAAGTTGAAATTTTCAACAAACTAATGCAGCACTGTAGGCACTCACCCAAGAAATTCAGAAGTCAGCTACCTGGCCAAGCAATTGGAGTAGATTCATAGTTGTGCTCATTTTAAAGAAAGATGACTTAACAGAATGCAGAAATCATCTCACAAAATCATTGATATCACAGGCAAGTAAAACTTTGCTAAACATAATTCAATAAATGGCTGCAGCAGTACATCAACAGGGAGCTACCAGAAACTCAGGCCAGATTCAGAAGAGGATGTGAATGTATGGAAAGCATTGCTTCTGAATTCTAGCTAAAAGCTGAGAAAGCCAGAAAGATGTTTACTTGTTTTTTATTGACTATGCAAAGGTATTCAACTGTGTGGATTATACCCAACTGAGGATAACATCACTAAATATAGGTATTCTAGAACACTTTATTGTGCTTATGAGGAACTTGTACACAAACCAAGAGGCAGTTGTTCAGACAGAACAAGGACACAGTGAACGATTTAAAATCAAGAAGGGTGTGTCTCAAGGTTTATATTCTTTCACCATACTTACTCAAACTATATTCTGAGCAAATAATCCTAGAGACTGGATTATATAAAGAACTTGGTATCAGACTTCGAAGAACACTCACTAGCTACTTGTTGGAAGTAACTAAGGTCTTGAAGTACTTATGGATGAAAATAAAAGACAGCACAGCCTTCAATGTAGATTGTACCTCATATAGAGAAAACAAAAATCCTTATAGTTGAACCAATGCATAACCTTATGATTAATTGAGAAAAGATTGAAGTTGTCAAAGACTTCATTTCATTTGAATTCACAATAAACACTCATGGAAGTAGCAATCAAGATATCAAACACCTTATTGCATCAGACAAATCTACTGCACAGGACCTCTTTAAAATGTTAAGCAAAAATGTCAGTTAGAGGACTAAGGTACTCCTGGCCCAAGTCATGGTATTTTCAATAGCCTCATATGCATATGAAAGTCAGGCAATAAATAAGAAACACCATAGAAGATTGTATGCAATTTAATTATGGTTTTAGCATAGAATGTTGGGAGTACTATGGATGGCCAGAGGCACAAACAAAACTGTCTTGGAAGAAGTATAGCCAGAATGTTCCTTAGAAGCAAGGATAGTAACACTTCATCTCTACTTCTTTGGACTTGTTGTAAGGAGGGACCAATCACTGGAGAAGGACATCATGTTTGGTAAAGCCAATGATCAATGAAAATGAGGAAGTACCCCCCAATGAGATGGATTGACACAGCGACTGCAGCAATGCACTCAAACATTAAATATTTGACGATGGTGCAGGACTAGGAAGTGTTTTGTTCTGTTATGTACAGTATCATTATGTGTTGGAAGCAACTCAATGGCACCTAACAACAACAATAGCAAGAGTATAAGCTCCTAGAGCATATATTTAATTGTTATTGTTGTTGTTAAGTTCTATGGAGTCACTTCCGACTCATAGTGACCCTGCACAGGGTTTCCGAAACTGTAAATCTTTCTCCTGTGGAATGGCTGGTAGTTTCAAACTGCTGACCTTGAGGTTAGCAGCCTGATTCATAACCACTACGCTACAGTAGCTACTTAAATATTTAATTATAAGATCATAATACAATTAATCCAATAAATTAATCATAGAATCTTTTTTTTTTCATTGATGCTGTTGCAAATACTCAACTCCTAGAACAATGTCAGATACAGATACAAGTTTAGCACTCAGTTCCTATAGATCTTAGACTATATTTGTTTCTAAAAAGCAATGAATTGACATTAAGTGTTCATAAAATGGCTAGCAGGATCAGGAAGCTACTTCTCTAATATGAAGATCTGATATATTATTCTTAATTTCTCAAAATTATCTTGTCAAATTACATAATTTATCAACGTTTGCTTAGGGGCAGACAGGAGAGAACATGGTTGTTGCCTGACTAGACTTTCTATTTGCAGAACCTGGCAGATTTTCATGTTGTTTTGTTTTTCAGAGATCCCTGCACTAGAAATCTTTAATATGTAATGCTCACACAGCAACAAGACTTTCTGTTCCTCGGACTTCTCAAGTTCTCTCCATATAGGATCCTGATGTTCAATCTCTTTCCTGCTCAGAGAGTGAGCATTTCAAAGGCCTACAAATGTGTATCCTTATGCTATGGTCCATTCTTTCTCTGTCACACTTTGAAATAGAGTTTGGCTCCAAGACAGCAATACTCTCATATTTCCATCAACATAGTCTGTCTGTCTCTTGTCCTGGAACCTAAAATCATAGTCCTCTGAGGCAGAGATTTTGCTTAAGTCTATTCTCTCTAGGTTAAGGATCTCAGCTCATATATTCCCCATGTAAGGACAGGGCATGTTGCTTGTAAAACCACTCTTTCTAAAGAAGCCTCCACAAATTCTCTCCCATTTTCAAATACTAATCACCTTTTATATCTGGGATCTGTATCATACATATTTGGTAACTGATATCATATTGGCAATATCATTTGTTAAAGTTAATTGTTATAGTCACTTGACAGATTAATTATTTTAATGTTAATGTTCAATGTATAGAAACATATTAATGATAATGCTAGAAAAATACTTAGGGATTTGGTTTCTTAATGAGAAATGTTCATGAGCAGAATCCACAGGATTTATAAATATAAATACTTATGACCAGTCCCTAGGATTTTAGTAGAAACCCTCATCCTAAAATCAGAGGGGATTACACATCTTTTTTTTTGGAAACCTGCAGATGTACTTCTGATGCCATCCTATTTTAAGATTTGTCAATCCAGTTCCTCCTAATGTTGATAAATGTACGTGAAAGAGAAATAGCTAAGTCAGTATCTGGATGAATTGGAGCAAGAGAAAGATCACAAATGGTAACCCCACTTTCTTTTCACTGTAACAAATCATGATTTGTAAGGCAAACTTTATAATGTTTGTTATTGTTGTTCATGTTCACCAATATAATTTTGTCCCATTTGGCATGCAATGTGGTAAAATTCTCTCAAATACTGTTGTTGTTGTTGTTGTTGTTAAGTGCCATCAAGTGGGTTCTGACTCCTAGAGATCCTGTATAGGATTTCCAAAGCTGTAAATCTTTGCGGTAGCAAAAAGCCTCATTTTTCTTACAAACATTGTTGGTTTGGTGGGCTCTAGCCACTGACATTGTAGTTTGTAGTCCAGTGCTTATCCTATAGAGCCACCTCCTTTCCCTTGATTTCCTAGTGTAAGTAAATTACTCAAAATTACTCTTAGAGGAAATCAGTCAATTAGGAGATCAGGGTAGAATTTAACATGCTACTCTAGGACAGAAAAACAAGCATGTCCTGGAGACATACATGTAATTATTCTTGTCTATAGTGAAGTAATTTAGTGCTATCAGTATTTGCAACATCACCAGATGAGTAATTGCCCTAGTTTATGACTCACAGAATGAATTAACTGTTACATTCTACTACTAAAGTAACACCTGAAAGCCAGTCTGGAGAATTTGACTTGCAGTTAAGTTGCAGTCATGTTTTTGTTGCTGTTCTCATAATAACAATATTATGGTTGAAAGGCAAGTCTTCAGACTGATAAATATATTCACATTTGCATTATTGAAAGGACTTAAAATGTGCCAATGTGGGAGCAAACCATGAAGTTCTTCGAATAAATCTTTCAAATAGATCCTTAAAGTTGAATTATGTGCTTTCTTTCCCACAAAATTTCTAGTAAAATAATATATGTAATAGCCTCAAGGAATTATCAGTGCTGCTCTCAGTGTCTTCTAGGGCATGCTACACATTTGTGACTATTTCCAGAATAACGAACAGCTGTCAGGTGGCCATAAAATCATATTGATTAAGTCTAGTGTGCATGCTAAAGTTTGTCATTAAAGGGAGTTGATATATTTTACTTATATATGATCTTAATTATAGTATTTTAATTTTTTAAAATCGATTTATGCCTAAATAGTAAAACTAAGGAGACTTGGCAATGTAGTAAGTCACATA
The DNA here is from genome assembly GCF_000296735.1 of Chrysochloris asiatica. NCBI lineage: Eukaryota > Metazoa > Chordata > Mammalia > Afrosoricida > Chrysochloridae > Chrysochloris > Chrysochloris asiatica. Next base: position 5,091,776 of record NW_006408744.1, on the reverse strand, counting down.
TTAGACCGTTAACTAGAAGGTCACCAGTTCAAATCCACAAACTGCTCAGCAGGAGAAAGATAATGCATTCTATTCCCATAAAGATTTGCAGTCTGTAAACTGGACATAATGTAGCCATGAATTAAAATTGACTCAAAAGCTATTAAAACTAGTTTTTATTGTTTTCATAGATTAAAAGCAGATAAGATCTATCACCACCACTCATCAGTTGTCATACTTGGGAGTTGCTGTGATGCTGGAAATCATGTAACTGATAATTTAAGTATCAGCAGGATAACCTATGGTGGATAGGTTTCAGCGGAGCTTCCAGACTAAGACAGACTAGGAACAAGGAGAGGCAGACTACTTCTGAATGGTTCACCACTGAAAATCTTAAGAATAGCAGCAGAACATTGTCATATATAATGAGGAAGATGAAAACATTATAAACAACACCAGAAGCTTATCAATTAAAGTCCCTGGAAATGATTCCTTCAGGTTGGAAGGTGATCAAAACATGACTAGGGAAGAGTTGACTTTTCAAAGTAAAGTTGACTATGATGATGCAAATGGAGTAAAGCTTTCAGGACCTTCCCTTATTGATGTACCACAACTCAAAATGAGGACAGTTTCAAACATACATTCATAATCAGAATGTGAAATGTACAAAATATGAATCTAGGAAAATCAGAGGTTTTTAAAAATGAAATGGGATGCAGAAAGAGTGATATTCTAGGTATTGTTGTTGTTGTTCAGTGTTGTTGATTCTGTGTCTCATAGTGACCCTGTATATGTTTTCCAAGGGGTGGATAGTGGGTTTGAACCACCGACCTTGTGGTTCAAACTGATCTTGTGCTCCAGGGCTTATCCTACAGTGCTACACCAGGACTTCTTTCTAGTCATTAGTGTTCTGAAATGGACATGCATTGGCCATTTTGAATCAGACAATCCTATGGTTTATGCCTAGAATGGAAAATTGCAAATGGAAAAAGTGCAAAGTGTTACATTATCATCAAAAGTAACATTTCAATATCTATCTTGAAATACAGTGCTGTGATGGGATAATGCCATGTCTGCAAGAAAGACCTGGTGGTGCGCTGTGGGTTAATGTGTCAGACTGCAAAGTCATTTGAACTGCAAAGTCATTGATTCAAGTTCACCAGCTGCTTCTTGGAAATCCTACACAGGGTCTTTATGGGTCAGAACCCATATAATATAACTATTATTCAAACTTACCTATCAACCACTAAAACCAGTGATGATGGAATTAAAAAATTCTAAGGAGCTCTGGTAGCGTAGTGGTTACGAATTGGGCTGCGAACCTTAAGGTCAGCAGTTCGAAACTACCAGCCACTCCGCGGGAGAAAGATGAGGTTTTCTACTCCCGTAAAGATTTACACCCTCGGAAACCCTTACAGGGTCGCTATGGGTCGGAACCGACTCGATGGCACTTAACAGCAACAACAACAATGACCAATTTGACAGCACTTAACAACAGACTATTCTTCAGTCTGAAATTGATCAAGCATACAATCAAGATGCATTGATAATTGCTTGTGATTGGAATACCCAGGTTGGAAACAAAGTGGAAGAATCAGTAGTTGGAAAACATTGCCTTGGTGATAGAAATGATGAAAGATATTACATGATAAAATATTTCAAGACCAATGACTGATTCATTACAAATATCTTTGTTTTTCAACAACATAAGCTGTGAGCTGTTGGTGAGCTTGAACCACCAACCTTGCAGTTCAAAGGGACTGCAAGGTTGTTTTGAACTGCAAGGTCAGTGGTTTAAGCTCACCAGCTACTGGTTGGAAATCCTATATAGTCAGTATTGACTTGATGTCACTTAACAACAACAAAAACATACTTGTGGATGCCACCTGATAGACTGCAAATAAATCAAATTGACTATGTATGTGGGGAGAGATGAAGAAGAAGCTCAATATTACCACCCAAAACAAGGCCAGGGGTTGACTGTGGAACACATCATCAATTGCTCATATATGTGTTTAGGCTGAAGTTAAAGAAAATTGAAACGTATCCACCAAAGTATGGCCTTGAGTATATCCTACCTGAGTTTAGAGACCATCACATAATCAGATTTGATGCATTAGACACTAATGACCTAAGAGAAGAAGAATTGTGGAATAACATTAAGAATATCATCAAGGAAGAAACAGAAGGTCATTAAAAATGTAGGAAAGAAATAAAAGACCAAAATGGATGCCAGAATAGACTGAAACTTCCTCTTAAATGTAGAGATGCTAAAGCAACAGGAAGAAATGAGGAAGCAAAATTGCTGAAAAGAAAATTTCAAAGAGAGCTCCAGAGTACACAGTCAAATATAATGAAATATGCAATGTCCTGGAGTTATAAAATAAAAGGGACACACTCAGCATTTCTCAGAAAGAACTGGAGAAAAAAATTCCAGGCTGAGGTTGCCATATTGAAAGATTCTGTAGGCAAAATATTAAATGATGCAGAAAGCATCAAAAAAAAAAAAAAAAAAAAGATGGAAAGAATATACAGAGCTGCTGTTTCAAAAAGTTAAGTGGCCAATGTTTAAACATTTTGAAAAATACCATATTATCAAGAACTGATGATATCGAAGGAAGAGATCCAAGCTGCACTGAAGGCAATGGCAAGAAACAAGGCTCCAGGAATTGATGGAATACAAATTGAAATGTTTCAACAAACTGATGGAGTGCTGGAGGCACCACCCACCTATGCCAAGCAATTTAGAAGAGAGCTACTTGGCCAATAGATTGAAAGAGATCCTTATTTATACCCCATTCCAAACAAAGGTTACCCAATGGAATGCAGAAATCATTTATCAATAATATTAATATCATATGCAAGCAAACATTTGCTAAAGATAATTTTTAAATGATTGTGGTAGTATATGGACAAGGAGCTGCCAAAAATTCAATTCAGATCAGAAGAAGACATGGAATGAGGGATATTACTGCTGATGTCATATGAATCTTGGATGAAAGCAGAGAACACCAGAAAGATGCTTACTTCTGATTTCATGAAAATGCAGAGGCATTCCACTGTGTAGATCATAACAAACTATGGATAACACTACAAAAATGGGTACTCCAGAATACTAAATTATGTTAATGTAGAACCTGTACATATTTCAAGAGGTAGTCATTTGAACAGAACAAGGAAATACTTAATGGTTCAAAATCAGG
>NW_006408744.1:5072265-5087289 GCF_000296735.1 Chrysochloris asiatica | reverse complement strand
ACGGCACTTTACAGCAACAACATCCTAATAAGGCAAACTCATTTAATCATGGGACCTGAAAATTCCTTTGAGAGAACTTCAGAGCCCATCTTTCCAGTCTCTTATCCTGTCTTATAATGCGATGAATGTGTTCCTTAGCAGCCTTATGTTCTGCAAAAGCACACCTTAAGATACTGCTGGGAAAACTAGAGTTTGAGACAGATTATTTTAAAGTAAGAAAGGTTGGACTATTGAGTTATTTCAACAAGAGAGAAACATGTAAAAATATTGTGATGAACTATTATTATGTAAGCTCTTCAAGCTTACATTACAGAGCAGAAAACCCAAGGTAGCGGTAGGACAGATTAAGAGGTTAAACAGACAACTTGCTCAACATTTGTACTTCTCTCTGCTGCGATATTCTCTGTGCCTTCATAGTTTTCACTACGTGTAGACAAAAACATTTGCATCCTAGAAAAAAAATTGCATATAAACTAGTGCATCATCCATATTAAAAAGATATCTTCCTTTGCCTACCATTCTATATAAGTTAATTTGTATTGCACAGACATGTGTTGAAGTTGAAGAGACTAGTGTTGTTGTGGTTAACTGCCATCAAGTTGGTTCAGACTCATAGTGATCCTGTATAAGGTTACCGATTAGTGCTTGGAAAGTTTGAACTGTGGACCTTGGAATGTAAACTGACCTTGAGTTCAGTGCTTATCCTACAGTGCCACACCAGGAGTCCTAAAACAGTCTTTACAATCTTTGTTGAGCTTTGATTTAAGCATTTAACAACTTTTTAGTCAGCCCTTGCCAATGATAAACAACATTATATAAGAATCTTCTTTTTATTTGAGTGAAAAATTTCCTCCTTTTACCTGCTGGTTTTAAGCATACCCTCTACAGTGACATAAAAACATCATTTATATTTCTTTGAGAGACTCTCAATTATTTGAGCAACTCTCATATTTCTCACATGTATTAACTTTTTTAATGGATTTAATAGCTTTAGATTGGATATTAACCAGTGTTAAATAAAATGGTGTGGCACTGTAAGATAAGCACTGGAGCACAAGGTCTGTTTGAACTGCAAGGATGATGATTCAAACTCACCAGTTGCTGCTTGGAAACCCTACACAGGGTTGCTACTAGTCAGAGCTGACTCAACAGCACTTAACAACAACAATGATAATTTATACAAATCTGCAATTAGGACAAGTTCTTTTAAAGTTTGTTTCACACATCAATCTTTAGCAAAAGACAAAAATCTAAACTATTTCTAGAGATTTAAAAAATAATTTAAAATAACTGAGGCAGGTCATCTATCATTGTTTGCTTCGGCACTCCCCTTATAGGTACTTTCTAAAAGTGTAAGTTTTTTTCTTGATGAGGCATCCCATATCGATCTTTTCCATATAGGCAAGCTCTTCATCCTTCCTAATTCCTGAACTTTGTCAAAATCTACATGTACTTGGTTCACACTGTTCTCCTATGTGTATTTCATAGGCACAACCTCCTTTGGCAAAGCTATTTACTTTCCCATTTTCAACTGTCACAGCTGAATGAGTCACTCATTCATTCAGCAGAAATTCACTGAACATTTGTTATATACTAGGTATTTTTCTAGGCACTGGCGATATAGAAAGGCACAAAATGGAAGAAAACAAACTCTCCCAGAGTTTACATTGTTAACAACCCAAACCAAACCCACTGCTGTTGGATCAATGCCAACTCATAGAAACTCTGTATAGGGTTTTTAAGGCTGTAAATCTTTATGGGAGCAGAAAGCCTCATTTTTCTCCCATGGAGTAGCTGGTGGGATTAAACTACCGATCTTGAGGTTAGCAGCCAAGTGGTTTAGTAAGGAGAGTCAAAAATAAATACATTGTTATAAGTATCGTGTGTTTCCTCAACAATAGGATGCTATTCCTCAACAATAGGATGCTACTGGCTGTAAATTGCACCATTTATTTGTGTTTTATGTTTAATTGGGGAGTGCAGTGGCTCCATACAACGAGCACTGGAATGCAAACCAAAATGTCTGTAGTTCTAGCTCCCCAGCCATGCTGCAGCAGAAAGATGTACCATTCTGTTCCTGTAAAGATGTAAGCCTCAGAAACCCTATACAGAGTCACTAAGAGTCTGAAGTGACTCTATAGCACTTAACAACAATGTGTAATTACAATTGTAAGGCTCCATAAATTGTAAGACACATTTAGGCTTCAGAATTTTAAAGTGTAAAAAAGTATGTCTTACAGTGAATAAAGCACATTACGATTGAGAAAAATACAGGCAGACTTGAGGGAGCTTGTGATTTCAGTTTGCAAAGTAAATCCTAAAGCTCCAATTACTTTGTGTAACCTCTACCTACATGTTATAGATTGAATTGCAGTCCCCAGTAAATTTAAATCCTATCTCTAACTACCTGTGAATGTGACCTTGTTTGGAAATAGATGCTTTGAAGATGCTATCAGCTAAGTGAAAAAGAGGCCACACTTGAGTTGTGTTGTTGTTAAGTGCCATCAAGTCCATTCCGACCCATAGCAATCCTGTATAGGGTTTCCAAGGAGCAGCTGGTGACCTTGAACCACTGACTTTGCAGTTCAAACAACTTTGAAGTCTGACGCATTAACCCACAGTGCCACACCAGGGCTCCACACTTGAGTAGGATGCCTTTAATACAATATGAGTGGTGTTCTTATAAAGGGAAGAAGAGTGACACAGAGTGACTAAGAAAGAAAATGAATTCCTATGTGAGTAAAGTTTTCCTAAAGGTAATGGCTGCAAGCATACATTGACCGAGAACTTCCAGAAGTTCAAGCTGGATTCAGAAGAGCACATGGAATGAAGGCTAATATTGCTAATGTCTGATGGATCTCAGCTGAAAGCAGAGAATACCAGTAAGATGTTTATCTGTGCTTTATTGACTACCCAAAGTCTTTCTATTGTGTGGATCATGACAAGCTATGGACAACAATGTGAAGTACAAGTATTCCTGAACACTTAATTGTGCTCCTGAGAAATCTGTACATGGACCAACAGGTAGTTGTTCAAAGAGAACATGGGAACACTGAATGGCTTAAAATTAAAAAAGTTGTGCAACAGGGCTATATTCTTTCACCATGCTTATTCAACCTGGATACTGAGCAAATAATCTGAGAAACTGGGTTATATGAAAAAAAACATGGCATCAGGATTTGAGGAAGCCTCATTAACAACCTGTGATATGCAGATGATACAACCTTGCTTACTGAAAGTGAGGACTTAAAATTATTACTGATGAAGATCCAAGATCACAGCTTTCAGTATAGATTGCATCTCAGTGTAAAGAAAACAAAAATCCTCACCACTGGACCAATGGACAACATTCTCATCATTGGATAAAAGATTGAAGTTATCAAGGACTTCATTCTTCTTGGATCAACTATCAACACTCACGGAAGCAGCAGTAAGGAAATCAAATGACATATTGCATTAGGCAAATCTGCTGCACAAGACCTTTTTAAAGTGTTGAAGAGCAAAGATATCAGTTTCAGGACGAAGGTGCAGTTGAACCAAGCCATGGTATTTTCAGTAATCTCATATGCATGCTAAAGCTGGACAGTGAATAAGGAAGACCGTAGAAGAATTGATGCTTTTGAATTATGGTGTTGCAGGAGAATATTGACAGTGTCGTGGGCTGTTAAAAGAACCAATAGATCCATTTTGGAAGAAGTGCAGCCAGAGTCTTCCTTGGAGGCCAGGATGGCCAAATTTTGTCTCTCATACTACATATGTCTCAGGCACAGAGACACTGTGGGTACACTAGAGAATGAAAGAGACCTCCTGGTCTTGAGACAAAGTCTTTGCTTTCATAACTCTTTCCTAGAGACATCTTAAGTTACCTGCCTTCATGCTATTCTCCTTGAACAGAATTGCTTCACAATCCATCCACTCCCATGCTACCACTCCCATGCATTTCTTTAATTTTAGTCCTTTCTTTCTCTTATGTAGTAAAATAAACTATGTGCTGTCTGTCCAGGCACTTTGTTCATACTGATGTTTTTCGCATTTGATTATATTTAACTGTGCTTTGCACTAGCTTGCAAGTCCCTTGAGGGAATGGTATATTTATCTATGTGTTTGGTAATCAAAACCTAGGAACCTGAATCACAATTCCATTGCTTACAAAGTGTGTGACTCCTGACATCTTAATCTCTTTGAACCAGTTTCTTATCTGTGGAAATGGCAATAAAAAAGGATTAAATGTGAAAACAAGTAGAAATAGCTAATCACAGAGTTTAAAACAAGGGCTAATGTGCACTTATTTGTAAGCAGTAGAAACATCTCTTTATTCTAACAACAAAAAAAAGAAATCCAAAATTAACATCTTAGCAAAATGTTGTCTAATATGTGGCAACAAAGAGAGAGAGAGAGAGAGAGAGAGAGAGAGAGAGAAGGAAAACATCACATGAAGTATGTTTATCTAATTCAAGTTATGCTATAAAATAAGAAATATATAATATAATTTATATCTTCATATAAATATGTAAATGAGAAAAATAATTCAAGTTCTGATTTAGAAAAATATCTATAACATGCTGTAAAATCTATTTTTTTTTAAAGTAGTACAAAATTTAACATAAATGATATATGATGGGCTTCAAAAGTTTCTGGAAAATGCCATCTTTTGATTCCATTTTTCTATGAAGTTTCTGAAGCACCCTCATGTAACAGTTACAGTGAATTAAATATAAAAAAGCTATAAATAAAAAGCTATATTTTAACCAACCTGCTGCTCTGCGGGAGGAAGATATGGCAGTATGGTTCTATAAAAATTACAATCTAGGAAACTCTATGGGGCAGTTGTGCATTGTCCTACAGGGTCACTGTGAGAAGAAAATGACTTAAAGGCAAAGGGTTTAGTTTTTTGTATCATTCTCATTGGACAAATTGTAGCACAATCTATATTAAAAGTCACTAGTTTTGAATATTATAAAATATTTGTACTTGCTTTCTGCTGTGAACATTATTAGTGATAAATTTTGATGCTTGCATAATAATTATGATTTGACCCAATTAAGGTGATCGTTTCGTTGGCACTAAATTACAAAGAGATATTTAGGTTATCTGGATTTGTTTTTCTTCATGGCTACGATAGTTATACTGACCAAAAGCAAGAATAACTCAGAATATTTCTTTGAAAAACAGTCTACTCACAGCTGTGCTTTCCAAAACTAAATGGTTGAATTTATTTTTGGAAAGCATTGCATTTCCATCATGTTTATTAATAATTTTGGGCAATCAATATTCTTTAATTAGCATTTAATTTTTAATCACTTAATATATGAATAAAGATGCATAGCCTCAGAAACTCTTTGTTGTTGTTGTTAAGTGCCATCAAGTCGTTTCCAACCCATAGCGACCCTGTATAGGGTTTCCAAGGAACAACTGGTGAGCTTGAACCTCTGACTGTGTGGCTCAAGTAACTGTAGTCCAGCACATTAGCCCACAGTGCCACACCAGAGCTCCAGAAACTCTTTACTATAAACCCAAACCTACTCTTGGCATTAACAACAATATATGCATATATTTTAAACATGCAGTACAGATAGGCGTGTAATGCATAGCAATTGTCTTTTAGATAAAACCTGTTAGCAATTTAAATTTTTTTCTGGTAATAACCTCTTGGTGTCTTGGTGTGGTAGCCACTGTAGGATAAATCAGTGGACCACAGGGTTGGCTTGAACCACATGGTTCAAACTCACCAATTGCTCCTTGGAAACCCTATACAGCATCACTTTGAGTTGGAACCAACTCCAGGGCACTTAATAACGAAATACAATAATAACCCCTCAAAACCATACTCACTGCCACTGAGTCTGATTAGCCTCTCAACACTCCTGTCTAGGTCTTTTGAGGGTATATATTTTTATGGGGCAGACAACCTCATCTTTTTCCCATGGACCAGCTGGTAGATCTGAAGAGCTGACCTTGAAGTTAGCAGTTCAGAGCTTATCTTACAATACCACCAGGGCTCCTTGACAGTAAACTTTGTTGTTGTTGTTAAGTACCATCAAGTCAGCTCCAACTCATAGCAAACCTGTATTGGGTTTCCAAGGATCAGCTGGTGAGTTTAAACCACCAGCTTTGTGGGTGAAATTGACCTTGTTGTCCAGTGCTTTATCCCACAGCACCACACCAACATTCCTGATAATAAACTAGACATCTATACATAACATGCCTGCAACATGCACTGTTTATAGCAATTAAAAATTACTTGACTGCTAGTAACAAAACACCAAAATAAGAGCTACTTAAGCAAATTGGGAGTGTGTACAAAGATATAGCCACACAGATACATACACACACACGTCTGTGTATGAAGAGGCTTAAAAATGTTCATGTGTGTTTCCCTCATAACTTGAGGATTGGAAGCTGGTGTGTAATGACTTAAGCTGCTGATGGGGTAAAGGGCTGAGCCCTGCTGAGAGTTATGAAGCTCTCAGTTGCTAACCTATAGGTCGATGGTTTGAATCTCCCCAGACGACCAGCAGGAGAAAGACGTGACGGTCTACTTGCGTAAAATTTACAGCTTTGGGAACCCTGTGGGGAAGTTCTTCTCTGTCTTATTGGGGCATCACATATTGGAATTGACATGATGGCAATGGGCTTGTTGTTCTGGTTAATGATGGTGGTTCAAAGATTAGGTTCTTTCAATCTTTTTGCTCCATTGTCCCTGATAATTTCCTTCCATGTTTGAGGTAAATTCATGAACTCAAGATGGCTGCTAGACCTGTATGTAACCACAAGCAACTTTCCAGGCAGGGAGACAGAAACAATTTGATAGCTTGAAAACCTGTTTAAAATGTTCCTTTTCATCTATGTTTAGTTTGCAAGTTAAGATTTTTCTCATATGCATCCACTTTGTTCAGTGTGTACCTACCACTGCCATAGAGTAGAGTCCATGTGTTCAAGGTACAGTAATTTGGAAAGGGAGTGTGTATTAGTTTATATCTACAATCCAATAAATAAAATAATTATAGCGTTTTATTCCATCCATTTGTAAATTATAAAATGTGGTTATCATAGATGATTATAGGCCTATGGACAGTTTTTTAATTATCAAGGAACAGCCACTTGACAAACCTTTCAAAACTGATACTGCCATGTTTAAAGACCTCTTATATAACTCCTTAAACAGAAATCTTCCTATGTTGTTGTTTAATGCTGTTGAGTCAGTTCCAACTCATAGTAACACTTTATATGGTTCCCAAGGAGCAGCTGGTAGATTTGAACCATTTATCTTGTGGTTAGCAGTCCAGTGCTTATCTTACAGTACCACACCAGGACTCCATTATATTTTGTTGTTGTTAAGTGTCATTGAGTCAGTTATGGCTCATAGCAACCCTGTAGAGAGTTTCCGAGGAGTGGCTGATGAATTTGAACCACTAACCTTCTGGTTAGCAGTTCAGTGCTTATCCATCATATGTTAGACCTATCCAAATGGAAAATCATTTTAACTTAAATGCTCCTGTCTTTCAGACAATTGGCTAAAATCTTCCATATAGCAACAGAATTGTAAAATAACTAATTTGTCTTAAATATTTTCTGAGAATTATTCTAAATCTTTTATTTAATTATATACTAGTTCTATACTTCCAGATTTTAAATCATAATTATGAAATTTTAATATAAGCTTTAATAGATAATGATTGTCATTGTTGTCACGTGCTGTCAAGTTATTTCTGAATCATAGTGACCCTGATAGGGTTTCTGAGAAGTAGGTAGTGGATTTAAACCTTCAGCCTTGCAGTTAGCAGTGCAGTGCTTACCCTACTGCATCACACAAAGACTCCATATAATACTTACCACTCTGAAGAATATATGTCCCTTTTCAAGCTGTGAAGAGAAAGACAATTATAGTAATAATATAATGGTTACCACTCAAAATTATGTTGTTACTTTCACTGTCTTTGTCTTTACAGATTGAAAAGGGACAATGGGAAAGACAAGTTTCAAAACTTGCCTTTAGGGCATAAAACTAATGATTCAATATATTTTTAATTTCTTCATGAATTTTACATATCATTAAAAATAATGAACATAACTAGAGGGCTTAGCTTCTTGTCTGAAATTTTATGTGTAAAATATATTTTTCCTTTTTTCCCTTTGCTACCACAATAAGGGAGTCCTGGTGTGGCACTGGGGGTTAATGCATCAGACTGCAAAGCCATTTGAACTGTGAAGTCGGCAGTTCAAACTCACCAGTTGCTCCTCAGAAACCCTATACATGGTCGCTATAGGTCGGAATCGACTTGACCGCACTTAACAACAATAAACCACAAAAAGAACTGAATATCTCCAACATTTTAGATTATTTTAGAATGTTAGAAGTTGAAGTACAAATGTTCATTAAAATTTGAACTTCAACTTCAAAATATTGTTCAATAGAATAATATAGATTATGTGTAAATATGTTTATATATGTATAGATTGCATAACAGCTTGGATAATGAAAACAATACATGTATAATAATAAAGCATCATAATTTCTATAAAAATGTTTACTTGAAATATGAAAAAAATAGAATATGTAAAAAATTCTTCCCCTGTTATCATAGAATTCCTAGACATCTGGCCATCTACTATTACTTCAACAGTAAAAATGTCTTATATGTCCAATTTGTTAATTGAATATACATGTTTTTATTGAAAATGTTGTTTATTAGAAATTCATAGAAAAATTTGATATGAATTAAAAATATGTATCAAAGTAACCTACACAAAAGCCAACTGAAGTAACCTATACAAGAGCCACATGTGCCATGATAGGAAGCCTCAATATCTGTTGCCTTATTTCACAAATAAAGGTTTCCATTCATAAGGAGTCTCTGTGTTTTCACATTATATTCATTCATAAATGTATATATTCTTTTATTTAACAAAGATAGGTAGTAAACCTATCGTTTTTCAAGTGTCAGGAATACAAATAATTTACAATCTCTTGCATGAAATACATAAGAATCAACACATCAGAAATTACATGTAATATAAGAGATAAGTGCTAGGTGATAGATATTATATATGTACTGAATTTCTGAGATATATGACAGAAAAGAATCTGGTTCTTTGAGATTATAGAACAAAAGAAACTAATCTAGACTGGGGATCAAGCAAGCCTTCTTCAAAAGAAAATCCGTAAACTTGAGCTCAGAATTATAAAGAATTGCTAATATAAATTGTCAGAAATGAGAGCAAAAAAAGATCATAGGGAGAATGTATAGAGAGTTTAGGAAAGAAGAGAGGATAGTGCATTTGTGTAGGCACAGGGAACTATGGATAAGAGGGATTCGGATGAGAGAGGAGAGGGACAAAGCCAAACATATCTTCCTAATCATGATGAGTACTTTGGTCCATTCTCAAAACACAGAGATGCTAGAAACCAGTGTGAACATAATCAGATTTGGATTTCAAAATGTTCAGAAAACAGTCAAAACCTGTAACAGCATTCCAGTGAGAAAGGATGATAACCTTAGCTACATTGATGGATGTGGGGATGGTAAAATGTGATAAACTTAAAAGACTTAAAGGCAACACTGAGTTTATTGATGGTGTATAAGTATGATGAAGGAGAGAAAATCGGTGAAGAGAGCACAACTGAGGGAGTGACAATACCATTCACTACGAAAAAGACCACTGTAAGAGGATCAGGCCTTCGAGGAAAGGCTTGTAAACATCTTTATCAATCAATGTTCAGTCAGGAGACAGAAATCAGAACAGTTGTTACTTACGTATAAAATTGTTATTTATTCAACAGGTAAGCAGAAACAAGTGAAGATATCACAGAAGTACAAAATGGAGGTAGTAGCTGCCATCTTTCCAGAGGAAGAAATAATGAAAATAGGGGAAAACTGAGCCACTTAAAGGAAAGCCTGTTTTAAAGGTAAAAGTCAAACTTCTGAGGGGAAGGGGGTTGATCTGTTTGCCAAGAGCAAGTATTTCTGAACTCAAGAAGGGTCTTTTAGGTCCAGGAGTTTTCAGTGTCTTTTAATTTAAGCTGTTTCTGCATGTTTTGGATAAAATTCTTCATCATCTTACTTTGTTCACTGTACTAGAGCTAAACTGCTTCATTAAGTTTAAATTGTTGTCTTCCAAAGTCATCTATTTCAACAGAACTAATCACAAAACATACTGATGTGGCACTGTGGGATAAAGCATTAGATCAGAGGTCATTTTGAACTGCAAGGTCAGTGGTTCAAACTCACTGGAAACCTATATAGGGTCACTATGAGTCAGACCAGCTCTATAGCATTTGACAACAACAACAGCAACAATCACAAGAAGCATGGTGCTGTTGGATCAGCATTGGACTGTAAAACACAGATTCGGCAGTTCAAACCCACCAGCTGCTCTGAATTGACTTGATATCAAGTCTGAATTGACTTGATATCACTTAACAACGATAATGATCACAAGAAGTTTCTATTTTCACTTTTACAACAAATTATCGTGTGCTATAAACATTCATGGAATTTATAGGATTCCAAACACTATGTTGCCTTTTTTGTTTGTTTGGCAAAATACAATTACAGAACTAATTGGCTATTATATTACAGTGTGATACATGCTTGGCACACACCTTTTCTCCTGCTGGCAATGCAGAAGTTGGACTATTTCTGCACCCCTTTTCAATATGCTTCATTATTCAAGCCAAGAGAATGGTCACTCAGTAGATGTGCTTGGCAATTCTGAGACACAGATGCTGGGCCCTCACAATTGTCTTTTTTGCAAACAGAAGCAATATGGAAATAAATGCCTAATTTGTTAACTAGAGGCAGTCAACCCTTTTGCTAGGCCTACTTGCTAGATTCTGTGACAGCCACAAATGTATTTTGTATTGTTGTTATTAAGTGCTTTTGAGTCAATTCAGACCTGTAGCGACCTTGTATAGAGTTTCTGAGGTGCAACTAGTAAGTTTGAACTGCTGACCTTGTGGGTCAAACTGACCTTTCAGTGGAGAGCTTATCCTACAGTGCCACAACAGGACTCCTGACTTTGTAGTAGCTATAAGGAGCTCTGGTAGCATAGTGGTTACGAATCAGGCTGTGAATCACAAGGTCAGAAGTTCGAAACTACCAGCTGTTCCACAGGAGAAAGATGAGGCTTTCTGTTCCCGTAAAGATTTACAGCCTTGGAAACCCTGTTCAGGGTCACGATGAGTCAAAACCGACTCCACAGCACACAACAACAATATATGTTAAATGGCTGATTATTACTTAGAATTATTCCTGATGATGGACTTCTTGCAGATGGATTTTAATAGGAAAGGTTAATTGACTTGTTGATTCCAGTTCTCTATTTTATACTCTACCTTACTAATTATGACCCCTAAACTGGTGTGGTGCAATAGGATAAATACCGGACCAACTTTATGATCTGAAATGCAAGGTCAGTAGCTGAAACCCACCATTCACTCCTCAGAACCCTATACAGGGTCACTATGAGTTAGAACTGACTCGACAGCACTAAACAGCAACAACAAACTAACTATGCTTCCATGAGCTAAAAACATTTTGTCACCTCTAAGAAGTAATGATTTAGCTCTGAAATAGAGAGAAAAAAAAATCACAGTGTAATATAAAAAATGGATTTAAATTCATTTATTCAAGACAAATTTATTCATCTAAATTCTCATAGTCAATGCGGTACAAAAATCAGACATCTTCTCCAACATAAAAAATCTTCCAAGTTATTTAAAAAACAAGAGATGCATGTTATGAATTGCATTATACTCCCCTAAAAGATATGTTCCAAATAGTAGCTTTAGTACCTGTAAATGTAACCTTATTTAGAAATAGAGCCTTACAGATGTAACAAATTAAATTAACATGAGGTCATGCCGAACTAAGGTGTTCCTTACTTCGGCATGATCCAGTATAATTGGTGTCCTTAGAAGAAGAGTAGAAGAGACAAGAGAGAGACACAGAAGAGTGATGGCCACATGAAGATGAAGGCAGAAATTGGGCGTAAGCAGCCACAAGCCAAGAAATACTCTGGACCACCAAAAGCTAGAATAGAGACCAAGTAAACACATTTTATCAGAGTCCTCCAAAAGGAATTAATCATGCAATCACCTTGATTTTACATTTATAGATTCCAGAACAGTGAAGAAATGCATTTCTTATCACTTTAAGTCACCAATTTGTTTTAATTTTTTTACAGCAGCCCTAAAAAAGTGTTTCATTATGTTGTGCACTGGGAAGCTCTCTATGAGATGGAATTGACTGGATGACACCTAACAACAAATACAAAGTAGAAACAAAGAAATATGTGTTTTATTGTTAGAGTTGAAGGTGATATTGGTATAAATGAATTAGCAAAATCTGAAATGGCGATCCACCCCCAAAATAACTAATTTGGAGATGTAAGCATTTGGTCTGTCAAAGAGTGTACCAGCTACAAAAAGTGGTGTAGATAGATGTATTTTGAGAAGAAAGTAGTGTGTGTGGTGAGGAGGTTTGATTTTCAGCAGATTATATTTTTATGATAGGTTGGAGTCAAATGTGAAACGGATTTTTAAGTCACTATGAAGAATTTGAATTTCAACTTGATTCTATAAGCAGTAAAAACCACTGGAACTTTACATACATTATTTTTAAAGATGACTTTTGGATTACGTTGTTATAGATGTTAAGCGCCATAGAGTCAGTTTGGACTCATAACACCCCTGTAGGGTTTCCAAGGAGTGACTGGTGAGTTTGAACTGCTGACTTTGTGGTTCTAACCTGCTTTGTGATCCAATGCTTAATCCACAGCACCACACCAGGACTCCTTTAGTATATAAGGAACCAATTAGTTTCAGGGTGATACCAGTTTGATTTCTTAGAGAGAAATAACATCAGCAAGATAGAGCTAATAAGGGTTTCATGAAAGACAACAGTAGTGGAAAGGGTGATAATTAGCAAGGTTTCATAAAATATGTCAGGATAAAACTGTTACTGAGGAGAGCTCGCTGAATGTATGAGGGGCCTTTCTAATTCCACTTTTCCACAAACATCTTGAAACCGCCTTGTGTTTTCATGATATCTTTTTTCACTCCCAACTTTATGCTTGAACTATTTGAGGTATTAAAGAAACTTATTTTAATTTCAAAAGTAAGAAAGTGCATGTCTGAAGGCTTGACTTGTCTAGAGAACAGAGCAGAAAAAAAAAAGTTCTGTTATCTTGTTGGGACATGATAACAAACAGCATAGGGTACCTAAGCATGTTGGCCCCAACCCTGGAGGAATAGAACCTATAAACCTTCACAAACAAGTCTACCCTCACCTCCATCTGTCAGTCCTATCCCTAAACTCATTGTACCAAGAGAATTGGAATCTGGAAGTCAAAACTGGGGGAAGGATTTCAATTTTTGACAACAGTTTCTCAATGAGCTAACTGGAACAAAGACTAAAGTAATACTTCTGGTGTGGCACTATTGGATCAGTACTGGACTGCAAACCACAAAGTCAGAAGTTCAAACCCACCAGCTGCTGCATAGAAATCCTATATGAGTTGGAATCCACTAAATGGCACTAAACAATAATCTTTTATGGTGTGGCAATGTAGGATAAGCACTGGATTGCAAAATCAGTTTGAACAACAAAGTCAGCTTTTCAAATTCACCAGCCACCCCTCAGAAACCCTATACAGGGTCGCTTATGAGTCAGAACTGACTGCACAGCACTTAACAGCAACAACAATCTAGCATGGCATTGGTATTGTGTACAAAAGGATGCCATTGGCTCCATACCCTTAATGAGTGATGAATCAAAGTGAAAATAAAATTGAAGCTATAAATCATTAAAATATTATTTAAAAATAAAAATACATGATATAAAGTATTATAAAGCTAATAAAAATATGATATAAAGAATCTTTGTTGTAGTTGCTGTTAGGTGCCATCATCGCTCTGATTCATAGCACACCTATGAGCAAAAGAATGAAACAATGTCTAGCCCGGGACTATCCTCACATTTTTGTTATGTTTCAATCCATTGTTGCTGCCTCTGTTTCAGTTCATCTCATTGGTGGTCATCCTCTTTTTTACTTCACCTTCATTTTATCAAACATGATGATCTTCTCTATGTACTGGTCCCTCCTTGTAACATGTCCTAAGTCTCGCCAACCTGGCTTCTAAGGAGCATTCTGGTTGTATATTCATTCAACATAGATACATATGTTTGTTCTTCTGGCAGCCATGGTACTTTCAGTATGCTATAATACCATAATTCAAATGAATCAATTATTCTATAATCTTCCTTATTCTTGGAATACAAGGCTTCCTTATTCTTCCATGCATATGAGGCTATTGAAATTACCTTGGCTTGAGTCATGTGCATCTTCGTCCTCAAACTGATATTCTTAGCTCTTGAACACTTTAAAAAGCTCCCATGCAGATTTGCCTAATGCAGTATGTTGTTTGATTTCTTGACTGTTGCTTTCATAAATGTTGATAGTGGATTCAAACAAAATGAAGTCTTTGACAATTTCAAACATTTTCCCATTTATCAATATGCTACTTACTGGTCCATTTGTAAGGATTTTTATTTGCTGAACATTGAATTGAAATCCATACTAAAGGCTTGGATGTTCATTAGTCAATATTTTAAGTTCTCTTTGCCTCCAACAAACAATGTTGTATCACCCATAAATTTCAGGTTGTTACTGAATCTTCCTCCAATCCTGATGCCAGTTCTTCTTTATATATTCCAGTTTCTTAGATTATTTGCTCAGTGTACAGATTGACAAAGTATGGTTCAAGGATACTATCCTGATGCACACCTTTCCTGATTTTAAACCATTCTGTATTACCTTGTTCTTATTTGTTTCTTTCTTTTTCTACCACTTGAAATGGTTGAGTATCGACCAGTTCTTTGTGGAACAGTGACTCTGTGAATTCCTTCCATCTTCTTTTTTTAAGATTTTATTGTGAATTCAGTGATAGTTTACAGGATAGATCATCAGTTATGAATTCAACAAATCATATACTTTGTTTCATTACAATGATTATAATCCCCT
>NW_006408744.1:5049764-5071080 GCF_000296735.1 Chrysochloris asiatica | reverse complement strand
GGTGTTCTTGTGCATCTCCCTTATTTCATATCAGTTGGATGCTTCACTCTCAGCTCTAGTCCTCTGTGGCTATGTCCCTGTCCATTTGTTCTTTTATAACTACCTTCAGTCTATGAACAAGTTCTTCATGAGTACAACAAAGTGTTCTGGAATTCTCATTCTTCACAATATTATCCATGGTTTGTCATTATCAAAAGCCTTGGAATAGTTCATAAATCACAAATAAGCATCATTCTGGTATTCTCTGCTTTCAGCCAAGATTCATCTGATGTCAGCAACGATATCCCTCATTCCACATTCTCTTATGAATCCTGCTTGAATTTCTTGCAGCTCCTTGTTGATATACTACTGTTGCAACCATTTTTTAACTATCTTCAGCAAAATTTTACTTGTATGTGATATTAATGACACTGTTTGATGATTTCTGCATTCCGTTGGGTCACCTCTTTTGGGAATGGGCACAGATATTGATCTCTTCCAGTTGGTTGGCTATGGAACAATTTTCCAAATTTCTTTGCCTTTGATGAGTAAGTGCCTCTAGAACTGCATCAGTTTGTTGAAATATTTCAATTAGTATTCAACCAATTTGTGGAGTTTTGTTTTTTCCTAATGCCTTCAGTACTCCTTGGATTTCTCCACCTCTGTAGGTACAATTGGTTCTTAATCATACATCACCTCTCAAAATGGTTGAAAGTTGACCATTTATTTTTGGTACAGTGACTGTGTATTTCTTCCATTTTCCCTTAGTGCTTTCTGCATCACTCAGTATTTTACTCATTGCTGTTGTTGTTAAGTGTTGTCAAATCAGTTCAGACTCATAGCAACCCTATATAGGGTTTCCAAGGAGTGGCTGGTGGGTTGGAATCACCAACCTTGCTGTTAACAGTCCAGTGCCTGTTGTACAGTGCCACACTAGAAGAAGCCTTCAATATTACAAGTCATGGTTTGAATTTTACCTTCAGTTCTTTCAGCTTCAGAAATTCTGAGCATATACTTCCCTTCTGGTTTTCTAACTCTAGGACTTTGCACATTTCATGACTTTGTCTTCTCGAACTGCTCATTGAAAATTTCTGTTCACTTCTTCATTTCTTCAGCTTATCTTGCAGAAGAGCAAGTTTCAGAGTCTGTTCTGAAACCCATGTTTTTTCTCCTTGTCTTTTTAATTTTCTTTTGCCCACTTCCTGTATGATGCTCTTGATGTCTTCCCACAACTCTTTTGAGTTTAGGTAATTAGTGCCTAATTCATCAAGTCTACTCTTCAGATGGTCTTTAAATGCAAGTGGGATGTATTTTGACTCTTGTGAATTTCTTTTAATTTTCTTCACATGAAACAGAACTGCATATGAACAATTGGTATATTTCACAGTCTGCCTCTGGCCTTTTATGGCTGATGATATTGAACTTTTCCACTGTCTATTCCCACAGATATAGTTAGTTCAATTCCTGTGTATTCTACACAGTAAGGCCTATGTGTATAGTCACCTTTTATGTAGTTTAAAACAGGTTTTTGCATTGAATAAATCATTGGTCTTGCAAAATTATATCATGTGATCTCCAGCATTATTCCTTTCACCAAAGCCATTTTTCCAACTACTGATCCTTTATGTTTCCAACCATCTAATTTCAACCATCAGTAATTATCAAGGAATCTTGATTGCATTTTTGATCTATTTCAGTTTCAAAAAGTTGGTAAAATTCTTTCTATTTATCATCACTAGCTTTAGTGGTTGGTAATTTAATTTGAATAATAGTGGTACTAATTGGCCTTCACTGTAGGCATTTTACTTCAAGAAATATTCTTTTTAATAATGAATATGATGCTGGTGGCAGTGGTGGTGGTTGTGTGCTATGGAGTCAGCTCCAATTCATAGCCATGCACTAAATGGTTTCTGAAGCTGTAAATCTTTACAGGAGCAGAAAGCCTCATCTTTCTCCGGCAGAGTGACTGGTAGATTCAAACTACTTTTGGTTAACAGTCCAGCTTATAATCCACTAAACTACCAGAACTCCTTGAATATGATATTATTCCTCTTGAATTTGTTGTTCCTAGTATAGTAAACCATATGATCATTGGATTTAAAATGGCCAATACCAGTCAATTTCTGCTCACTAATGCCTAGCATATTGTTCTTTATGTGTTTCATTTCATTTTTTATAATTTCCAGTTTTTCTAGATTAACTTCATACATTCCATGTTCCAATTATGGGTGTTTATAGCTGTTTCTTCTCATTTTGAGTTGTGCCCCATCAGCAAGTGAATATCCTGAAAGTTTTACTCCATTCATGTTACTATGTTGAACTCCACTTGGAAGACACAGGTTTTCCCAGTTGTACTCTGAGTGCCTTCCAACTTGAGGGGCTATATCTAACAGTGTTCTGCTATTATTCATAATGTTTTCTTCTCTGGCATTATATCCACTGCTACTCATAAGATTTTCAATGGCTAAACTTTCAGAAGTTTCTTTCCCAATCTGTCTTAGTCTGAAAGTTCCACTGAAATCTGTCTACAATAGGTGATCCCTGCTGGCATTTAAAATACCAGTGGCATAACTTTTAGCATCAGCAATATGCAAGCCACCAGTTGGTAGACAAGTGATGGAAAAGAAGTTTTAGAGACAGAACGTATTTTATTATTAGAAATGAAATACTGACAACTAATTATTTAACACTAATTACTAAAAGCAAAAGCCAAAACTATTGATGTTGAATCAATTCCATCTCATGACAATTTCATGTGTTACAGAGCAGAACTACAAGTTGTTTTTTGTTTTTAATCTATTATCTATTGTTTTGTTTTTATGTCCTCAAGGTTCATCCATGTTATGCGATGACTTGCAGCTTCCTTGTTATTCTTCAGTGTAGCATAATATTCCATTGTGTGTATGTACCAAAGTTTGTTTATCCATTTTTCCATTGATAGACAACTGGGCTGTTTCCATTTTTTTGCTATTGTGAATAGTGCTGCTATGAACATTGGTGTACATATGTCTACTTATGTTATGGCTTATAGTTCTTATGGATAAATATCAAGTAGAGGGATTTCTGCATCATATGGTATTTCTATTTCCAAATATGTGAAGAAGTGCAATATTGTTTTCCAGAATGGTTGGACCATTCTGCAATCCCACCAGCAATGTAGGAGCATCCCAGTCTATCCACACCCTCACCAGCATTTATTATCCTCTGCATTTTTTAACTTCGCTGTTATTGCTAGTGTCAGAAGCTATCTCGTTGTTTTGAATATGTAAATTCAAACTGATGCAGAAGAAAATGAAAACAAGTCCATGAGAGCTAAAATATGGCATTGAATATATCCCACCTGAGTTTAAATACTAAAGACTGAAGACCAGAAGAGTTCTGGGATGACATCAAGAACATCATACAAGAAGAAAGCAAAAAGTCATTAAGAACACAAAAAAGAAGGAAAGATCAAAATAGATGTCTGAAGAGACACTGAAACTTGCTCTCCAGTGTAGAGATGCTAAGGCAAATGGAAGAAATGAGGAGGTCCAACAGCTGAACAGAAAATTTCAGAGGTCAGATAGAGAAGACAAAGTCAAATATTACAATAAAATGTACAATGATCTGGAGTCAGAAAGCCAAAAGGGAAGAACACACTCCGCATTTCTCAAGCTGGGGCAACTGAAGTAAAAATTCAAGCCTTGACTATCATTATTGAAGGATTATCTGGGCAAATTATGGAATAAATGCAGAAAGCATCAAAAGAAGATTGAAGGATACACAGAGTTACTGTACCAAAAGGAAATGGTTGATAGTCAACTGTTTCAAGAGGTAACATACAATCAAGAGTCAATGATACTGAAGGAAGAAGTCCAAGGTGCACTGAAGGAGTTGGTTAAGAACAAGGCACCAGGAATTTATGGAATAAAAATTGAAATCTTTCAAGAAAGTGAGGTGGCACAGGAGGCATTCACTCATTTATGCCAAGAAATTGGGAAGACAACTATCTGGCCAACTGATTGGAAGAGATCCATATTTGTGCTCATTTCAAAGAGAAGTGATCCAACAGAATGTGGAAATTATCGGACAACAATCTTGATATCTTATGCGAGTAAAGTTTTACTCAAGGTAATACAGAAACAGCAAACACACAGTGACAGAGAACATGACAAGCTATGGACAACATTGTGAAGTATGAGTATTTCTGAACACTTAATTGTGCTCATGAAGAATCTGTACATTGACCAAAACACAGCTATTCGAACAAAACATGGGAACACTGAATGGTTTAAAATTAAGAAAGGTGTGTGACAGGGTTGTATTTTTTCACTATACTTATTCAAATTGTCTGCTGAGCAAATAATCTGAGAAGCTAGATTATATGAAGAAAAACATGGCATCAGGATTGAAGGAAGACTCATTAACCATTAACAATCTGAAATATGCAGATGACATAACCTTGCTTGCTGAAAGTGAAGAGGACTTAAAATACTTACTGATGAAGATCAAAGACCATAGCCTTTGGTGTGGATTGCATCTCAATGTAAAGAAAATAAAAGTCCTCACCACTGGACCAATAAACAGCATTGTTATCAATGGAGAAAATATTGAAGTTGCAAGGACTTCATTCTTCTTGGATCAACTATCAATACTCATGTGGAAGTGGCAGTCAAGAAATCAAATGACATACTGCATAAGGCAAATCTGCTGCACAAGACCTTTTTAAAGTGTTGAAGTGCAAAGATGTCAGCTTGAGAACTAAGGTGTGCCTCACCCAAGCCATGGTATTTTCAATAACCTCATATGAATGTGAAAGCTGGACAGTGAATAAGGAAGACTGCAGAAGAATTGGTGCTTTTGAGTTATGGTGTTGGAGGAGAATATTGAAAGTGCCATGGACTGCCAAGAGAACAAACAAATCTGTGTTGGAAGAAGTGCATCTAGAGTGATCCTTGGAGGCCAGAATGGCCAAACTTTGTCTCTCATACTTTGGACATTTTGTCAGGAAGGACCAGTCACTGGAGAAGGATATCATGTTTGTTAAGGTGGAGGGTCAGAGAAAAAGACGAAGTCACCCAGAGAGATGGATTGGCAAAATGGCAGTATCAATGGGCTCAAGCATAGCAACAATTGTGAGGTTGGCCCAGGATAGGGCAGTGTTTCATGCTGTTGTGCATAGGGTCACTATGAGTCATTACCGACTTGATGGCACCTAACAACATCAACAACAATGGCTAATGATCATGAGCATTTCCTCATATGTTTGCTGACTGCCCGAATGTCTTCTTTGGTGAAGTGTCTCTTCATGTCCTGTGCCCATTTTTTAATTGGGTTACATGTCTTTTTCTTGTAGAGGTGCTGTAGTTTCCTATAGATTTTAGAAATAGGCCCCTCTCTGATATGTCATTGCAAAGATTTTTCCCATTCTGTGGGCTCCCTTTTTATTCTTTTGGTAAAATCTTTTATAGACATAAATTTCTAATTTTTAGAATATCCCAGTCATCCATTTTGTCTTCTTTTGTTTGTGTAATTTTTGTTTAAGTCTGTGTGTGCCCTTGATTAGATCCCTTAAATTTGTCTCTATTTTTTCATCTATGACCTTTATAATTCTGGGATTCACATTTACATCTTTAATCCATGCTTGAGGTGGTGTTTGTATACAATGTGCGGTAAAGGCCTTGTTTCAATCCTTTGCACATCGATTTCTAGTTCTGCAAGCACCATCAATTGAAAAGACTATGTCTCCCCCACTTAATGTACTTTGGCCCTTTGTCAAAATTCAGTTTACTGTATGTTGATGGGTTAATTTCTGGATTCGGAATTCTATTCCATTGATCTAAGTATCTTTCATTGTACTTGTACCAGGCTGTTTTGGTATCTATTGTTTTTAAAGTATGAAAATCTTTCATTGGGTTTTTACAATAATGGTGCCATATAATATTTGTTCTTTTGTGATTAACTAATTTTTCTCAGCATGCTGTCCTCCAGGTTCATTAACGTTATGATATGTTTCCCTGACTGAACTAAGAGTTTTCTTGACTACAATCCTAATAGAAACAGGTCTTTAATTTTTTCTTCCATGAAGTTGCTAGGTTGGTTGGAACCACCAATCTAGCTCAATTGAAAGAAACCTTGTTTGAGTTCCAAAAACATAATTTATTGGCATAACAATAACAATAACATAAAAGGAAAACTGAATAAGAAATTATATAACAAAATAAAGACAAAATTGTGGGAAAATAAATAAGATCATAGTTTAGGGCATTGGCATAAAAACAACAAAAAAAGAAAATTCTTGGAATGCATACTAAAGATAAAAGAAAAAAGTACAAAATAAACAGCTTTAGGAGTGCAAATAGATACGTGATCAGGAAGAGCTATGAAGTACCAGACAAGCTCATATGTGCTCTGAGAATCATTCATGAGCAGAGCCACAGCCCCCAGGTTCCCAATAATAAATTCCCTTCTGTTTACCCCTTTCATGATCAAACTGTATTTCACTTTCAATTCTTTGTTGATAAAATGTTTTTCTCTTAGTGAAATGCATGCTGAGTCAATGAGTGTGTTTGAATTGAGTGTATCCCTCTGCACTTTGGGTGGTGTTAGGATTTATTGTTGTTGTTAAATGCTGTGCCATCAGTTCCAACTTATAGCAACCCTATATACAGTTTCTGAGGACCTTGAAGTTCAAAGAGATCTCAGGGACCTGTGCTTATTCCATAGCACCATACCAGCACTCTGGACTCATATATCTCTATGGGGATAGAGTTGGTGAGATGCATATGCTCCATTTTACTCTGAGAGATAGGATTGTTGTTATTGTTAAGTGTTGTCAAATCAGTTCTGACTCATAGCAACTGTTTATAGGGTATCCAAGGAGCAGCTGGTGGGTTTAAACGGCTGACCTTGTGGTTCTCAGTTCAGTGCTGATCCTACTATGGCACACCAGTGGAATGCATCTGCCCTGTTGGCTTATAGGACACTTATTTCTCTGTGGATTCTGCTACACATTGGTGGGGTACATATGCCTCTACAGGATCCACCAAGAGGTGGGGGGAACTAGACAAGAATATTAAATGAAAGTTGGTGATAATAAATATGAAAGATTAAAAACAGATTATGGTTGTTGTTGAGTGTATAGGCATTCTCAGAAGCGACTGGAGCGTTTGAACTGCCGACTTTTTTAGCAGTACAATACTTATCCTATAGCACCACTCTAGGACCCCAAAAACAGATTTGGAGGCTCCAAGATGGCAGATTAGGCACATACACTATTCAAACACTCTGCAACAATGACTCAAAAAACAAGTGAATTGGCTATGGATGACAATTCTGGATTGCAGAACTTCAGTGTAAAGGACAAAGAGGTAGACCACTAGAGGAAGCCACTGAATGAAAACTGTGAACTTAGGGCAATCAGCTGTCAACTGACACAGCAAGGTCACTTTGGATTATTGCAAACCATGTTCCAATAGTAGTAGGAACCAGATAACAAGTTCCTCTTGCCCAGGACTGCACCTGTACCCACATTGTTGTTGTTAAATGCCATCGAGTTGGTTCTAACCCATAGCGACCCTGTACAGGGTTCCAAGGAGCAGCTGGTGAGCTTGAACCACCAACCTTGCAGTTCAAATGGCTTTTAGCAAACAGAGAAGTGTGACTTTCAGTCTTATCTTTCACAAACTCCTAGAGATCAGAGATGCAACACCCCTACTCTGCTTACATTATGGCCAGTGCCATTATTATTTTTTTTCCCCTTTTATGTTCCTTCTTAGTTCTTCTCTCTTCTGCCTTTAACTGGAACTCCTGTTTTTGTTTTTATCTTTTCTGCCATCCTTCATTTCCCTTCCACTTCCTGTGCAGCAATGTTTGCCATCTAACATTTTCTGTTCCATTGAATTATATTGTACCAGTACCAGGCTATTTCGATATGTAGCACTTTTACCAATACTATACTGTTTTATTATTATTATTATTATTTTATTTTTTCTTCTTTGGTCTTTCCTCTCTCTACCCCAACATCTTTTTTCTTTTATTTTTACTTCTTCCTCTTTCTTTTTTTTTCTCTTACCCACCTTCTTATTTTCCTTTTATCTTTTTTCTTCTTCTTAACCTTCCTTTTTTTTTACCCTACATAAGGGGTACCCCAACCATGTTCAGCAGCACCCATCCCTGGCTCTCCATGGGTGATTATGGGAGCTCCTCTGGAGTGAGATCCATATTTGTGTTGCAGTTGTGTTTGGCAGCTAACACCTGCATAGGTTATTTTTTCTGCCTATCCCTCTTCCCCACCCTTGTATTTCCTTTTATTTTTCTTCTTTCTCTTCCCTCCTTATTTACAATCTGACTGAGTGAGTACTCCATCCTCTACCACCTTCACAATCATCAGTTCTCATCCCAGGAGTTCCATATCTGGTAGTGCATGCTCCTGTGGAGAAGGCACCCAATTTCTGTCTCAGTTATGTTTGGTGGATAGTGACAAGAGTCTGCAGCACTTTTTTTCATTTTTTTTTTTTTTGTCTTCTTGGGTCTTCCCTCTATCACCACCACTCTTCCTTTTCCTCTTCTTTATTTTTATCTCCCTCACCTAATTTTTCATGTTTCTTATACAAAGTTAGTAACCATGAACCAGAAACCCTACCTTCCCATAACCACCACATTATCACCACACAAGTCATTGAATGGCACCACTGAGTCAATGGTCTGTAGCAGCCAATACTTGTGCAATATGTTCCAAATGCTACACACAATCTGATAATAAAATCATACTCATATTCTCACCCACTACCCACTTGGAGAAAGATAATGACTACCCCAGAGCCTCCAAAGTAGTGACCAGAGTAACATGCCCACCATGTTGCATGGATATATTAAAGCAAAACAAAACAAAAAATCCAGGTAAAGCAAACCAACACACAGTCATGAAATTAATACTATAACATTGCAATGTCTCAGAGTAAACAGACAATTTCAAATCATACTCCTACACAAAAACAAAACTAAACAAAACAGGATAATTTGGCTCAAACATGTGACTAAAAAATACAGGACCAAACAATCTTCTAGAGGAAGAAATGCTCTTGAACTATCTGATTAGCAACTGAAACAAATTATATTGAGAGGAAGATTTTTTTAAAAAGCAAAAACAAAAAACAGGCAAAATCAAGTAAAACATAGAAAAATTCTAGAAGAATTCAGGAAAACAATACAAGTACAAACAACAAAATGAATGGAAAATTAAAAATCATATTAAATTCACAAATTGAAGTCAGAAAATTAATACAAAAATAACAGGAATAGAAATGCATTAGAAAGACAAAAAACGAATAGAATCAAAGCAAAATTGCATACACATTTTTTAATACTAATCTTTTATAGGAACAACACCCAAAGAAAGATTGGGGGGTGGGGCGGGGCGGAAAAAAGGAGAAGCCTAAGACTTATGTGAGACACTATCAAGAGGTGTGGCACTGTAGGATCAGCAGCTCAAACCCACCACCAACCACTATTTGGAAACATTTTACAGGGTCACTATGTGTCTGAACCAACTCCATAGCACTTAACACCTACAACAAATGAAGAGGAATAAGTTACATGTGATTAGAATTCTAGATAGAAATTGGGGGAGGGGGGATAGGGAAGAAGCACCAAAACAATTTTCTAACATTTGGTAGAAGAAAACTTTCCTAATATGAAAGATGAGAAGATAAGCGTTTAAGAAGTCAAAACAACGAAAACCTCCACAGGATATATTTCAAAACAAAATCACCACGACACATCATAATCAGCTTTCCAAAACCTAAGTTAAAGAAGGAATCTTGGAAGCAGTTTGCAAAAACAAAACAAAACAAAAAAACAAAAAACAAAAAAAACTGTCACTTACAGAAAACCAGTGAGGCAAAACTTGGACTTTTCAGCAGAGATCGTGTAGGCAAGAAGGCAATGGAACAGCACATATAAAACCCTGAAAGGAAAGATTGCCAACAAAGAATTTTATATTTATTAAAACTGTCTCACAAATACAATGTTGACATTAGTACATTCCCGGATAATCAGAAATTAAGGAACCGTGTGAAGAAAATCAGAGCAGCCTTTCAAGAAACACTAAGTGCTTCAAAGGAAGTACTTTGAACAGAGAACCTAATGGCAGATAAAAACTGGAAATTAAGACACATGACAACACGATTCAAAAGTCAACTCAGATATGGTGGTTATGTGCCGTGTAGTCCGAACTGACTTATAGCAACCCTGTACAGGGTTTCCGAGGCTGTAAATCTTTACAGGAGCAGAAAGTCTCATCTTTCTTCCGTGGAACAGCCGGTAGTTTTGAACTGCTGACCTTAAGGTTCTCAGCCCAATTCATAACCACTACGCTACCAGAGCTCAGATATAGAAATGTCAAACATGAAATAAACTTGCAAGACTGAAAATAGGAAACTGGACACGTCAATTTTAAGTGATCCTAACCACAAAGCATGAGTTCTGGTTAATGCGCCAGAATGCAAAGCCATTTGAATGCAAGGTTGGTGGTTCAAGCTCACCAGCTGCTGGCTGGAGACCCTATACAGGGTTGCTATGGGTCAGATTCAACTTGATGGTACTTAACAACAACCATAAAGCACGGAGAGGAAATAAATGAAGTGGTCACAGGGTTTCAGCATGAAGAGGAAGTAAAGATGATATCAATACATAATGAGCTGTTTTAAAGTTGGAAAGGTAATATATTACAGAATACCTTTAATGAAACCTCACTAAAATAAAATTGAAGAAAAGCATAAAGTCTCAGTAAACAGTACAACTGCAGCAATGAGCAAAATAGTTAAGAAAATTCATATAAACAAATAGAACTCAGCACAAAACACTATCTCTAGAACAAAGAAATCATCAGCATTTCATACAGACACACACATACACATACACATGCATACAGCACGACAACAGCAGTGATTACTGCATATCAGTAATTTCATTGAATGTTAATGGTTTAAATGCACCAGTCTAGAGATGGTAGCAGAATGTATATGAAAACATCAACATGCTATCTACATTAGATAAACCTTAAACATGAAGACCAAACAAACTAAAATCAAGCAAATGGTAATCTAAAAGGAGCAGGAGTGGGAATATAGATTCCTGATAAAATAGAAGTTATGACAAAATGCAGCAAAAATGACAAGGATAGACTTTGTATGCAGAGGCTTCAAAAGTTTTGTGGGAAAATTCCACTTTTAATTCAATTTCTCCAAGAACATTTTGAATCCCCCTCATTAAATTTAGTCAATTCAGCAAGAGGACATACCCATAATAAATATTGATGTACCCAATGAAGGAGTCCCAAAATACATAAAGCAAGAATAATGTTATTGATAATAGAAATAGAGAATTCCACAATAATGATATACATTCACACATATATCCAATGCCTTTAAATCAATTCTGGATCTTAGCCACCCTGGCTAAATCTTTATGGGAACAAACAACCTTATCTTTCTTTCACAGAAATGCTGATGGATTTGAACCTTATGGTTAGCAGTGCACTGCTTATACTACAATGCCACAGGTCTGCTACAATAATAATGTTGTTGTTATTTAGACAGTTGCTATGAGTCAGTTTTGACTCATAGCAACTGTCTAAAGTTTCTGAGTCTATAAATCTTTGTAGGAGTTGGTAGGCTCAAATCAATGACTCTGTGAGTCACAATACGGTGCTTATTCCATGGAGCCACCAATAAAAAATAACAATATATGATTTTAAAATACTACTTTCAAAGAATGACAGAAGAATACAAAAGAAACTCAAGATACAGAACATCCTTCTCAACAACAGCACAATATACATTGTTTTCCAGTGTAGAAAAACATTCTCCAGAATGAACCATATGTTAGGTCACAAACCAAACCTTAATGCATTTTTAATACATTGAAATACTATAAATAATCTTCTCAGATCATAATGTTATAAAAGTAGAAGATAACAACAGGAAGATTAAGGGGAAAAAATTAAATCATAGAAAATAAATAACACCCTGCTTAAAAACTTCTGGGTAATAGAAGAAAAAAAAAATAATCCTTTAAGCATATGAGAATGAAACCACAACAAACCAAAATCTTTGAGACAGCCAAAACATTGCCAGAAAGACAATTTATAGCAATAAACACTGGTCAGGAAAGAAGAAGAAACCAACATCAACATCTTAACCAAACATCTCCAACAATTAGAAAAAAACAAGCAACAAAAAAGCCTATGGTCAAAAGAAGAAGGAAATAATGAAGTTTTACACAGAAATAAATGAAGCAGAAAACAAAAAGATAATAGAAAGAATCAACAGTAAACGTTAGTTCTTTGCAAGGATTAGTAAAACTGAAAGTCCCTACAAATTCAAAGGAGGGATTTATATAATACAAATAAGAAAGGGAGAAGATAAACATAACACAAATAAGAAATGAAATACCACTATTAGGGCAGAACCTACTGAAATGGGATTTTAAGAGCATGCTATGAATTACAGTAACCCAACAAAACTGAAAACCTAGAAAAACACTGACAATTTTCTACAAACACACAATCTGCCCAAATTAACACAATAAGAGGTAGAAAATTTGAAGGCACGCATCACAAAATAAGAAACAAAACAAGTCAATAAAAATTAAAAGGAAAAGAAAACAACCTTCTTCTATCTCCCACAAGACCACACCAAAACAAGTACTAGCAAAGACAATTTCATCTATTTTTTTTAATCAAAATGTTCAGTAAAATCAGAATAAATGGGAAATAACCAAACTTCATTAAGGACAGATACACAAAATTAAGAGCCAACATTATTCTCAAAGAAGAGGGACTGAAAACATCCCTCTCACAAATGGTAATCAGACAAGTCCATTATCATTACTTCTACTCAATTTTGTATTGGAAGTCATAGCTAGAGGAATAAAGCAAGAAAGGGAAATAAAAGACATAAAAACTGGTAAAGAAGTGAAACATACTCTATGTGCAAATGATATGATCCTATATAGAAAATCCTAAAAAGCTATAAAAAAAAAAAAAAAAGACTCAAATAAATAGAAGGATTCAATGGAGTAGCAGGGTACAAGTTCAGTTTTTAAAAAGTCAGTCGTATTCCTTTACACTAACAAAAAGAATTCTGAAAAAGAAATTGGAAACAACATCATTTACAGTCCAAGTCATGGACTACTTAGGGATAAACTGAACTATAGATGCAGAAGACCTACACAAAGAAAACTACAAAACACTGCTACAAAAAATACCTACATAAATGGAAGAACATATCATGTTTATGGATAGAAAGTCTTAACATTATGAAAATTTTAATATTGCACAAAAGTATATACATTTAAAGTACAATCCCAATCCAGATAATTTTCAAAGCTACTATACAGACATTGGCAGACACATAGTCACTGCTGTATATCAGCACATTGCTGCTGCCACTGTGCCAATCCATCTTGTTAGGGGTCTTCCTTTTTTTTCTCCCACACTACACTTTGGTGCAAGGTCGGTGGTTCAAGCACACCAGTTTCTCCTTGGGAACTCCATACAGGGTTGCTGTGGGTTGGAATCAACTCACTGGCACTTAACAACAACACTTCGATGCTGTGGGTTTATGTGCTGGACAGCAAGATCGGTTTGTACCCCAAGGTTGGCAGTTCAGTCTCACCAGCCACTCCTCGGTAACCCTATACAGGCCCCTATGAGTCGGAACTGACTTGACAACACTTAACAACAACAATAATTTACCAAACATGATATCCTTCTCCAGGGACTTGTGCCTCCTGATAATATGTCTGAACTATGAGAGACAAGTCTGACCAATTTGACTTCCAAGGAACATTCTTTCTGTACTTGCTCCAACAGATTAGTTTGTTCTTTTGGCAGTCCATGGTGCACTTTTTTTTTTTTTTTTTTTTTTCTCACATATATAAAGAATTTTATTTCAAGAAAATGGCTCACACATTTGCAGGATAAGTCCTAAATTCCTTAGTAAGATTATCAGACTGGAAGCTTCTGGCTCACTTAACTGCAGAGCTGAGGAACCAAGATCAACATGTCGAGCAGCTAAGATGGGGGGGCTGCTGACAACTCCCAGGATTGACAGGCCACTGGCTCAAGTCCAAAGAACCAGAAGTCAGAATGGATTCTACAGAATCCAGACCTGAATCTGCTACTCTTTGCTAGAAGTCCAGGAGAATTCCTGTGGCACATTCGGTAACAAAGAGTCTTGTGATTTGGAGGTGGTAAGTGGTGTCACATGTTCCAACTTTATTCACTTCAGCCAAGGATTCCTCCATGTGTCTTCAGCTGCCTTCATCTTACCCCTGCTAACCTTCCTCTTGTTGTATATTGCCTGTCCTGTCAGCCATGTTCACAGTCCATATTCTTTTAATATTCTCCTCCAAAACCACAACTCAAATGGATCAGTTCATCTATGGTCTTTCTGATTTACTGTCCAGATTTCATATGCGTAAGAAATTATTGAAAATGCCATGGCTTGGATCAGGTGCACCTTACTCCTCTAATTGTTATCTTTGTTTTTCAATGCTTTAAAGAGATCTTGTGCAGCAGATTTGCCTAATGTAATATGTCATTTGATTTATTGACTACTGTTTCCCTGAGTATTGACAGCCGACTCAAGCAAAATGATGACTTTAACAACTTTTCTCCATTTATATGGACGCTACTTATTGGTCCAGTGGTGAGGCTATTTGTTTTCTTTACACTGAGGTGCAACCCATACTGGAGGCTGTGCTCTTTGTTCTTCATCAGTAAGTTTTTAAAGTCCTCTTCGCTTTCAGCAAGCAAAGTTGTATCATCTGCATATAGCAGGTTGTTAATGAGTTGCCTTTCAATCCTGATGCTATGTTTTTCTTCATATAATTCAACTTCTCAGATTTTGTGCTCAGCATACAGATTGAATAAGTATGGTCAAATAATGCAACCCTGGTGCACAACTTTCCAAATTTTTTACAATTCAGTGTTTTCTTGTTCTGTCTGAATAACTTCCTCATGGTCTATATACAGGTTCCTCATGAGCACAATTAAGTATTCCAGAATACTCATTCTCTGCCATGTTGTCCATAGCTTGTCATTATCCACACAATTGAAAGTTTTTGTGTAGTCAGTAAAGCATAGGTAAACATCTTCCTGGTATTCTCTGCCTTCATCCACGATCCATATGACGTTGGCAGTGATATCCCTCATTCCGTGTCTTCTTCTGACTCTGGCTTAAACCTCTAGACCTTCTTTGTCAATGTATGATTGTAGTCATTTTGTATTATCTTTAGTTAAATTTTATTTGCAGCTGATATTAATGATATTGTCTGATGATTTCTGCATTCTGTTGGGTCACCTCTGCTTAGAATGGGCACAAATACGAATCTCTTCCAGTTAGTTGGCCAGGTAGTTGTCTTCCAACTATCTTAGTATAGATGAATGAGTGTC
Source organism: Chrysochloris asiatica (assembly GCF_000296735.1). Classification (NCBI taxonomy): domain Eukaryota; kingdom Metazoa; phylum Chordata; class Mammalia; order Afrosoricida; family Chrysochloridae; genus Chrysochloris; species Chrysochloris asiatica. The sequence continues at coordinate 5,055,662 of NW_006408744.1, read as the reverse complement.
TCCAGTGCTGTATCAGTTTGTTGAAAGAATTCAATTTGTATTTGATCAATTCCCATTGCCTTGTTTTTTGTCAATGTCTTCAATGCTCCTGTAACTTCTTCCTTCAGTATCATTCATGCTTGACCATGTTACTTCTTGAAATGGTTGCACATCAACTATTTCTTTTGGTACAGTAACTCTGTATTCTTTCTATCTTCTTTTGATGCTTTCTGCATCATTCAATCTTTTTCCCACAGAATCCTTGAACAAGTTGAGGATTATATTTTTTCTTTAGTTCCCTCAGTTTGACAAAGCTGTGCATGTTCTTCCCTTTTTGTTTTCTGATTTCAGGTCTTTGCACATAATGTCATCATAGCTCTCATATATTTACTAAGATTTTCATATGTAATGTCTAATACCTAATAATGCTCATCAAAAGACAGTATGAATAAAAACCAAGAGAAAACCAACACACAATAAACATTTTCACATGATGTCTGTACTTTGTAATAATTGTACATATATTCAATAAATAAGTGACAAGATTAAAACCTTAGGCGGACAAGCTAGAAAAAATAATTACATACACTCCACCCCCCCAATAACCATCAGAGATACCTGTGCATATCTCCATTGTCATCAAGTTGATGTCACCTCATAGTGACCCTTCAGGATGGGGAGAGCTGCTGAATAGGGTCTCCCAAGCTATCATTTTGATTATGCCTTTACAACTCCCAAAGGACTACAGAGGTGGCGAGTTATAGCATATAAAGGGGTAAAGTTTAAAATTTTTCCTAACTGAAAACAGGTATTAAGGCAAAGACTCAAGAAACACTTCTGAAGGCAAACAGAATATAAAAACTTATATACATGCATCATTAAACCATTGGAATATAGACTAAAAGGAGATATTAGAGGCAGACAGAATATAAAGATTACCTTCAAAGAGTAAAACATACACAGATAGCTAGTTTCTCAAATGAAATACTGAAAGTTAAATGATAGCAAAACAATACTTCTAAAAGGAAACAGCTACCAAACAAAAATTTGATATCCTCAAAGAAATTTGGATAGAATATTTACAAAGAGCAAAATGGAAAGGATTTGCCCCAGCAAACACATGCTAAAGGAAATAATTCGTGCTTTACAGAGGTAAATGAATAACTGCATATAGAAGTTCAGAGATGTAAGAAGAAATACACCAGTAATAAAATTAATATTTAAGCAAATCTAAGTCAATGATGATTATATAAAATAATATAACAATAAACATATTTAGAACACTAAATTTGTATGAAATTAAATGCAAAAGATATAATACATATTTTGAGAGAGTGTGGGATGTAACTAAAGTGTTCTGGTAGTTTACCATTGTCAGACTGGTAGTGAAAGAACTAGTTTACATTAGACTTCAATAAGTAAAGGATGAATGTCTTTTTCTTTTAAGGTACTCACTTAAAAAGTAGCAAAATATAAGAACAGTAATTTTGTAGGAGAAACAAAAAGAGTAATAAAATTAAATAATTCACTGAGAAAAGAAAGAAAAGAGAAAAGATAATAGGATCAGAAAGCAGATAGTGAAATGGTACAGTTAAACCCAAATGAATAATTATAACTAAATAAAAGACTAAGGAGCCCTGTTAATGTAGTGAGTTATAAGCTGATCTGCTAACCTCAAGGTCAGCAGTGCAAACCTAGGAAGCTCTCTGCAAAAGAAAGATGAGGTGTTCTGCTCTAGTAAAGAATTACAGTCTTGGAAGCCTTAAATAGGGTAGCTATGAGTAGGAACTGACTCCATGGCATGCCGCCACCACCAAATAAAAGACTGACCTAATTAAAAGATCAAAGATTTCCAGGCTGAATTAAAAAATGAAAATGTATACTATGTTTCTTATACTTAGCAAAATATCTAAAACAAAAAGGATGGAAATAAAATGAAATGGTGGAAATTATTCTATGCAAGCATTACCCAAAGACATTGTTTTAAATTTTTAAATATCAGACAAAGGAGATTTAAAGCAGTAATTGCTAGTTGAGATGAAGGGACACCTGAAAATCACAAACATTTATTTCAATGTGCTAACAAAATGAAATAATTCCAGATTCTTATGTTCTTAAAAATACAGTAGCAGAATATATAAAGCAAAGATTAGTAACTTGGAGAAAAAAGGATTAACCCACAATTATAATGAAAAGTTTTAACACAGTTGCCCTTGATAGCAGACAGAATAAACAGACCAAAAATAAGTAATGACTATTGAAGCTTTGAGCAGCACAATGAACAAGCATGAACTATTGAAAATATACAGAATACTACATTCAACAACCGTAGGTTACACATTATTTTCATGTACACATAAAATAGTTTTAATTAATTAAACATATGGTGGGTCACAAATCAAATATCAACAAATTTTAAATTATTGAAAACATTTAGAATTTGTTTGCTAACCACATCCACAATTAAGATAGAATTTAGGTGCAAAACAATATACAAAAAATTAACTCTCTATGTTCCGATATTCAAAACCAAGATCATACTTTAAAATCATCCATGATTCTGGGACTAAGTAAAATAAAAGTCAAATTTTGTTTTTTTCCTCAATAAAGATAATAAATACACTTCATAATAAAATCTTATGCTGTTTGGGAGAATTTATTGCCTTAAATGTACATTAGAAAAGAAGGAATATTGAAATTTAACATAAAAATAGAACTCAAGGAAGACCAATTAATGCTTCTACTATTAAAATTTACCCAAAAAAGCCAATAAAACCAGTAATGATTAAATTGAAAAATTCTACCAACTTCTTCAGTCTGACCTTGATCAAACTTGCAATCAAGGTGCACTGAAAATTATTGGTGACTTGATTGTAAGGTTGGGAACGAGAAGCAGGGATCAGAAGTTGGAAACTATAATAAAAGCAACATGCAAATGTCATAATAAAAATTTCCAAGACCAACTACTTAGTAATTACAAATATCCTCTGTGAATAACATAAAAGGCATTTATACATGTGGACCTCACCAGATGGAATACATAGGAATCTAACTTACCACATTTGTTGGAAGAGATGTTGGAAAAGTTCAATATTATCATCCAAAACAAGGCCAGGGACAGACTGTGGAACAGATGATCAATTGATCATATGTAAGTTCAGGCTGAAGCTGAAGAAATTAAAACAAGTCCATGAGAACACACACACATACACATATAAGAAGTTATTGAAAATACCATGGCTTGGATCAGGTGCACCTTAGTCTTCTAATTGTGTGTGTATATCCCACCTGGATTTAGAGACCAGATTTGATCAGATTTGATGCATTAGACATTAATGACCTAAGACCAGAATAATTGTGGGATGACTTCAAGAACCTAATATGGGGGGCGGAGAATGGTCATTACAAAGAAATGAAAACAAGAAAAAAAAATCAAAATATATGATATAAGAGACAATAAACTTGTTCTTGAGCATAGAGAAGCTAACACGAATGGAAGAAAGGAGAAAGTAAAAGAGCTGAACAGAAAATTGCAAAGGGCAGCTCAAAAAGAGAAAGTCAAGCATTGTAATCAAATGTGCAAAGCGCTAGAGTTAGAAAACCCAAAGGGAAGAACATGTTCAGCATTACTCAAGCTGAAAGAACTGAAGAAAAAAAACTAAGCCTTGACTTGAAATATTGAAGGATTTTATGGACAAAATGGAGTCCTCATGTGGTGCTATAGGATAAGCACTGGACAACAAGGTTGGTTTGAACCACAAGGTTGGCAGTTCAAACCCACCAGTCACCCCTCAGAAACCTTATACAGGGTCGCTATGAGTCAGAAACAACTCAACAGAAGTTAAAATATTGAACGACGCAGAAAGCATCAAAAGAAGATGGAAGGAATGCAGAGTAACTGTACCAGAAAGAGGTAGCATATGATCAAGAACCATATGATGGTACTGAAGACATTGACAAAAAGCAGGTCTTCAGGAACTGATGGGATACAAATTGAAATTTTTCAGCAATCTGATACAGCACTGGCAGTGCTCATTCATCTATGCCAAGAAATTTATAAGAAATCTACCTGGCCAAATGATTGAGATCCATATTTGTTACCATTTCAAATAGAGTTGGTTCAGCAGAATATGGAAAGCATCATACAATATCATTAATATCAAATGCAAGTAAAATTTTGCTGACGAAAGCTCAAAAATAGTTGCAGCATTGCATAGACAGGAAACTGCCAGAAATTCAAGATAGATATAGTAGAGGATGGGGAATGTGAGATATCATTGTTGACACCAGATGGATCTTGATTGAAAGCAGAGAATACAAGATAGGTTTTGTGATTTATCAACTATGCAAACGCTATCAACTGCATGGATCATGACAAACTGTGGGTAACATTGCAAAGAACGGTTATTCTAGGAGACTTAATTGTACTCATAAGGACCTGTATGTAAATAAAGAGGCAGTCATTCAAACAGAGCAAAGGGATACTGAATGGTTTAAAGATCAACAAAGTTGTATGCCAGGACTGTACCCTCTCACCATACTGATTCAATCTGTATGCTGAGTAAATATTCAGAGAGGCTGCATTATTTGACAAAGAATGTGGCACCGGGATTGGAGGAAAATTCACTAACAACCTGTTATAAACAGATTATGCTATCTAGCTGGAAGGGAAAAGGACTTTAAAATAGTGATAAAGATCAAAGACCACAGCAATCAGTATGGACTGCACCTCAATGTAAAGAACACAAATATTCTCACAACTGGGCCAATAAGTAACAGCTGATAAATGGAGAAACAATTAAAGTTATGAAAAACTTTATTTTGCTTATATCCACAATCAACATTCATGGAAGAAGCAGTCAGTAAATCAAAGGACATATTAAATTGGTACAATCTATTGCACAAGACCTCTTTAAAGTATCCAAGAGCAAAGATTATCAGTTTGAGGACTAAATATGCATGACTCAAGCCATGGTATTTTTATTATCAGGAGAGACCAGTCCCTGGAGAAGCACATCAAGCTTGATAAAGTAGAGGGTTAATGAAAAAGAGGAAAATACCAAACAAGATAGATTTGTATAGTGGCAGCATCAATGGTCTCAAGTGTAACATCACATGTGAGGATTGCTCAGGACTTGGCAGTGTTTCGTTCCTTTATGCATCAGGTTGCTATGAGTCAGAGCTGACTCAACAGTACCTAACAACAACAAAAACAGCACTCAAATTTTATGTTTATATGTAAAGTAAACCTAAAAAATTCAGACCCTGAATAAAACCAAAACCTGTCAGAGAATGAAAACTCAAATATTTTTCTTTAAAATGAACAGTAGAAAAATGGTAAGGCAGCATCCTATCAAAGGCAGAAATCTTGCAAGTCCTGTAAAAAAACAACATGGTATTATCAAATTCTGACTTTTATGGGTTTCACTTTGTTAAGTCTCTTGTAAACAATATATTCTTAGGTTTTGTTCTGTTTTACTTTCATTGTTTTCATTTTGTTTATTTATTTTTCTTTTCAACGTTTTAGATTCGTTTGAATAACCACCCTTGGGGATTCACCCTACTTCCTACCAGCTCTGAAATACAATAATACCTAGGTTTCATCTAAGTTCTAGTTAAGCATTGTAGCTAGCTAAGGTCTTTTATCTGCTTTTGAAAGTACGTTTTCAAATCTCATGTGCCTCTCTGGAGAGGATGTTTTCAACTCATATGTCCCATCTCCTTCTTGTTGTTGCTAGGATGACATTAAATGGGTTCCAACTTACAATGGCCCTATATAGGATACTTAGAAAACACAGGTCTATCCTGCACCATCCTTATAATTTTAGCAGTTTTTGAGCACATTGTTGCAGTCACTGCGTCAGTCCATTCTTGTTATTTTTTTTTTTCTTACTTTACCTAACTTTAATGAAATGTTTT
>NW_006408744.1:5002197-5029134 GCF_000296735.1 Chrysochloris asiatica | reverse complement strand
CTTTTCTTAAGCTTTTACAATAATGGTCTTATGCAATATTTGTTCTTTTGTGACTGACTAATTGCACTCAGCATAAAGTCCTCAAGGTTCATCAATGTTATGCAGTGGCTTCAGCTTCCTAATTATTTTTCAGGTAGCATAATATTCCATTGTGTGGTTTTGCCAAAGTTTGTTTATCCATGGGCACCTAGGATGTCTCCATCTTTTTTCTATTGTAAATAGTGCTGCTATGAACATTTGTGTGCATATATCTACTCATGTTATGGCTCGTATTTCTTGTGGATATATACCAAGTAGAGGAATTGCTGGATCATATGGTGTTTCTATTTATAGCTTTCTGAGGTAGTGCCATATTGTTTTCCAGAGTGATTGGACCATTTTGCAATCCCACCAGTAATGTAGGAGGGTCCCAGTCTCTCTACATCCTCGCCAGCATATATTATCCTCTTCATTTTTGAACTCTGATGTTATTGCTGGTGTGAAATGATATCTCATTGTTGTTTTGATTTGCATCTCTCTAATGGCTAGTGATTGTGAACATTTCTTCATACGTTTGGTGGCTGCCCAAATGTCTTCTTTCGTGAAGTGTCTGTTCATGTCCTGTGCACATTTTTAAATTGGTTTATTTGTCTTTTTCTCTTAGAGGTATTGCAGTTTCGTATCGATTTTAAAAATTAGTCGCTTGTCTGATTTGTCATTGCAATTTTTTTTTCCCCATTCTTTGGGCTCCCTTTTTACTCTTTTGGGAAATCCTATGATGCACATAAGTTTCTAATTTTTAGAACATCCCAATCATCTATTTTGTCTTCTTTTTTTGTGTGTAATTTTCTCAATGTTTCATAGTCTGTGTGTGCCCTGGATTAGAGCCCTTAAATTTGTGCCTGAGTTTTCACTAAGATCATTGGCTCTTGATATATGTTACCTCTTGAAATGGGTGAAGAGTGACCTTCTTTTTGGTACCATAGCTCTGTGTATTCTTTCTGTCTTAATTTGATGCTTTCTGCATCATTCAATATTTTGCCCTTAGAATCCTTCAATACCACAAGTCGAAGTTTGAATTTTTTCTTCAGTTCCCTCATCTTAAGAAATGCTGATTGTGTTCTTCCGTTTTGGTTTTCTAACTCCAGATCTTTGTACATTTTCATTGTAGTATTTGACTTCTTCTTCTTGAGCTGATCTTTGAGAGTTTCTGTTCAGCTCTTGTACCTTCTTATTTATTCCGTTTGATTTAGTATCTCTACATTGGAGAGCAAGTTTCAGAGTCTATTCTCACATCCCTTTTGGTCTTTTCCTCCTTTCCTATCTTCTTAATGATGATATTCTTGGTGTCATTCCACAATGTTCTGGTCTTTGGTCTTTAGTGTCTAATGCATCAAATGTGTTCTTCAGAAGATCTCTAAATTCAGGTGGGATATATTCAAGATCAAATTTTTGGCTATCATGACCTTTCTTTAATTTTCTTCAGCTTCAGCCTGAATTTGCATATGAGCAATTGATGGTCTGTTCTCCAATCTGCCCCTAGACTTGTTTTGGCTAATGATATGGAGCTTTTCCACAGATATAGTCAATTGATTTTCTGTGTATTCCACATGCTGAGGTCTATGTTGATAGCCATCTTTTAGGTTGTTTAAAAAAAGGTATTTGCAGTGAAGAAGTGATTGGTCTTGCAAAATTCTATCATGTGAGCTCCAGCATCATTTCAGTCACCAAGACCATATTTTTCATCTACTGATCCTAACTCTTTGTTTCCAACCTTTGCATTCTAATCATCAATAATTATCAACACACATTGATTGCATGTTTGATCAATTTCAGACTGAAGAATTTGGTAGAATTCTTCAATTTCATCATCACTGGCCTTAGTGGTTGGTGCATAAATTTCAATAAGACTGGTCTTCCTTGTAGATGTATGGATATTATCCTATCACATACAGCATTGTACTTCATGACTGATTTTGATATGTTTGTTTTGATGATGAATGTTATACAATTCCTCTTCAGTTTGTCATTCCAGACATAGTAAATCATGTGATTGTCGGACTCAAAATACCAATCCATTTCAGTCACTAGTCCCAGGATATCAATGTTTATGCATTACATTTCATTTTTGACAATTTCCAATTTACCTAGATTCATATTTCATAATTCCATGTTCCAACTATTAAAAGATGTTTACAGCAGTATATCTTCTTTTTGAGTTGTGCCCCATCAGCAAATGAAGGTCCCAAGAGCTTTACTCCATTAGCATCATCATGGTAAAGTAGTTGTTGTTAAGTATCCTGGAGTCTGTTCAACTCAGAAACTCTATATGGAATATCTGAGGCCTTGAATCTTTTGCAGAAGCAGAAAGCCTCATCTTTCTCCCAAGTGACTGGTGTGCTCAAACCACCTTACCTTGTTGTCTCAATCCAGTGTTTATCCTATGGAGTCTCTGCGCTACCAGCAGTAAAGTAGGGAGTCAGCCAAAATGAAGGGAGTGCTAAGTGAGATGAATTGAGACAATACATTCCAAAATAGATTTAAACATACTACCAATCCTGAAGTAGGCAGAGGACTGGAAAAATGTTTCATTTACTACATATAAGTTTGATATGAGTCTGAGCCACTTCATTGGCAACCAACAACATCTGAAGAATCCTGACTCATATAGTCAGCTTAAACTTTGGCAAGGGACTATAAATAAATCAATTAATTAAGAAAAATACTTTTTCTTGATTAGAATTATAGAAAAAGTTGTTTCAATTTTTGCAGAAGTCATGTATTTCTAGACTATTGTATCATGTATTACTTTTGAATGTAACACCGTTTCTTTTCTCCCTTGTTTAGCAATTTTAAGCATTTTATGTGGGAGTTATAAATGGTAATAAAAATCTGGCAAGAACAGTACCCAGGGGGACATTAGTGTTTAAGTAGCATACAAAGAAGGAACAACCAGAAAAGCAGGCTTGAGGCAAAGCAACTCTAGACTTAACGGCAAGATCCAGGAGAGTTTACAGGAAATAGCATTTGATATGAGAGAGATGTGGGCAAAATCTCCTCCTATCTGTTGAGATTGATCTGGAAGGCAAGGCAGCTCTACTTCTTTCACCATGTAGGTCTCTTCTAAAAACTGTATTTTTTTTTAAGAGAATAATGTTAGATAGAAGAAGGTACTTTTAGTTAATTGTATAATCTGTAAAATGTGTATGCTTATACTTCTTGGAGGCTTCTCTAACCTTTCACCTTGTCCCTTAGACAGAGGCTTACATCCATCATGGCTCCCAAATCATGTTTCCCAAATCAGATTTGGTTACCTTTCTTTATGATAAGGATTATTTTAAATACAGTCTTGTAATATGTAATTTTCTTCTTTATTTTAACTAATAGAAATAAAAGGACACTTGTGAACTGAAAGCATTTAAACAATGTTTGATAGAGGGCTTCCGATTTATTTATGTGGTGAAGCAGACATGTTTGCTTTACACTCTTAAATTTAGACTCATGGACATCTTCACATTACTAAGATCTGGATTTTTATAGAATTAAATGATAACTTTTGGGATCTCTGCCTCAACTATTATGTTCCCAAACTCATTTGTTCCAAATCCCATTTGCTGCCTTTTAGTCCAGATTTCCAGAGAGTCTTTTGGGCTGACAGCCTATCTTTCAAAGTATATTCAGCTACAGAGAGCATGAATAAGTTCCAAATATGGATAAAAACACTTGTAAGATAATGTTACCAAAATCAATCATATGTTTATCCTGTGATTGACTGTCACCATTATTCATCAGTAACTTAAACAAAAAGAAACAGAAATTTAAGGTAAATGATATCCCTATGTTTCATTTAGATTTTCTTTGTATTTTGATTTTAAAAGAAATTTTGAAATCCATGATAGGAAAGTTTAAGAATTTTATGAGCTGTTAAAATATGCTGGCTGTCTCTCTAACAACAACAACCAAAAAATAAAATAGTTTATTATCTATTCATATTAGTGTACTTTATCTCATGGAAAATTAAATCATGCTTTCTAACAGAGTTTGTGAAGAGGCTGCTGGAATCCAGGAATCAGTGGTGAAATATAGGAGCTTGGTCACTGTTGATGTTAATATTCTTCTTACTGTTATTTTTAACTTTATTCAATTCAAATGAATTATCATTTGCTAATGAGATAAAATGGTCTAATTTTTAATATAAGCCACAGGAAGAAGAAAATCATGTGTAGTTTTGTCTTCAAATATAAGTATCAATAAAATATATAAAAATAGCATGTTTGCTTTGAATAAATTATTAAAACTTTTTACCTATGCTTCAGTGGACATTGTTCAGCTCTATTGGCATTTAAAATGTATAAAATGATAGGAAATAAAGGTTTCCTGTTTTTAAAAATACACTGTTCATACAGCATATTTCCTAATCAACATATGGACCCAATTTTTCTTATTAAGGCTAATAGAACTTTTAAGGCTCAAGACATGCATGTTAAATCATGAGTCCCAGAAAAACTCTTAAGAAATTCAGATTTTAACAAGGCTTCTGACTTCTAACTAACATACTCCTTTACTATAAAACCAAACCTTATAAAAATTGTTTTAATCCTGTAATTCAACTGGGTTTTCACGTAACAAGTTAAAGAGAGAAAAAAAAAAAAAGGTAACTTGGACATTTTAAAAAGAAAAGAATATGCTATTTGATATCTATTCAGGAAAAAAAATAGTAGTTCATTATCATTTTTATTTTAAAAGTACTTTTAAAGGTGTTTTCAAAATGGATCTTCACATCAGTTGTAGTTTACAAGTGTTTTAAATTAAATTGAAAGTAAACTCTACTTTAAGATGCAGAAGTACATATCATATAGAATTATCTCTAAATATTCCAGTAGGATTAAATGACTTTACCTGATTTGAGGAATTTTCAGCATAATGTAGTTTTAAGAACATAGATTTTTTTTTTATGAAAAAGTTGGTGATTGTCAACATGCCATCAGATAAAAATTTCTGAAAATGTCATGACTGACCTGGCAGCTACCAAAGCTCAAGAACTCTCCTTAGAGGAAATTGATAAATATGAATTTCTAACAGGGTGGGTTGAATACTTCTTTTAGGGTAGGCTTGGTCCTTAGTCATATCTTCATAAAATATATTTTACAGAAAATTGGGTCCACCTAACATCAACAAAATACTAGCTGAAATATTGAGAAATGGATATATATTTTAATTATTACCCATGTGAGTAAAGTTTTAATGTTTAAATATAATGAAATAAATTATATAGATTGTTCATACTGCGAGCAAGGTGGCTCCCTGTAGTAATCAATGCACTGCAAACTCCAAAGTCCAGAGTTCAAACTCACCAGTTGCTTAGCGAGAGACAGATGAGGCTTTCTGCTCTCACAAAGATTGAAAGCCCCAGAAACCTTCATTAGAGTCACTATGAATTGGACAGACTTGACGGCACTTAACAGCATTGTTAATCTAAATCACAGCTTTAGTTTAGTTTTGGATTTGTCCTTCTTAACACAAGCTGTAATGCCATGAATAAACATGATGCCCATCCAACATATAAGCACTTCCTTCTATCACTGGTAGTAGCAATCTTTATCAAGATAGTGAAAGAAAAATCATGTCTTTGAATTACTCAGCATATATGGATGAGGATATCAATTGCTTACCCTTTGAGATGCAGTCTCAATGATGTGTTTGCATATCTATGTATGTGTGTGTATGTGCATGCTTTCAATATATATGTACATTTGTATATGTCTTTCTGTGTGTGTATACATATGGATAGACCCACACACAGTGTATCATTTCTGGTCTTCTAGTAATAGATTTCAAGCTGGAATTAGGAATGAAAGAAATTACTTAGAGGAATTGACTGAAGTATAAAGATGAGAGGGCTATTGCAAATCTTCATACTAAAATTGTGATCTAACACCCATGAAAGAAGATGAGGAGGACAGAGGATGCAGGAAGAGAGACTCAGGCAGCAGTGTAGCACTAAAAAAGTTCTTTACCAGGCTGATGATAAGTACCAAAGTAAAGACTTCATATTAGAAGAGGGTAGCAATCCTTCCCTGTTCAGTCATTGCTGGAAAACAGCCTGGGAAGATAGAAGCCTTGATCTTATTTCTGTATCAGATCCTGGAGGTACAGCAGCAGGAAGCTGTCAGTTAACTACCTTCCTCACAGTAAGCGCTGTCTAAAGGTAACATATGAGTAGGACAAATGCATTTCGTCTGCCCCCAAAATGCACATGCAAATAATATATTTTAAATTAGTCATTCCTATGATCTTTCTAGACCTAAGATTAGTTTTTATTTATGATTTTCCAAACTGCTTATTTCTTTCCCAGGATTCTGACAGGAGTAAATGGATTTTTGAAAATTGACGCACACTTTGAAATAAGAAGCATGTGTAACTAAAAGTGTATTATTTTGCAATTTGTGTAGAATAAGGAGCTCTGGTAGCGTAGTGGTTACGAATCGGGCTGCGAACCTTAAGGTCAGCGGTTCGAAACTACCAGCCGTTCAGAGGGAAAAAGATGAGGCTTTCTACTCCCGTAAGGATTTACACCCTCGGAAACCCTGTACAGGGTCGCTATGGGTCGGAACTGACTCGACGGCACTTAACAACAACAACAACAACAATTGTCATTAGGTGCCATCAAGTCAATTTCAACTCATAGAGACTCTGTGTAGAATAGAATGAAACACTGCCCAGTCTTATCATTATTGCAGACATTGTGTCAATCCATCTTGATGAAGATTTTCCTTTTTATCACTGACCCTCTGCTTTACCAAGCATGATGTCCCTATTTAGAGACTGGTCCCTCCTGATAGCATGTCACCCTCCTTACTCCTAAAGAACATTCTGACTGTACTTCTTCCAAGAAAGGTTTGTTTGTTCTTCTGGAAGTCCATGGGATATTTAATATTCTTTGCAAACACCATATTTCAAAAGCATAAATTCTTCACTTCTAAGATTGCCACACCAGGACTCCAGTTGATATCTGGGAGGCTCAATGTAGAAGTGAAAGCATAATTATTGGAAATGACTCAAGTAAGGGAAGTTGAAAACTATAGTAGTGAATAGTCCAGAAAAGTTGCACCATCCCCTAACCATTCTAGCCAGCTTTATTCTCTTCTTACATGTTGTCATTCATTACTACCAAATAAACATGCTTCATTAATGTTCAAAGTAGTCAAATGGTAGTTTTTGTTTTGTTTTGTTTTGTTTTTTATTGTTCTCATAAATGCAAAATGTCAGGTAATGAGATAGTGAATAAGCAGGAAGAGGGTGTGTGCATACTTGTTAGGTGTCATTGAGTCAAAGTATATATTGCTTATTCTGTAAATCAGTATAATTATAGATGGTGTTTCATCCTTCATAGAAAGGTATTTCTGAAACCTCCCACAAGAGTGCTTCAGGATCTTCTGATTTAAAATAATAAAAAAAAAGACAAAAATTTCCATCCTTGTAGTACAGAAGGAAGAATTCTGAATCTTTTGGATAAAGTTCAAATAGACATCTGAATGTCAAGTGCTTATCCAAACTGAATCTGTTGTGATTCACCAATCTCTTCTGCATGTAGGATGCAAAGCGATTTGTGCCTAGGGTGGATTTCTTTGAGTACTGAATAATTTCTTTGCACTCTGGTCTTCAGTGCTGATTAGTTCTTTCTTCTCTAACTTGTTGACAAAGAGAATGCCTTGACATAAAGAAAGCCTAGAAATGCCTTTTAAAAAAATTAAAAAACAGCAAAGCAAAACAAAAGCTACCGAAATTATGCGGTAGTAGGAAAACAGAGATTTTGTATTAACATACCCTATCTATACATAAACCCATATATATTCCCGAGGAATGGATGATATATTTAACTATATGAGTTAGTTCATTTTAATTAAAGTGAATGTAGCCTTTTGATCTATGAAATAAACAATCTAACAATAGGAAAAATGCAATCTGTCAAGACATATTTGAGTTATTTTGCAGTAATTGGCTTGGCAGCAGCTTCAGTCACAGATTTCTGTTTCACAGATTGTCCCCAAATGAATAAAGGTTTGCTTTGAAATGTAATTAATATTACGTTCAGCTACAAGACATTCTCAGGTTGTCAAAGGAATTTGAAGGAGGTAACTACAGAAAGTGAACAGAATAAAAGTAAAACTGAATAGTAAATTAAGTCAAATAAATGCACACAAAGTAAACTGGACCAATACAAAATGTCAGTGCCATGAACTACATTTTACCTTCAAGTCAATCTTCTACCAACATTAAAATTATTCATGTGGCTAAAGAATTCAGAGTATATGCTTATTAACAATGATCACCTCATTTTATCATTAAAGCATAGATGAGTCTGGGGAATGCATAATTTGAGTCACTGGTAAGATGGACCTGATCTGATAGCACTGAAGCTGACTTGGGAAGTCAGGACCCTCAAATTTTGGACCTGTTGGCCAGTGTAACTCCATTCAACTCCCTTCACTGCTTGCTGAGGGTCTTTAAATAAATACTGAGTTCTTTTGATGAAGTGCGCAAGTACTAAATGTATGCATTGAAATACTAATGTTTTCACTGCAATGTACTTCCATATTATCTGCAAGCTTAACTATTTATTTTATTTTGGAAAGTGATCTGGACATAAACAAGACACCAAAAATGAATGGAAAACATTGCTAGTGTTAGTCATCCTCAGATTTGTCCAAATAATTAATATATAAAAAAAACCAAGACCCAAGACTTTGATAATTAATTGTAAGTAGAATGAATGGCACACACTAGTGGAATCTCAAATATGTTTTCTCTCCCTTTGGAGTAGAAAATTTGTAAATATAGTTTAATAAGTAGTCTTAAAAGAGTTGGCTGTAGTACCAAATATCAAGTTAGGAAAAATATTGCAACTAACATACAAATACATTTTTTTAATTAAACTTAATATATTTACTGGCATCTGGTCAGTCCTTCTAAGGCATACAACATATTCTAAAAAGGTACAAGGATTTCACAGTTCTGCAAAGATTTGGTGTTTTCACAGGCTATAGTTTATATAGGGAATTTTTTTATTCTCTGTTCAAAGATCCATATTTTTTACCACTCACAGTTAGCTCTTTTAGTTACACATTTACTGCTATTATCACCATATTTTCATACAGATAGTACATGCATTAAATAGATTTTGCAAACCCTCACAAGCCCCTGCCAATTAATTTTTTTGTACACACTACGTACACTATACGTGCATGTGTATTATTTGCACAGGCATGTTATATGCAAAAAATACAGTACATCACCTACAATTAGCTTCATCCTATAATAGCTGGAGAATTTGATGAGTAGCACAAAAAGATTTGAGAAGGATATTTTGAAAGGGAAGAAAAGAGGGAAACTTAGAAATGTGGTGCACTGTATATACTAAATCTGACTGGAAGACCAGCTTTTGAACAAGCTGTTATTTTCCACATGGGAGTAGCATTGCTACAGTAAAATGCCAGATTTCATCCATCATAATGTCATGGCTCATATTAAAATGTCTTCAGGGACCAAAGGAAGGGATGGGCAAAAGACATCAAATCAATTTTCAGGCAATTGCTACGGTTTTCAGAACCTAAGCCCAATGTGATAGTGTTATCGCTGCACAAAGGGATGTTATAAATAAGGTCCATGCATCAAGGGAGGAAGTAATTTAGAAAAAGGAAGCTGATTTGACTTTTGTGTGAGTTGGAACATATGGTTGGGGCACAGCTGGGTTATCATTCTATACATTATTACAAGAGAAAAGAACCAAATCATTTTGTAGAAATTAGCCCATCACCAGAATCATGACACTAATAGGTCAAAACTGTACACCCCTTGTTAATTACTAAAGATGGACTAATCGTTATTTTGTGTCTGTCTAAGCTAGTATTTGGAGTGCTTGTGTGGCGTTGTAGGATATGCTCTGGACTCCTAACCAGAAGGTTGGCAATTCAAATCCATCAGCCACTCCTTGGATACTCTAAATAGGGCCACTATGTGTCAGAACCACCTCGATGGCATTGAACAATAAAAGCAACAAAGTTAGTATTTGGAGACAATGTGGTGCAGTGGTTAAGGAGCTTCACTGCTAACCAAGAGTTCAGGAATTTAAATGCATCAGCTTCTCACTGTAGAAACATGTAGCAGTCTTCCCTGTAAGATTTATAGCCTTGGAAAATCTATGGGGCAGTTCTACTCTGTCCCACTGGGTTAGTGTGATATGGAATCAACTCAATGGTAATGGATCAGTTAGTATTTGGTGGTTGGTGCTTATGTGCCACGGAGTTGGTTCTGACTCATAGCGACCTTGTACAGGGTTTCCCAGGCTGTAAATCTTTGGGGGAGCAGAAAGCCTCATCTTTCTCCCACGGAACAGCTGGTAGTTTTGGACTAGTGACCCTGAGGTTAGAAACCCGATTCATAACCACTGTGCTACCAGAGCTCCTTAAGTTATATCATTTAATTGTAAAAATGAGAAATTCTAGTCAAGCATCATTGTTTGGTGACTTTGCTAGTCTAGAATTAACTTCCATATGGAAATCTCTTTTGTGGATGAGTGTGTGGATCAGGGATCATTGTTAAAATTAAAAACTAGAAAGTATTACATTCCATATTTAGTAATATTGTCTTTAAACAGTCTATATTCCAAGAACTCAATCATCATTAAAAAAGCCTTGCAAATAAAAATTAGAATAGAGAGAAAATGAGAGAACCTTGTGGGATTTCATTCATATAATGATATAGGAGGGTACTGGTTGTTCAGGGGTATAATCGTTATCTTCCATATAGAAGACTCAGGCTTAATTCCCAGACAGTACACCTCATATGCAGCTCTCATATTTATCTTAGTAAAAGTCCATGTACTGCTATGATGCTGAACAGATTTCAGCAGACTAGGAGGAAAGGCCTGGTAATTGATTCCTGAAAATCAGTTAATGAAAAAATCTATACATCACAACCAATTATGGGAATGATGCACAACCAATTAAAGGAATGCTACAGGACCAAGCAACATTTTCATTGTGTATGGGGTTGCCTCAGTTGGGGGTCAATTAATGGCAAGAAGCAATATCATTAACAGTATGACTAAATTAGTAATGTTCCTTAATCTGTCCAGCAGGATAAAAATTAATATAGAAGTATTTGTGATAATCTCACAATTTATTAAGACAGATCAATTGTCACTAGGCATAATAACTATATCGTCTTTATAAACTTCTGAGTCCTAGTAAATCCACACACCTCAAAGACGCTTCCATGAACATTCTGATAGTTTGGAGGAAATGTGATTTGTAAAAGAATTGGTCGTCTTCAAGTGTTTTAGTCCCCAAATGCTCATATAGTGGAAGAGGGACAAAGCTGTACTTCAGTTCCCTGAACATCGATGTAAATTAGTATGCATTCCTATCCTAACTGAGAGGAGACACAGAACTGTGAGAACATTAGATAGATAGACAGTATCACATACAAAGGAAGAAAACAGAGTAAAAACATGCTATATGTTTTAAAACTATAATATGTTCAGATATGATTAGTACAGATGTTGAATTGGAAACGTGACAAAGCTACACAATATTTAGAAAAAAGAAAAAAAAAACTTGAAATTTTTTAATAAGCAGCATGGTTAGAAGTACTTTTAACATTCAACGGAGCTTGTGGTAGGGATATGTCTTTTGACACTTTGCCTCTTCTTTGTTCACATCCAAATCGGGAATTTAATAGAATGTGAGAGGTCAGAAAACAAGTGTGGTGCTGTAGGATAGGCACTGGACTTGTTACCATAAGACTGGTAGTACAAATCCATCATCTGTTCTTGAAAACCCTACACAGGGTCACTATGGGTCAGAACTAGGTCAACAGCATACAACAATAGCAAGAATGAAATATAGATGATGATTTTAGATACAAATAAACAAGGTCTTATCATTTATCAAAAACTGAATGTTTGATGCACCATCATTAACATTAAAGTGGTTTTTACAGTGTTTAACTATTTCATTTGTGATTTGATTTTCAATTTTGGGCATTAATACAATATAGTTTTAGTCTAGTACTCAACAGAACAAACTTACTCAAAATGCAATGATGCTATATGTTTATTAGTAACACATACACTTAATTAGTTGAATTTGACCTAGTCACTGATTTTTGGAGAGGATGGATGGCAGACAGTTGAGCTTTTTTAATATAAGCACATGATAAAAAAAAAAAATCCTCAGATCATAGTGGAAGTAAATCAACTAGTCCTCAACCATCAGCACATAATTTTATTAAAGTATTCATTTTGAATTATCTATTCAGATTATTGGCTGTTATCATTGTTTTGCACGTTCATTTACTTCCTTAGTTTCACAATCATGAAAGAAGTATTAAGACAAAAATCATTATGTTGTTTTTGTTATAGTGCTTTCTAGTAAGTTCTGACACATACTATCCCGTATAGGGTTTCCAAGGAACAGCTATTGGATTTGAACTGCAGACCTAGTGGGTAGCAGTTCAGTGCTTTTCATACAGAACCACAACAGGACTCCAGTATGTATTTGTTGTTGTTGTTGTTGTTGTTGTTGTTGTTGTTAGGTGCTAGCCAGTTAGTTTTGACTCATAGCAACCCTATGCACCAAGAACAAAAACACTGCCCATTATGTAGCATCCTCAAAAATGTTATGTTTGAGTCCATTGCTGCTGTCACTGTGCCGGCTTGTTGGGAACTGCCCTCTTTTTTGGCTGACTTCTGATTTTATAAAGCATGATGACCTCCTTCAGGGACTGACAGCCTCAGAAACTTTTATAGGGTCGCTATGAGTCAGAACCGACTTGGTGGCACATACCTATCACCACTGCCACCCTGTTGATGTGCTGATGCAATTATTTTTTATTTGTCATCAGAAAAATTTTGCTTGAATGTGATATTAATGACATTGTTAATTTACCCTAAATTCTATTGGCTCTTTCTCTGGAATCAGCAAAAATATGGACCTTTCCCAATCAGTTGACCAGGTATGCATGTTTCTTGGCATAGATGGGTGAGCATCTCCAGTGCTGTATCAATTTGTTTAAAGATTTCCAGTTGTATTCTGTCAATTCCTGGAGTCTTGTTTTTCAGCAATGCTTTCAGTGCTGTGTGGACTTCTTCCTTCAATACTACCATTTCTGATTATATGCTGTGTCTTGAAATGGTTGTATATTGAACTTTTTTTTTTTTTTTTTTTTTTTTGGTATAGTAACTTCATATTTCTTAAATTTCTTTTGATGCTTTCTGGATCATTTAATATTTTGTCCATGATGTCCTTCAATATTGCAGGTCAAAGCATGTTTTCTTTCCTCTGTTTGTCAGCTTGAGAAATCCTGTGTGTTCATCCCTTTTAGCTTTTCTAACTACAAGTCTTTGCACATTTCATTTTAATACATTACTTTGTTTTTTGAGGAGTCCTTTAAAATTGTTCCATTATTTTGCTTCTTCATTTCTTCCATTCACGTTAGCTTCTCTACACTTAAGAGCAAGTTTCAGCATCTCCTCTGACATCCAGTTTTGTCCTTTCTTTCCTGTTTGCTTAGTGACCTTTTGCTTTCTAACTGTATGATGGTCTTGATGTCATCCCACAACTCTTCACATATTTGGTCATTAGTGTCTCATGCATCAAATCTGCTCTTGATTTTGTTGTTGTTGTTAAGTACCATGGAGTCGGTTCCCAACTCATAGTGACCCTGCACAGGGTTTCCGAGGCTGTAAGTCTTTACGGGAGCAGAATGCCTCATCTTTCTGCCCCAGAACCGCTGGTAGTTTCAAACTGCTGACCTTCAGTTTAACAGCCTGATTTGTAACCACTACGCTACCAGAGCTCCTTCTGTTCTTGATATAGTCTCTAAATTCAGGCGGGATAATTAAATGTCATATTTTGACTCTCACAGACTTATTTTAATTTTCCTCAGCTTCTTCAACTTGTATTTATTGTTGTTGTTGTTTAGTGCAGTCAAGTCATTTCTGACTCATAGCAACTCTGTGTAAGGTTTCTGAGAGCAGTTGATGGGTTTGAATTGCCAGTGTTGAAGGTTACAGTCCAGTGCCAATTCACTGCGTCACACCAGAATAGACCTACATGGCCACACTAGGGTTTTTCAGCTTGTATTTAACAAATAATTACTAAGCATTTATTGTATAAGACAATGTAAGGGATGCTGGGTGTCCAATAATAATAATTATAATTATAGCTGTTGCTGCAACAACAGACTAATAGTTGTTGTTGTAACAACAATAGACCATCACTTCTAGGTCAGATTCAGTTAGCACACACAATAAAAAAACTCCTCATTTTATAAATCAGGAAAGTTTAGCTCTAATAGGACTTTGCTAAAGTCAAAAGGAAGTAAGTGGGAAGTTTAACCTAGGACTCCTTGAAATGTTTGGCACACTTTGCTCTTAAGGTCTATTGTGTAGTGAGATAAGTGTTATAAGGAGTATATAATTTAAATCATTGTCAAATTGTAAAACATTGAGAAAAAAAATCACACTGAAAATGGATCATGAACTTTCTAGGAAGAGTTTTCATAACACTACCAGGGACATCGCTTAGAAATTCCACAAAATCTTCTATTTTGTTTTATTTTCCCCCACCTGATATATAAAAATGTATCCATCTTTTTATTTTTCTGACAAGAATGTTGAGTGACTGGCTAAAACCTTTCAAACACCTTTCTTAGTGACAAAAACCAGCTGTAATTCCTGGCATGAGAATTATCCTTCTGTTATTGCTTCAATTCAGCTTCAGGGATCTGCAATATCTTTTCTTCATAAAACACTATGGAATGGGTACCCCATATGTGGAGAGACTATGCGGAGTTTTCACAAACATGTCATGTGGTTTCTGCTCTCTGGGAGGAAAAAGGATCACTTTCTAATTATACTAGAGTTTACTGCCCACGATTTCCTTTTTAAGCATGCAAACCATTGATAAGGAGCCCTGGTAACATAGTAGGTTACAAGTTAGACAACAAACTTTAAGGTCAACAGCTTGAATCTACCAGTCACTCTGAGGAAAAATATGAGACTTTCAGCTCCTGAAAGATTTACATCTATGGAAATCCTATACAAGGTCTCTATGAGTCATAACCAACTCAAGGGCACACAACCACCATCACAATTACTTATACCATTGATAAATAATATGGCCATTAAAGAGAGCCTTGACTTTTCCCCATAGTGTCTAGACTAGGGGGAGACTAAGGTGATTGGAATTCCTTAAAATATAGAGATACAAGAGCAGAGGGGTTGCAGTTACTTCCTACTGGGAAAACTAAGAGGCACCAGAAGGGTGTTAGTGAGCAGTAAAATATCCCATGTCCAGGAAAGATGAGGAACACAGGAGAAAAACACGTACGTGAAAGCCCAAAGTCTAGAGAAGTGTAAGTCTGTAAAGTGGGATACTACAGGATGCACTGTCCTTTCAGTGGATATAACATCTTAACTGTGAATACTGGTGCTGATTACCAAACATCAGTTGCAGTCAACCTATCTCAGAATGATGGTGAGCCCATGTGTGTTAGAATTGAACTGTACTCCATAAGGTTTTCAGTGGCTGTATTTTTGGAACTAGACGGACAGGCCTTTTTTCTGAGTCACAGCTGAGTGGACTTGAGCTTCCAGACTTTCAGTTAGCAGTTGATTGTATTAACCATTTGCAGCATCCAGGAACTCTAATCAAATACCATGAGGGAACTGTTATACATATTTATAAAGCTAGGATAGAAGAGTTCAAGATCAAACTGTCATGATGTTTCCCCATTAAAATTTTCATAGTGTAAATTCTTGAGGTTAGAGGCAATTCCAGGGATAAAAACAATAAGAGAAAAAGTTGTTGGCATTGTCAGAAAATATCAAGAAGTGCCTAAATGATATTTCTAGCTATTAAACTGAAATAGAAATTAAATTCAGTTGGAATCAGAACAGGATTTGTGTCTTAAAAGCATAAAAGTCACATGACTTCTTCCATTTTCCTATGCCTACTTTCATTCATAATATCAGTAAATTTTAAGAATATATGTCTATTTAACATGGATTTTAGAATCAAATATAACTGCTTTCAAATTTATATTCTACCCTTTGCTAGTGAGATGAATTTAGGTTAGTAACTTACTATCTTTGAGACCAACTTTCCTTCATTGTAAAATAGGAAAACTAACATAATGAGCTAATGTGGGCAAACCACATCGTATACATTTTAGGCATTCAGTAAACACTAGTTTATATTAATTGTTGTTGTTGTTAGTTGCTGTCAGGGTATAATTTGCAGCTTTCCAGATTCATGAGCACAAAGCATAATTCTAATTTCTTTCATAAAACATTTGGCAAGATCACACATTCAATGCTGTTTAGATTGGATGACTACAAAACTTAGTTTGCAATTTTGTATATACTGTTTAGTTAGGGCAAGCCAATGATTATCACATCAGAAAAGTAGGACCATCCCAGATAAATCTGAATGTATAAGGACTTTATGTTTATAGAACATTTGCATCACAGAAAATGTGTAGTGACTTGCTTCAGAAATTAATAGAATGAGTTATTTGCATCAAGGAATAAAAGTATAATGTGAAGGTATTGATATATATTTTTGATTATTGTTCATATAAAAATATTTTTTATATTTTACTCTTATTTGGAGTCTATAATATTTTAATTAAAATATATTAAGATTATTCACTCAATTACCATCAGGTCAGTTCTGACCCATAGTGACCCTGTACAGGGTTTCCGAGGGTGTAAATCTTTACAGGAGTAGAAAGCCTCATCTTTCTCCCGCAGAGCGGCTGGTAGTTTCGAACCACTGACCCTAAGGTTCGCAGCCCGATTCGTAACCACTATGCTACCAAAGCTCTTACACTTAGGGTATTTTTCATAGATTAAAAAAAAAAAACAAAAACTCTTAAGTATTTTTGTTTTCATTAATATAATAATTTAATTGCCCAGTATAACTTGTATCCATTTTTCCCTTTACCTTAATTTTGTATATATGAAATTGACAGCAGTTTTTGCATTAGCTTCTGCATTGACTTCTTACTATTTTCATTGTTTTTCTTAGAGATTAATTTAGAGTTCTCTGGTAGTGAGTGGTTACAAATCAGGCTAATAATCTCATGGTCAGTATTTGAAACTACCAGCTGTTCTTCAGGAGAAAGATAAGACTTTTTGCTCCTGTAAATATTTATAGCCTTGGAAACCTTGTACAGGGCTGCTGTGAGTCGAAACTGACTCCATGGAAATTAACACCAACAACAAAAGAGAAATAGAACCTGTGAGATATATATTTTGAAAGATAAGTCATAAAACATTGCTACTGATGAGACTTCTGGTCTTGGTGGTGGCAGAGACAGCCAGGTAGGAAAGGCTCTATGGGGGAGGGATTGAAAACCCAGAGAAGCTGCATACATGGTATGAACAACACCAGAGCTGTGGATCTACCATAAGGTGCAGGGAGTCAGTTTCCCACAATCACAAGTGAAAAAAATCACAATATAAAGGAAAACACTGTGACTTAGGATTCGCTCGAGACGGCTCTCCCTCTGCGGCCACCCTGCCTTGGCAGAGTTCAGAGGGCAGGGCTACAGCCAAACCGGCACAGGGAAACAGAGATAAAAGCAGTGCGGTGGCATTTGCAAAAGGAGGTACAGGGATTCTACACATTTTTTACTCATATTCCCTGTCCCAACTTTTTTGCCCAGACCAGACACATTCAGGCGGGTGGGTGCGCAACCCCCCCCCCCAAAAAAAAAAAGTCCTGCACTGAGCCCACAGTTTTCCCACAACACAGAGAGAAAGAGCTTGGCGGCTATTTATGATGTCACCCTAGGGGTTGCAGCCCTAAAATTAGCTTGTGCTAATTTTACTTTACTCCAGTCTGGTAGCGTAGTGGTTACGAATCGGGCTGCGAACCATAAGGTCAGCAGTTCAAAACTACCAGCTGCTCCGCGGGAGAAAGATGAGGCTTTCTACTTCCGTAAGGATTTACACCCTCGGAAACCCTGTACAGGGTCGCTATGGGTCGGAACCGACTCGAAGGCACTTAACAACAACAACAACAACCAGTGTATATAGCAAGAAAAAAACAGGCCCATCAGGCCTGAAAGACAAACCATAGAACAATCTATAAAACCCCAACATAAAAGGATGACACTATCTAGAAAAATCCACTGTGCACACGCAAATATGTAACTAACCTTCAGAGACAAACATAGTAGACAGTCTTTCTGCCATTAATTTCTCAATATCTATCTGTGCACCTCTATGGTCATGACTAGGGGAGGGGCCTGAGCGAGCGGACACCCCCACCCACTGCTGGAGGCTTCTACGGTACACATACACTGCCTGTGTAGCAAGGCGACTTGACAGTAGGCCACAGTTTGTTTGTTTTTTTTTTTCAAAGTGGTGGTTTTTGTCTTTGCTTTTATATTGTTTCTGCTTTTGGTCCTTTTCATCACACATTTTTCCTGTAGGTGGAAGATTTTCTCTCTACTTTACCCAATCGCGGCCATATAGCCAAGCTACAAGCATAACCAATAATATTCCACCATTGAGACCAGAGCCAATAACATCTGCTAAGCATTACATGCGAAAAAGGAAGCCTATCTCCTGATCATATCCACCAAGAGACACCCAGTAAGCTTAATAACACAACAACAAACATCCATTTAAGCATTGAAAAAAAACCCACATAACTACTGGAAATGACAAACAAAACACAATGAAAACTCTCAAAACATGTCCAAAACCAGAAAAAAATAACTGAGACAAATGAGCTGAAGACAGACAAAGGCTCCCCAGAAGAGGAAGAGCAGGTTTTGGATTTGCTTGAGAAGAAATTCAGAAGAATGATATGGAAATAAATTCAAATGCTCCAAAAAGGGGTGGAGGAAAACAAGGAAGAAGTCAGGAAAGTACTACAAGAGCAATCAAACAAGATTGATACAGCCTTGGAGACAATTCAAAACCCACAAAAAGAGGACCAGATGATTAATAATAAAATATCAGAAATGGACAATACACTGAGAGGGGAAAGGAGCAGAATAGAAGAGATGGAAGCCAGAAGTAGCGAGCTGGAAGACAAATCTCTCTATACTGCTAAGGTAGAAGAGCAAGCAGAAAATATGATAAAAAATTCTGAAGAGAGTCTAAAATTCATGCTGGATTACCTGAAGAGGAATAATTTAAGAATTATTGGCATTCCAGAACAGGAAGAATCAGAGAAGTCCACAGAGGAGATAGTTGAAGACCTTTTGGAAGACAATTTCCCGAACATCTTGGAAGATGAGAAGATAAACATTCTAGAATCCAAACCATACCCCAGGAGGGGTAGATCCCCAAAATAAAGTCACCAAGAAATATAATAATCAGGCTCTCCAAAACCAAAGATAAGCAGAGAATCCTAAAAGCAGCCAGGGAAAGAGAAGTGTCACTTACAAAGGCAAGCAAATCAGATTAAGTTCTGACTTCTCAACAGAAACCATGCAGGCAAGAAGGCAATGGGAAGACATATACAAAACCCTAAAAGAAAAAAACTGCCAACCAAGAATCATGTATGCAGCAAAATTGTCAATCAAATATAATGTTGTTGTTGTTAGGTGCCATCAAGTCGGTATCAATCCATAGTGACCCTATGTACAGCAGAACGAAACACTGCCTGATCCTGGGCCAACCTCACTACTGTTGCCACACTTCAGTCCATTGATGCTGCCACTTGGCCAATCCACCGTGTTGGGGGTCTTCCTCTTTTTCTCTGGCCCTCCACATTACCAAACATGATATCCTTCTCCAGTGACTGGTCCATCCTGACAATATATTCAAAGTATAAGAGATAAAGTTTGACCATCAAATATAATAGTGCAATCAAAACATTCCAGGATAAACAGAATCTAAGAGATTTTGTCAAAACCAATCTAGCACTTCAAGTTCTTTGGACTGAAAACCAACAAGAACAGACAAAAACTAGAGATTGACAGTTGTGGCAACACCACCTGAAACTCAGAAGACCAATAGCAGAGTCCAGAATATAACAAAACTACAACAACAAATTCAAAGGAGCTAGGAGGTCAACCAAAGATCAAAATAATATCAATTTCAAAGAAAGGATAAATGTAGGAAAAGAGTTCCAGGTGGTGAGGATGTAGATTAGAGGATACAAAAGAGTTTCTTAAATGGAGAAAAATGTTAATAGGCTATAAGGTAACCCCAAAGAAAGTTAATACTTCACAACTTACCATTAAAATGAACTTCCAAGCCGAACAAGCAAACATGAAAACTATGAAAAGAATCCAACAAGAAATAGTACAAAAATCACAAACTCAGCACAAGAAGGCTTGCAGAATAAAGGAACGAATAGCACTACCAAAAAATTAATATAATGGCAACAATTAATTCATACCTATTGATAATTACATTGAATGTCAATGGATTGAATGCACCAGTGAAGAGACATAGAGTGGCAGTTTGGATAAGAAATCAAAACCCTTCAATATGCTACCTGCAAGACACACACCTTACACAAAAAGACAAAAACGGTTAAAGGATGGAAAACAATATACCAAACTAACTGCAACAATAAACAAGTTGGAGTGGCAATAAAAATCTCTGATAAAGTAAACTTTAAGACAAAAACTGTCATAATAGATAAAGAAGGACACTATCTTATGATCAAAAGATCAATTGAGCAAGATGACATAACCATAATAAATATCTACGCTCCCATTGAAAAAGCACCAAGGTATATGAAGCAAACCTTACTAGAATTGAAGAAAGAAATAGATATATCTACAATTATAGTGGGAGATTTTAATACACCACTTTAGAAAAGGGACAGAACACCAGAAAGAAACTCAACAAAGTTATAGAGGAACTAAACAGCACAATCAACCAACTTGACCTCATAGACATGTACAGTGCATTTAACCCAGCAACAGCACAATATACTTTCTTCTCCAGTGCACATGGAACTTTCTCCAGAATTGACCATGTGTTAGATCACAAAGGAAGCCTCCATAAATTTACAAAAATCAAAATACTATGGAGCACCTTTTCAGACGACAATGCTATAAAACTAGAAATCAACAACAAGAAGACTAAGGAAATAAAGTTCAATACATGGAAACTGAATAACACCTTGCTGAAAAGTGACTGGGTAAAAGAAGAAATTAAATGTGAATTCATAATTTCCTAAAATCAAACCAGAGTGAAAACACAACATACCAAAATCTTTGGAACACAGTGAAAGTGGTGCTGAGAGGACAATTTATTGCAATAATTGCACACATACAATAAGAAGAAAGAACCAAAATTAACACATTAACACAGCATCTCCAACAATTAGAAACTGACCAACAGAGGGAAACTACAGTCACCAAAAGAAAAGAAATAATAAGATAAGAGCAGAAATAAATGACATGGAAAACAGAAAAACTGTAGAAAGAATCAACAGGACAAGAATCTGGTTTTTGAAAGGATTAAAAAAAATTAGAACCCATTTGCAAACCTAAAAAAGAAAAGAGGGAGAAGACACAAATAACTCACATTAGAAATCACATGGGCAATGTCACAACAGAAGCAAATGAAATCAAACGGATAACAGAATACTGCGAAGAGTTGTACTCCAACAAATTTGAAAACTTAGAAGAGATCTATGCATTTTTAGAAAAACAAGACCTACCAAAACTTACACAGAGTGAAGTAGGAAACATGAACAGACCCATAACAAAATAAGAAATTGATCAGGTCATAAAAAATTCCCAACCAAAAGAATTCCAAGCCCAGATGGCTTCAATGGTGAGTTCTACCAAAGATTCAGGGAAAAGCTGTCACCAATTCTACTCAAATTATTCCAGAATCTAGAATAGGACGTAAAAGTTCCTAATACTGGTATGAGCAAGCATAACCCTCATACCAAAACCAGGGAAAGACATCACTAAGAAAGAAAACTACAGACCAATATCCTTCGTGAACTTAGACGCAAAAATTCTCAACAAAATACTAGCCAACAGAATCTAGCACCTCATCAAAAAAATAATATATAATGACCAAGTGGGTTTCATAAAAGTGATGCAAGGATGGCTCAATATTAGAGAAACAATCAATGTGATCCTCCACATAATAAGGAAAAGGAAAAGAACCCCATGATCATATCGATTGATGCACAAAAAGCATTTGACAAAATCCAACATCCATTTCTGATAAAAACACTCAACAAAGAGAGAGAGATTTATTGCAAGGTATTCACTCATACAGTTATGGGGTACTGATGAGTTAAAAATGTATAGATCAGTTGGCAGATTGGTGACTTCTGAAGTCTAGTTCCTTAAGAGCTATAGGTTAGGGAATAGAAAAAGTAGTGGAGAAAGAGACCAAATTCTGCCAAGATATCTATTTGTGGTCTGGAGGTAAACCATTTCCTAAAGAATATCTATTTTAATTGATTGGTTGATTATCTTATATAACATTATAAAGAAGGGTAACATTGCCTTGCATTAGTATAGTGTTTGGAAAAGTCATGGTGAATGATAGTGTAGACAAGTTGACACCTAAAATTAATCATCACAAGATTATTCAAAATTCAGAAGAATACTAAAGCATTTGAGTAGTACAATTTCTTCTGTGACAATAAAGTTTGAGCTTATAATCAAATTGATGATTATGTTACTCCACTGGGATAGTATTGTTTTAAACTCTTTCCTACATTGAATATATTGTCCATGTTCTTCATCAACACATTGTATAAATACCCTACTTTTAAATTACTGACAATATAACTTCGACTCTGTGGTCCAGTCATGCAAAAAATATGATTGGTGCTGTATTTGAATCTCAATATCTCAACATCTTCTCTATTAGCTGGTGTAAACAATAATGTTTTGGGGAGGTGTGTGCTTTATCATTGAGAAAATGATAGTTTATCTCACTGTCCTAGAGATCCCATAGATACTGTGATATGTTTTACAATTTAACATTCTTAAATTACAGAAAAAGCAAGTTACTATATGCATCACTTATGTTTTCCCTAAGATACTTAAAGAGACTTTTATGGAGAGAATTCACAGAAGTCCATTTTAAGTTGTTGTTTTGACATAGGTGGTATGCTAGACATGGCTTAGAATGGGAAGACTTGCCATCTCTCTCAGCTATTGGTCAAGGTCTTAAAGGCAAGCTGAAAGTATGTAAATATGATCACACTTGAAAAATCTCATTGAGATGTGCATTTTATAATAACAGCCTCTCTGCCTCTATTTGCCTCTCCTTTACCAAGTCAACAAAACATTTTTTTTTCATTTGGCTCCACTACCTTCGGGCCTACAGAGAATCCCCTGTTTCTTGCCAGCGACCACAGCTTTTGCCATATTGCTATAGTTGTTGTTGTTAAGTGTCATCAAGTTGGTTCTGAACAATATCGACCCTGTATAAGGTTTTCTAGGAACAGCTGGTGAGCTTGAACTGCTGACCTTGTGGCTCAAACTGACTTTATAGTCCAGCAAATTAACCCACAGCCTCACACCAGGACTCCATTAGGCAAGGTTATTTGAGTCTATTTTTGATTGCTAATCTCTGCATGCTCCTTCCTACCTGATTTTCTTTGTTTGTCAATCATGAAAGATCCTTGATACTCATTGTTTAAGCCTATGCATAGCTATCAAAATTGGAAAGATTTAGTTCCCCATGCTAGTGTAATTACCATGACTTTGCATGCAAAGGGCTTTTACTACAGGATCAGACATGTGTTTTGAAAGTAATAAAAAAAAAAAACTGGAAAAATCTGTTGGTTTTCAGTATATTTAATTTTGAGTTGACAACTTTGATCCTGAAACCAATGGGAGTAGAAATTTTTATATAGTGAAAATGATTTCTTAACCCATTAATTTTGCATTCCTTCTAATCCCCCAATCTTGTTTTTCTTTTCTATTTTCATCAACCAAACTCTTGCAATGTTCACTTAATTTTTCCAATATCTATAACTACAAAAAAAAAAAAAAAGATGAAGTTAGCATGGATGTATATCTGCCAGATGTTTCATTCAAGCAAATAAATTTTGAAGTAGTTTTTTAAGGGTACATGATATGTCATATACAAGAATGTAATCTCCAAGAAGGCAGGGGTTTATGTCTGATTCATTCTCTATTCTATTCACAGTATTTCAAATAATACTGATCCTCTAGTAGTTGCTCAGTAGAAATTTATAGAGTGAATTATTCTTAATAATGTGCCTAACCACAAAGAAACCATACACATATATTTCAGTTTATTATCTCCTTCAAGGTATCACTAAGCAACTATATGGACAAATATGTTTATGCATGATAAATATTGTTGTTGATGTTGTTAAGTGCTGTCGAGTCAGTTCCATCTCATAGTAACCCTGTATAGGATTTCCGAGGAGCGATGATAGGTTGGAATAGTCAACCTTGTGATTAACAGACCAATGCTTATCCTACAGTGCCAGACCAGGACTCCATGATAAATATTGTTGTTAATTTTTGTAGTTAAGCACCTTTGAGACGGTTCCAACTCATAGTGACCCTGTATAGGATTTCTGAGGAGCAGATGGTGGGATTGAACTGCTGATGCTGCTATTTGCAGTTTAGTGCTGATCCTACAGCACTGCACTAGGAGTCCATGATAAATATTATACCTAGTTATTTTCTGTTAATTATGTCTTTGCATGGGTGGTGTGAATGGTTATGCAATTGAATCATACCAGAAAGTCTGGAGTCCAAACCCACCTAAAGGCCCTTAGGAAGACAGACCAAGGGATCTGCTTCCAAAAGTTACAGTCTTGAAAACTCTTTGGAGCACAGTTCTCTGCACACATGGGGTCACCATGAGTTGGGATTAGTGACACACAACAACATATCTGTGCCATAAAAAATTTATAAAAATATTAAAAATTAATTGATCAAATAGAGGTATTGCAAGGAAATTTGGTTAAGAGGTAATTTATAAATATAAAGGCAAATTTCATAGTTTGATATAAAAAATATGCATCTGTGCCTATACTTGGGGATAAATCAAAAAGTATTGCAGCTAGGATTCTAATTCACACATGTTGTTGTTGTTGTCAGGTGCCATTGAGTTGGAACTGACTCATAGTGACCCCATGCACAGCAGAATGAAACAATGTCCGATTGTAGGCCAACCTCACTACCGCTGCCACACTTGAGTCCATCAATGATGACACCTGGCCAATTCATCTCGTTGGAGGTCTGCCTCTTTTTCTCTGACCCTCTACTTTAGCCAGCATTACATCCTTCTCCAGCGACTGTTCTCTCCAGACAATATGTCCAAAGTATGAGAGACGAAACCTAGCCATCTTGGCCTCCAAAGAGCACTCTGGCTGCACTTCCTCCATTCACACATGCATGGGCTTATTCCCAATAAAAGTATTTAAACCAGTCTACAATCAGTGAATGATTGCAAACAAATTCTCTCAGCAATGCACTAGTCTTAATCTCATTAGGGTACCTTCAAAAAGGTCAAATTAAAACTTCTGAGGCCAGTAAAATTCAGGGCAGAAAGGTTAACTCAAAAGTTTATAAGGATTGTTTTGGGGAATTCCAGTATGTTTCTGTAGGATCAGCCTTGGACTGTGAATGCCAAGGTCAGCAGTTCAAACCCACCAGCTGTTCTTCCAAAACCCTATACAGGGTGGGTTGCTATGAGACAGAACCAAGTCGACATCACTTAACAGCAATAACAAAAATCTTGATATGAAGTCCCAGAGTGGAGCTGTAAGATAAGAACTGGACCGAAAAGTCAGTTTTAACCACAATGACAGCTGGTTGAACTCACCATCCAATCCTTGGAAACTTCTATACAGGGTCACTCCTATGCAGAGTTGTAATGGACTTGATATGATTTAATAATCTTGATATGGGGGAGCCAGGTGGCTCCATACAATAAGCCCTGGACTTCAAACCACAAACTGCAGTTCCAGTTGCAAACCACAAGCTCGATGTGGCTTTTTGCTTCTACGAAGATTTAAAACCTGGAAAACCCTGTACAGAGTAGCTATGAAGAAGAACTTACTCGTTGCACTTAACAACAATAATCTTGATATATGTTCTCAAAGCACACAAGACAATTCAGAGGAGTTTTTAAAAGAAGTTTCGTTTTTGAAGAAAATTGAAAACTACATTGGTAAGGAAAAAGTCAGGAAAGTTACTCTGAGAATAGTTTTCCTTCCTAGGGACAATGTAACTTCTCATTCTTCAAGGGTATCTAGCACTGTTCTACACAAATTTCCTTGGGAAACTGTACCTTATCCACCCTACAGACTTCTTTTTGTTCTCAAACTCAAACTGGCCCATCTAGACCTCGTTTCTTCCCCAAACTCATATAATATTGAAATGGATTGTGATTTGAATCCCTGGAGTATGCCCAAACTTTGTTTTGACATAGTGTAAATCAAAAACAGCCAAATTATTTGGTGATGGCATGTTATTGTTGTTTTTAAGTGCTGACGAGTTGACTCTGACTCATAGAGAACCCGTACACAAAAGAACAAAACATTGTCCAGTTCTGTGCCATCCTCACAAATGTTGTTATGCCTGAGCCTATCCTGCCAATCTGTTTAGTTTAAGGTCTTCCTCTTTTACACTGACCTTCTACTTAATGTTCTTTTTCAGGACTGGTCCCTACTGATAACTGTCCAAAATACTTGAGAAGAAGTTTCATTATCCTGTCTTCTAAGGAGCATTCTTACTATACTTGTTTCAAGACACATTTGATTGTTCTCTGGCAGTCTACCTTTTTATTCTTTCCCAACACCATAATTGAAATGCATGGATTCTTCTCCAGTCTTCCTTATTCATTGTCCAGCTTTCACATACATATGAGGCAACTGAAAACAGTATGTCTTGAGTCAGGTGCACCTTAATCCTCAAAGTGACAGCATTGCTCTTCAATACTTTAAA
>NW_006408744.1:4996623-5001229 GCF_000296735.1 Chrysochloris asiatica | reverse complement strand
ACTGGTGGTGGTGGTGGTGTGCCATTGAGTCGGTTCCAACTCATTGCAACCCGTATAGGATTTCTGAAGCTGTAGGCTATAGTCTAGAAAATCATATAGGGCAGTTCTACTCTGTTAGTTGGAGTCCTGGTGTAGCATCACCATAGGATAAGCACTCAACTTCAAGGTCAATCTGAACTACGAAGTCAGTCGTTCAAACTAAGTAGCTGCTCCTCGGAAACTCTGTACAAGGTTGCTGTAATTTGGAACTGACTTGACGGCATACTACAACAACAACATCACTCTGTAAGTTCAGGTCATTATGGGTCAAAACTGACATGATGGATACTAATAAAAGCAATAGCCACAAATACATATGTTTGGTAGTGAATGAGAAAGTGAAGTAAGTAGAAAAACAGAAAACTAGTTGGGTAGTGATGGGAAGTACTGGAGTTGGAGCACATGGATTTGTAGCAGCACCTGCTTCAGGGTTATAAGATTGTTCTAGGAGCACTCAACAAACCCACTGATGATAATATTAGGTTTGTGGGTGGAGAACACAGATCTTTTCTGATATTGTCTTATGCATAAGACTGACATTTATAGAGTCTTTCATTTTGGACTTTGAGGAGATTGTGGGCCTAATAAATATCCATACAATATTGTTTTCAGTTGGCATGACAAACACTTGCTCAGAGGAACTTCAGGGTATAGTTCACAACTCAAAGTCTATATGAAAATCATATCAGGATCTGACTAGAGGAGACTAAGAAACTGTGAAAACCTTAATAACCATAGAATTAATTTTTTCATTAAATATTCTGTGGAATGTTAACATCCACGATCTCTATATTAATAGGGATATGAGATTTTAAATGGCTTAATGGTAACTATATATTTAATAAATAGGTGTATTTATTTTTTATTTTTTACACTATCAGTGGGTGTGTAGCTTTAAAAAAAAAAGCAGAGCATAAGAGTTTATTTTAGGTTGAATAACAATTGAGAAATGAAACAGGAAGTGTATCTTACTTTGAATAAAAACTCTTTAGTAATGAAAACAATTAAACACTTCCAATCTATTATTCATATTGAAATCCAGAAAACACTTATCGGACCTGATAATATGTCTGTAGTATAAGAGATGAGGTCTGGTTATCCTGATTTCCAAAGAACACTTCTGTCTTTACTTCTTCCAACACAGATTTTTTTTGTTCTTTTGGCAGTCCATGGTACTTTTAATATTCTTCTCCAACACCGTAAGTCAAATGAGTCAACTCTTCTACAGTCTTCCTTATTCACTGTCCAACTTTTGCATGCATATGAGGTTATTGAAAATACCATTTCTCAGGTTAGGCACACCTTAGTCCTCAAACTGACATCTTTGCTCTTCAACACTTTAAAGGGCTCTGGTGCAGCAGATTTGCCTAATGCAATATGTTATTTGATTTTCTGAAAATTCCTTCCATGAATGTTGATGATGGATCCAAAAGTAAGCACAGTCTTTGGCAACTTCAATCTTTTCTACATTTATTATGATGCTACTTATTGGTCAAGTGAGGAGGATTTTAATTTTCTTTGCATTGAAATTTAACCCCTACTGAAGGCTTTGATCTTCATCAGTAAGAATTTTAAGTCCCATTCACTTTGAGCAAGCAAAGTTGTATCATTTGCATATCACAGGTTGTCAATGAGTCTTCCTCCAGTCCTGATGCCACACTTCTGCATATAATTCAGTGTTTTGCTTATTTACTCAGTATACAGTTTGAATAACTATGGTGAAAGAATACTTATTCGAAGTATTCTTGTGCACACCTTTCTTAATTTTAAACCATTCAGTGTCCCCTTGTTCTATTTGAAAATTTGTCTTTTGGTCTATGCACAGAGTCAAAACTGAGCACAATGAAATGTTCTGAAATACTCACATTCCTCAATCTTCATAGCTTGTCATGATCCGCACAGTTGAAAGCTTTTGCCTAGTCAACAAAATATCTTTCTGGTATTCTCTGCTTTCAGTCAACTTCCATCTGACATCAGCAATGATATGCCTCATTCCATGTCCTTGTCTGAATCTGGCTTCAACCTCTGGATGTTCCCTGTCAAGAGATTGCTGCAACTATTTTTAAATTGCCTAAAGCAAAAAGTTATTACCATGTGATATTAATGATATTGTCCAATGATTTCCATATTCCATTGTGTCATCTGTCCTGGAATGGGCACAAATACAAATCTTTTCCAATCAGTTGGCCAGGTAGCTGTACTCCCAATTTTTGGCATAGATAAGTGAGTACCTCCAGTGCCACGTCAGTTTGTTGAAAGGTATCAATTTGTATTCCATTATTTACTGGAGACTTGTTAACTGTCAATGCCTTCAATGCACCTTGGGCTTTCAGTACAACTGGCTCTTGATACTGTTACCTTTTGAAGTGGTTGAATGTCTACCATTTCTTTTTGGTACAGTGACTGTGTGTTTCTTCCATCTTCTTTTGATGCTTTCTGCATCATTCAATATTTTGCCCATAGAATCATTCAGTATTTCAAGTCAAGACTTGAATATTTTCAACTTGAAAAATGCTGACTATGTTCTTCCCTTTTGGTTTTCTAATACAAGTCTTTGCACATTTCATTATAATATTTGACTTTGTCTTCTCGAGATGCCCTTTGAAATTTTCTGTTCAGCCCTTTTACTTCCTCATTTCTTCCATTAACTTTAACATCTGTATGCTGGATAGCAAGTTTCAGAGTCTCTTCTGACCTCCATTTTGGTCTTTTCCTTTGTTTTTGTCTTCTAACGATTATTTGCTTTCTTTCTGTCTGATATTCTTGATGTCATCCCACAACTCTTCTAGTCTTTGGTCATTAATTAGTGTCACATACATCAAATATGTTCTTGAGATAATCTGTGAATTCAGGTGGGATATGTTCAAGGTCATGTATTTGTTCTTGTGGACTTGTTTACATCTTCATCAGCTTCAACCTGAACTTGCATATGATCAGTTATTGGTCTGTTCCACAGTCTTCCCCTGACCTAGTTTTCACTGACGATATGAAGCGATTCCACAGTCTTGTCCCAAAATATAGCCATTATGATTTCTATGTTTTCCATCTCATGAGGTACATATATATCATAATCTTTTTTGTTGTTTATAGAGTTATTTGCAATGAAGATGTCTTTGGTCAAAATTCTATCATGCGATTTCCATCATTGTTTCTATCACCAAGGTATATTTTCCAACTACTGACCAATCCTCTTTTATCCAACCTTTGCATTCTAATCTTGAATGCATGTTCAGTCAATTTCAGACTGAAGAATTTGGTAGAATTCTTGAATTTCATCATACTGGCTTTAGCATGTTTTGAGTGAATTTGAATAATAATAGTACTCATCCTTGTTGGTAAGTGCTGTAGAGTGCCTTCTGATTTATAGTGACCCTGTTTAGGGTTTCAGAGGAGCAACTGGTAAGTTTGCTGTTCTGATCTTGCAGTTCAAACAGGCCACATGGTGCAATGCTTATACTACAGTGCCCCAAGACTCCCTAAAACAGACAGCATTATATTTCAAGATAGATCATTGAAATATTCTTTTTGATAATGAATGTGCCATCATTCCACTTCAATTTGTCATTCCAGGAATGGTAAACCATGTTATTGTCAGATTCCAAATGGCCAATACCTGCCCGTTTCCACTCACTAATACTTAGGATATCAATCCTTTTTCATTCCATTTCATTTTTGACAACCTCCAATTTTCTTGAATTCATATTTCATACATTCCATGTTCTAATTTTTAATATTTTGGTGCTATCTGATAGTGTTCCACTGCTATTATTCATAAGGTTTTCAGTGACTAAACATTCAGAAGTAGTCCGCCTCTCCTTTTTCCTAGTTTGTTTTAACTAACCTTGTGATTCTCAAATCTGATGCACATTGGAGTCACCAAAAGAGATTTCTTTCTTTCTTATGAATCCCCTCTTAGTTCTTTCATGCCTTCCTGTATTCCTGCCTTCCTTTCTTTCATTTCAATCCCCAGCCCTGGCCACTTAAAATAGAATCTGGATGTAAAGCACAGGTAATAGTATTTTTAAACAGTTCCTCTCTTAATGATTTCAATGTGCAGCCCAGTTTGAGAACAATTGCCTGGGTTCTTTTGTAATCCATAACTTTCAAAGGAATTGCATTGCAAAAGTTTGTTTTCAAGCAGTTATTTGCAATAGGGAATACAATTTCTCAAATGAACAATCTATCTGAAGCTTAGTACTCTGCTAATAGAATTACAGTATAGAAGTTAATCACCATGTATAACAATGTTTCTGCAAAAATAGGCTCTGAATTCTAATTGACTGTACGATGGAGAGTAGAAAATAGATCACTGTCTTTAGTGCTGCCAAAGACTCCTGCTTACTCTTACCACCTCCCACACATACCTCTGCCTCCTTTTGCAGCAGTCTATTTGTAAGACAGGATTGGGGATCCCAAATAGTCTCTTGTGCTCTTGCTTTTCCATCGCTATTGTTGTTGTTAATTACCATCAAGTCAGTACCGACTCATAGCAACACAGTATAGGTTTTCTGAGGAGCAGCTGGTGCACTTGAACCACAGACCTTGCTGTTCTAAGCGACTTTACAGT
>NW_006408744.1:4992693-4994438 GCF_000296735.1 Chrysochloris asiatica | reverse complement strand
GGAACTGATTTGACAGCATTTAACAACAACAACATGTGTGAATGTGTGAGTTGTGGCTTCTTTTCCCCTTTTGGACTCTCCCTGTTGCTTTTTCAAAAAGTGTGTAGCTGCAAACCAGACTAGGGCTAAGATGATTGTTTTCATGCTTATTCTCTTTCTCCTGTGGAACCGCTGGTGGGTTCTAGCCTTCAACTTTTCAGTTACTAGTGAAGTA
Source organism: Chrysochloris asiatica (assembly GCF_000296735.1). Taxonomy (NCBI): domain Eukaryota; kingdom Metazoa; phylum Chordata; class Mammalia; order Afrosoricida; family Chrysochloridae; genus Chrysochloris; species Chrysochloris asiatica. The sequence goes on along the minus strand of NW_006408744.1, from coordinate 4,994,224 downwards.
CTGTAACCACTGTATCAACTCGCTATCAACACAATAACCATATAATTTGTCATCCAAACCAGGTGTAACCAATGTCACTGAATAATACATATAGAAATTTTTGAATTAATGTATTTATGTTGTTGTTATGTACCGTGGAGTTGGTTGTGACCGATAGTGACCCTGTACAGGGTTTCCAAGGCTGTAAATCTTTATGGGAGCAGAAAGCCTCATCTTTCTCCCGTGGAATGGCTGGCAGTTTCGAACTGATGACCATGAGATTAGCAGCCCGATTCTTAAAAGCTACACTACCAGAGCTCCTTTTTATAGCTGTATATATTTTCAACAAAATCACAAAAATGGATGTGACTTCTAAATAATTGCACTGTGACACAGATGTAAACTAGGACTGCCCTGAACAAAAATAAATGATTGGTTTACCTAACTATGCACCTTTTGCTATATGAAGATTGAGACAAGTTTCATTTACAATTTATCACTGATATTCAATGCTGCCAAGTGCTTAAGCATAATAATGAGGAAGGAATATTACCATCATTCAGGATAGCTCCTTGAAACTGTATACAGTGTTGTTATGGGTCAGAATAGACTCGACGGCACTTGACAACAACAAGGAGAGCTATACTGAGACTGAGTTAGAGTAAAGGGAGGGATGTGTTTAATGACAGATTCTTGAGTTGAGTTAAAATTTTTATTGGCAGATTTTATTTGGAAGGCAACCAAAATGCTGAAGCAAGGACACCTGGCACTCAAGGGGAGACATGAAGGCCTTTAATCTTAGGTAATTTCTCTTTATGGAATCTTTGAGGTAATTAGTAGGATAAGAAAATGCATGTCCAAGAAAGTAGTATAAGCAGAGCAGATCTCTTCGAGCTGGAGACAAGTTTGTGATAGGGATACATGTCTTTTGTTTTATTTATAATAAGTGCATGAATTCTTGGTTTTACCATGAAATGTCAAGCGAATATTACTTTGGAAAATAAACATTAAGCAAAAATTTTAGATGAAAGCACATTGTATTAATCTGAATGGGTGATCCTTATTCCTGGTTGATAGACTATTGTTGTAAGTGTCTTTGAGTTGGTTCCAACCCATAGGGACCCTGTGTAGCCTTTCTGAGGAGTGGCTGTTGGGCTTGAACTACTGACCTTGTGGCTAGCAGCCCAGTGCTTGTTCTACCATGTCATGTCAGCTCTTTGGTTGATGGATAGTATTGGGTAATAATCTCATGATTGTTTGTGTCCCTCTTGCCACTCAAATTGTCACACTGGTCCAGAAGTCCTGATTTGAAATGACTGTCAGAAAAATGGGGAGACAATGGGGAAGGTCCTACCTAGCAATAATTTGAAAGGAACAAAATGAAGAAGATAATTTCAAGAAGAATCATGAGAGATGAAAATAGAAATCTTGTACTCATTGAATCACAAAGACATGTGATTTTTATTGTGGGGAAGGCACAGGGCATTGGAAGATAAAAGCTGGTCAGACAAATATAAATGAGATGGTTTATACAAAATTAATATTAATTAAT
>NW_006408744.1:4990478-4992313 GCF_000296735.1 Chrysochloris asiatica | reverse complement strand
GACTTTGGGGGACTTGAAACTGCTTATACTACTGTCCTTTGTCTAAAAATACCAAGATTTATTAAGTTAGGTTGTTTCCAATTTTATTATTATTATTATCAAGATGTCTTTGTGGTCTCTCCTTTCCAAATGTATGCATGTGGTTGGCATCTATTTAGTCAAACCAAGTTGGTAGTATCTGGTTCTCCCAACTGGCCTGGGAGATAGTCCATCTCTACTTATGTGGGCATCTGTCAGAGGACATTTCTGTCTCTCTTCTACATAGCAAAGATGGGGAAAAAAGGAGTTGGGAAATCAGTATGTGAAATGTCAATCTCATGGCACATTGATTTTTTGGATTTACTTATTTATCTCTCTGGGAATCTCATTATATGACACTTGGCACAGTTACTCATGCAACCTTATGTACTGGGATTTTGAATGCATTCAGTTTTTTAGCATGCTGTTAATATGTCCAATATGATTGATATTGTCATTATTTTTTTTCCATTTGAGTTTATGATCTAATGATCAATTTGATCTCTAGAGAATATCTGAAAGTGAACTGACTTATTTCTTACTGTTATTTTTTTCCATTCTCCTCACAATACTCCTAATTTTTCTAAGACATCTGACTGACAGCTGTATCAAGTCTTTTATTTTTAGTCTACCTAAAAAATAATTACTACTAGTGGGAATAAATGGATATAATTATTTAGCATCATCAGAAACAGTCTGTCTTAAAAATATTTAAAAAATTAATTTTCATAATGGCATGTAAATGTTATTAGAATTTTATTAAATATATGCCAATTGAATTGTTGTTAAGTGCCATTGAGTTGGTTCCTACTCATTGTTGTTAGGTGCCATCTAGTTTGTACCGATTCACAACGACCTTCTGCACAGCAGAATGAAACATTGCCCGATCTTGGGCCAACCTCATTATTGTTGCTATGCTTGAGCCCATTGGTGCTGCCACTTAGCCAATCCATCTTGCTGGGGGTCTGCCTACTCATAGAACCCTATATAGAGTTTCCAAGTAGTGGCTGGTGGGTTTGAACCACTGACCTTGTGGTTGAATGTTTCCTATTCATCCTTATTATCTACCTTAGAGTTTTTCTTTCTACTGAATTTGACTCTATGTCCAATCACCATACTACACAATAATATTTTCTTGTCTCTGTTCCCTACTAAGTTTTGACTCCTCAAAATCAGAGATTGTGTTCTACCTATTCTTTAATTTCTGTAGCTAGAACTTATTTCATGGCTAATAAAGATGGAATAAATGAAACAAAAATGTATTTACTTTTAAGTTGAATATACTACTTTCAATTAGAAAATTTGTTAGTGTGGGTAGATTTAAAACTTAATCATGTCTTCATGTAGAATATTAATGGCTTTATTTTTTTCCTTTTCCTTGATGCATTAAAAGAGTGAATGGAAGTATTTCCATCTCAGCTTCTAAGAATGCTTAAAGACTAAGTGCTTCATGTAATGTTTTTTGTTGCAATGAAACTATTTGGATATACTAATAGTAATCTTGGTATGTGTGACACAATAGTGTAAGTACTAGATTGCTAACTTAATGGTTGGTGGTTCAAACCAACCAGCTGCTATACAGAATAGGTATGAGTCAGAACCAACTGGATAACACTTAAAAGAATGTCAGCAACAATAGTAGCTCTGATGTCACTGTGGGATAAGCATTAAGATGCTAACTGCAAAGTCAGTGGTAGAAACCATCAGCCACTCTGCAAGAGAAATACAAGGTTTTCTGCTCAAGTGAAGATTTACATTCTCAGGGAGATTAGAGGCCAGGGCCACAGCCAGGCTGGTACAGCACGAAAGCCACTGAG
>NW_006408744.1:4981783-4986063 GCF_000296735.1 Chrysochloris asiatica | reverse complement strand
CGTGGCAGTGGGTTTTGTATAACCGGAAATCAAGATGAATATATATTTTTTAAAGTAGAAAAAGGATTTGTAGGGCATCTTAGAAGTGGGCCTGAAACAATGATATAATCAAGATTTGATGAGTTACATGGTGGATTCATAAAGCTGACATTTGTCGAAAAAGAATCCTCAGATTAGCAATTGCATTGCTGGTCTCCAATATTCCAATATGCCAGGTATCAGCATATTAATGAGTACAGGAGCATAAAAGAGAGACAGAGTAGCTAGAAGAGAAAGAGAAGGACCACGATTCTAGATGAGGCTACCACTTGGGGTAAGTCATACACAAGATGATTTGTCTGTGTTGTTATTATCAGGTGCTGTCAGTCAGTTCCAACTCACAGCAACCCTACACACAATAGAACAAACAATGGCTGGCTCTGCAGTATGTATTGTTAAGTTTCAAACAATTATTTTGCCACTGTATCAATCCATCTCCTTGAGCATCATCTTTTTTACTGACCTTCCACTTTACCATGCATAATGTCCTTCTCCAGTAACTTATCCTGACAACATGTCCAAAGAATGGAAGACCAACTCTTGCCATCTTCACTTCTAAGGAACATTCTAGCTATACTTCTGTTTATTTACTGGTAGAAATTATTCTTTCAATATTCTTTACCAACATCATAATTCAATTTCATCAATTCTTCTACAGACTTCCTTATACATAGTCCAACTTTCATATTTATATGCGGTGACTGGAAATTCCATGATATTGATCAAAAGCACCTTAGTTCTTAAACTGTCACCTTTGCTCTTGACCACTTTAAAGAGGTCTTAGAAAGCAGATTTGTTTAACGTAATAAATATGTAATCTGATTTCTTGACCTTTCCTTGCATGAGTGTTGATTGTGGTCCCAAGCAAAATGAAATCTTTGACAACTTCATTCTTTTCTCTGTTTATCATGATGTTATTTACTGGTCCAATTGTTAGGATTTTTGTTTTCTTGACATTGATGCAAAATCCATACTAAAGACTGCAGTCAGTGATCATCATCAGTAAGTATTTCATATCCTCTTTGCTTCCAGCAAGCAAGATTGTGACATCAGCATTTCACAGGTTGTTAAAATGACTTCCATTAATGCTGATGCCACATTCTTCTTCATAAATACAGCTTTTGGGATGATTTGCTCAGCATGCAAATTGAATGGTGGTAGTGGTGGTTGTGTGGGTTCCGAATCATAGCATCCCTGTATAGGGTTTCGGAGATTTCAAATCTTTACAGAAGCAGAAAACCTCATTTTTCTCCTGCAGAGTGACTTGTAGGTTTGAACTATTGACCTTTCAGTTAGCAGCCCAGTGCAAAATCCACTATACTACTAGGGCTCCTTCACAAATTAAGTATGGTAAAGTTTACAACCCTTGTACACAGCTTTTCTGATTTTAAAGCAATCAGATTTGCATTTACCTGAGTGTAATTGTTGTTGTTGTTAAGTATCATTGAGTCAGTATCAACTCACAGTAACTCTGTATAAGGTTTTCAAGAGTTTGATCCAGTGACCTTGTGGTTCAAACTGACCTTGACTTTGAGTGCTTATCCTATGGTACCACACCTAGATGTCATGAAAATATAATCATCAAGGAGAGGCTGATATGACTAGAACAGTTGTCCAGTGCTGTCAATTCAGTTCCAACTCATAGTAACCCTGTATAGGGTTTCTGAGGAGCTGCTGGTCTGTTTGAGCCATTGATCTTGTGGTTAGCAGTCCATGCTTATCCTACAGAGTTACACCAGGAGTCCATTAGATTTGTACCTAATGAATTGTAGGTAAGGTTGTGTGCATACAGTGAGTATATGTGCATGATTTTAGATAGGAATAGGAAAAGAATTTGTGTAACATTTGTTATTGGAAATTGTGGTAATATTAAAGATCTCAGCAGAACTGCATATTCGAATGGATAGCAACTCCATTCTGTGTTGATTATGTGTCTCATTTTGAATATGGTAAGTTTGAAGTTCTTTTTGTAATAACAAAGAGTTCAATAAATGCCTTATCAAAAATATTGTCTAAGATTGTATTTAGAGATGTGGCATGAATATTACAAACCTGACAGTCTTCCATATACAGGTAGTCATTAGAGCCAATAATATGGAAGGCATTATCTAAAAGGAAGAGTGGCATGAGATAAGAGAGTGAAGTACTCTAGCTAGAGAGATGCAAAAATGTATTGCTTAGCTGGTGAAGGTGAAGCCAAACAAAGACAGTGAATAAGTAGTAAAAGTAGCAGTAGTTAAAATGAGTGAAACAAAAGTGAGAAAGTGTTCAGTTAGAGAAGATAGCATGAGAGTGGTTTTAAGAAAGAGGGAATGGATCGCCAAGGAAATTGTTACGGAGAAATCACGTGAAAAGAAGACTGCAAATTTCCTTTTAAGTAGAGTGATATGATTAGATTGAATAAAGATTCAGAAAATGAAAAATGTGGAATTAGATATACATTTACTTTGCTGAAGCCGAAAACAATTACAGTAAATCCGCAACAGTAAAAGTATGAACTTGAACATATCTTACCTAAATTTAGGGATTATCTCAAGAATAGATTTGATGCATAAAACACTAATGACTGAATACCATCACACAAGAAAAAAGTAAAATGTATGTCAGAAGAGACTCTGAGACTTGCTTTTGAACACAGAGTGACGAAAGTGAATGGAAGAAATGATGAAGTAAATGAGCTGAACAAAAGATTTCAAAAGGGACTCAAGAAGACAAAGTAAAGCGTTATAATGAAATGTGCCAAAACCTGGAGTTAGAAAACCAAAAAAAGAAGTGCATACTTGACATTTCTCAAGCTGAAAGAATTGAAGAAAAAATTCTAACCTCATGTTTCAATGTTGAAGGCTGTGATGCTGTTAGATGAGCAATGAACTGTTAACCACACGGTGATTGGTTCAAAACCACCAGTTTCTCCATGGAAGAAAGATAAGCCTTTCTACTCCCATAAAGATTTATGGACTTAGATAGCCTATATATGATTGCTGTGATTCAGAATCAACTTGATGGCAGTAGGTTTTGTTTGTTTATTTGTTTGTTTGTTTGTTTGTTTGTTTTATGGACAAGATGTTGACCAACACAGCAAACATCAAGTGAAGATGGAAGGAATACACACAGTTACTGTACCAAAAATAATTGGTCAAGAGTCAATCATTTCAGGAAGTAGAATATAATCAAGAACTAATGGTATTGAAGGAAGAAGTCCGAGGTTCTCAAGGTACTTGAGTCCAAATACTCAAGGTATTTGCAAAGAAAATCAATAATTTGTTTTTTAGGAGTTGATGGAATGTCCATTGAGATGATAAATAAATAGATGTAATGCTGGTAGTGTTCATGTATTTATACCAAGAAATTTGGAAGACAGTTTCCTGGCCAATTGACTGGAAGAGATTCATATATTGTGCCCCTTCCAAGGAAAGGTGACCCAACAGAATGCAGCAGTTCTAAAAAAGTATCATTAATATCAGACTCCTGGTATGCAACTGTAGGATCAGCACTGAACTTTGAACCACAAACCCACCAGCTGCTCCTTGGAAACCCTATACAGGGTATCTATGAGTTGGAACTGACTTAATGGCACTTAACAATGACAATCATTAATATCACTTGCAAGTAAAATTTGGCTGAATATAATTCAAAGAACAACTGCAGCAGTATACAGGCAGGGAACTGCCCAAAACTCAAGCTGGATTCACTAGAGGACATGGAATAAGGCATATCATTGCTGATGCCAGATGGATCTTAGCTAAAAAACCAGAGAATACCAGAAAGATGTTTACTTGTATTTTATGGACTATACAACATCATTTAAGTGTGTGTATCGTAACAAAAAATGTATACATTTGAAGCACAAGAATTTCAGAGTACTTAATTGAGGCAGACATTCAAACAGAACCATGGGGTACTGGGGGTTTTAAATCCAGAAACATGTACATCAGGGTTGTATCCTTTCACTATACTTATTGAATCTGCATGCTGAGAAAATAATCTGAGAAATTTAACTTGAAGAAGAAGGATGTGGCATCAGGATTAGAGAGAGATTCATTAATGGCGCTATGGGTTAATGTGCCAGACTGCAAAACTGTTTGAACTGAATGGTTCATGGCTCAATTTCACCAGCTGCTCCTCAGAAACCCTATATAGGTCACTATGAGTCAGAAACAACTCTACAGCACTTAACAACAACAACAACAATAATATGCAGATGACAAGATGACAAAACCTTCCTTGCTGAAAGAGAAGAA
>NW_006408744.1:4980533-4981683 GCF_000296735.1 Chrysochloris asiatica | reverse complement strand
TTTTGGTCCTTTTGGTCTTACTTTTTTCCTGGGGGTGGGAGCTTTCTCTTCCTATGTTACCCAATAAGAGACAGCAATTGTGGCCCTATAGCCAAGCTATAAGCATACCCCATAATATCCCACCATCTGGTCAGGTGCCAAAACCAGATGCTGTGCATTACATAGATAGCCAACACTTGCTAAGATTGTTCACAGTTGAGTTATAGGAGATGTGAAAAGGGAAGCCTGTCTCCAGATCACATCCACCAGGAGACACTCAATAAGCTTAACAATACAGCAACATAAATTTATTTAATCATTGAAAACATGTGTAACTATTGAAAATGTCCAATAAAAAACAACAAAAGAGCACAACACATGTCCAGAAACAGAAAAGATTAACTGAGACAAATGAGCTGGAGGCAGACATAGCCTTCCCATTAGAAGAAGAGCATGCTTTGGATCTGCCTGAGAAGGTATTCAGTAGGATGATATGGAGAAAATTCAAAATGCCTTACAAAGGAGTGGAGGGAAAGAAAGAAGTGAGGAAAATGCCATAGAAGCAATCAAACCAGATTGATATAGCATTGGAAACAATTCAAAACCTGCAAAAAGAGGTCCAGATGATTAACAATAAAATATCAGAAATGGCCAATATACTGAAAAGGGGTAGAACTGAAGAAATGGAAGCCAGAACCAGATAACTGGAAGACAAATCTCTCAATATTGCTAAGATAGAAGAACAAGCAGAAAATAATGATTTAAAAAAATCTGAAAAGAGTCTAAGATTCATGCTAGATAACATGAAGAGGAATAACGTAAGAATTATTGACATTCTGGAACAGGAAGAATCACAGAACTCCACAGTGGAGATAGTTAAGGATCTGTGGAATAAAAATTCCCTAACATCTTGAAGGATGAGAAGCTAAGCATTCAAGAAGCTAAACGAACCCCAGGAGAGATAGACCCCAAAAGAAAATCACCAAGACATAGCATTATCCATTTCTCCAAAATCAAAGAGAAGGAGAGAATACTAAAAGCAGTGAGGGAAAAGAGAAGTGTTACTTACAAAGGCAAACAAATCAGAGTAAGCTCTGACCTTTCAGCAGAAATCAAGCAGGTAAAAGGGCAATAGGGAGACATAATAAAACCCTAAAAAAAAAAAAAAAAA
>NW_006408744.1:4969780-4973392 GCF_000296735.1 Chrysochloris asiatica | reverse complement strand
TAAAGATTTATGGACTTAGATAGCCTATATATGATTGCTGTGATTCAGAATCAACTTGATGGCAGTAGGTTTTGTTTGTTTATTTGTTTGTTTGTTTGTTTGTTTGTTTTATGGACAAGATGTTGACCAACACAGCAAACATCAAGTGAAGATGGAAGGAATACACACAGTTACTGTACCAAAAATAATTGGTCAAGAGTCAATCATTTCAGGAAGTAGAATATAATCAAGAACTAATGGTATTGAAGGAAGAAGTCCGAGGTTCTCAAGGTACTTGAGTCCAAATACTCAAGGTATTTGCAAAGAAAATCAATAATTTGTTTTTTAGGAGTTGATGGAATGTCCATTGAGATGATAAATAAATAGATGTAATGCTGGTAGTGTTCATGTATTTATACCAAGAAATTTGGAAGACAGTTTCCTGGCCAATTGACTGGAAGAGATTCATATATTGTGCCCCTTCCAAGGAAAGGTGACCCAACAGAATGCAGCAGTTCTAAAAAAGTATCATTAATATCAGACTCCTGGTATGCAACTGTAGGATCAGCACTGAACTTTGAACCACAAACCCACCAGCTGCTCCTTGGAAACCCTATACAGGGTATCTATGAGTTGGAACTGACTTAATGGCACTTAACAATGACAATCATTAATATCACTTGCAAGTAAAATTTGGCTGAATATAATTCAAAGAACAACTGCAGCAGTATACAGGCAGGGAACTGCCCAAAACTCAAGCTGGATTCACTAGAGGACATGGAATAAGGCATATCATTGCTGATGCCAGATGGATCTTAGCTAAAAAACCAGAGAATACCAGAAAGATGTTTACTTGTATTTTATGGACTATACAACATCATTTAAGTGTGTGTATCGTAACAAAAAATGTATACATTTGAAGCACAAGAATTTCAGAGTACTTAATTGAGGCAGACATTCAAACAGAACCATGGGGTACTGGGGGTTTTAAATCCAGAAACATGTACATCAGGGTTGTATCCTTTCACTATACTTATTGAATCTGCATGCTGAGAAAATAATCTGAGAAATTTAACTTGAAGAAGAAGGATGTGGCATCAGGATTAGAGAGAGATTCATTAATGGCGCTATGGGTTAATGTGCCAGACTGCAAAACTGTTTGAACTGAATGGTTCATGGCTCAATTTCACCAGCTGCTCCTCAGAAACCCTATATAGGTCACTATGAGTCAGAAACAACTCTACAGCACTTAACAACAACAACAACAATAATATGCAGATGACAAGATGACAAAACCTTCCTTGCTGAAAGAGAAGAAAACTTGAAAGACTGATAAAGATCTAAGAAATACACTTCAATAGTTCACCTAACCACCACCACCACCCACACACAAAATCCTGGACCAATAAGTAACAGCATTATAAACAAATCAAATATTGTCATTATGATGGATTTCAAATGACTTGGATCCACAATCAAAACCCATGGAAGCAGCGGTCAAAGAATTCAAAGGCTGTATTGCATTTAGCATATCTGCTCTTTAAAGTGTTAAAAATAGAAGATGTCATTTTGGGGAGTAACATGTTCTTTACCCAAGCTATGCTTTTATGAATGGCTTCAAAGCTGGATGATGAATCAGGAACACCAAAGAATGCCTTTGAATTATGGTATTGGCAAAGAAAATTGAATATACCATAGACTGCCAGAAAAATAAACATATCTGTCTCAAAAGAAATATAAATTGCAACTTGGGAGCACATGGTATGTTTTCATCTCAAGTACTTTGAACATGTCATCAGGAGGAACTAGTCCCTAGAGAAGGACATCATGCTTAGAAAAGAAGAGGGTCAGAGAAAAAGAAGACCCTCAATGAGATGAATTGACACAGTGGCTGCAAAAATGGGCTTGAACACATGAAGGATTGTGGGGAGAGTGCAGGATTGCGTAGTGTTTCTTTCTCTTGAATATAGCATTGCTATGAGTCTGAACTCAATCCACAATGCCTAACAATAGCAATGAGAATATAATAATATATTGCTAATGGTTTATAACCAGCTTTTCTATTTAATTGTACAGTTTATGAAGTTATTTCCCTGTTGCTATATATTCTCCAAGTAGAGCTCTACCATAGTTTATTAAACTCATTTCATACTATTGGTTATTTAGTTGTATTCCAAAAATTTTGCCACCATATACAATCCTATAATGAGTACTCTTATAACTATGTCTTTATGAATACAATTTTATCCTTGGGCTACATTTCTAGAAGTGTAGTTGCTAGGTCAAAAAACTCTTTTCTGTTTTCCAAATATAGGGCTATGCAATCACTGGAATACTTTTGCCAAAACAATCTGAAGCTAAGGCTACATAATCTCTTAGTACATTTTTTTTTTCAAAGGAATTAAGTTATGGAATAAAGGATAACTAAAATTTCCCTTAATTATCTGTATATGAGATTTGTCCATAAGTATCCCCCAAAATTAGTTTAAGTAGAACAATATTACATGACCTTTCTTCATGGTACTGCAGGATAATGTGCTAGACTGTTAGGTCAGTTTGAACCAAAAATCTGGCAGTTCAAACCCACCTATCCCTCCTCAGAAACCCTATACATGGTCGCTATGGGTTGGAACCAACTCGATGGTACAGCAAAAACATATGCTAATCTTTTATGTGAATATTATGCATAGTTATTTAATTATAATGAGAATCCTTATTATTATCCACATGTCACAGATGAGGTAAATGGAGTCACACATTTAGTAAGCCACCCAAGACCTCAAACTTCAGAGCTTATACTGTTGACCACTCAGTTAGAGCACCTCTTATTTCCAAAGGAAAGGATCTTTATCTGTCTTTTCTTCATTTCATCATTTCTCTTTGGATATTAAGTAGCCATAGTACACTAGACTGTTTACACATAGTGTACTATGTGTTATTCTCACATTCTATTTCTAGGAGACCCAAGTGATAGTAACAACCTATAAGGATGGAATATGTAGGGATTAATGTAGGGTTGATGAAGAGCAATATCAGAACATGCATTTCTTATTTCTTGCAATATCATTAGGTAACTGTCCAGACACCACTACTTATGGGAATATCCAAATATCAAATGATCACTTGTATAAAATTTTACGTTTCCCCAAGTGTTTCCAATACAGTGTTCTTTTAATCCTCAAAACAAAGCTATAGATAAATAGAGATTATGCTTATCTCTAAGAAGAAGGAGAAGGAGGCATTCAAGGAGAGTAATGAACAAAAGGAAAAGGAGAAAGAGAGGGAAGAGTGAGAATAAGTGAGGGAGGGGACAAAGGAGCAGGAACTACTAGTTGGGATCTATTAAAATTATCTGTAAAATACAGAAATTTGATATTTTCTAAGATTCTTTCCAGCTTGAAAATTAGATATTTCTTTCTACATCCTCACACCCTTTATTATTAAACATTGCTGTAATTTACAAATTTATCATAAAAGGATATTTGATGTAGTTCCAAATGTAGAGTTTCCGCTTGTTCATGCCCCATTTAAAGCTATTAAGGTTTGACTGATTTACAATGGAATGCTATTCCAGGTAGAGCTCACTCACTACCTTATGATCAGCAAGTAGTCTATGAATCTTATATATTAGAA
>NW_006408744.1:4967146-4969680 GCF_000296735.1 Chrysochloris asiatica | reverse complement strand
GCTGTGGGTTAATGCACTGGACAGCAAAGTCACTTTGAACTGCAAAGTTGCCGCTTCAAGCTCACGCCTCAAAAATCCTATACAGGGTCACTATGGGTCCAAACTGACACAACAGAACTTAACTGCAACAACAAACATAACTATATATGCATATACATATGTATTTTGTATATATAAGATTTGTAAATATGTTTGTGTGTTTCTTACACTAATACTGACATTAAGATAAAATGTTTGATTACAGTAATTGTCCCATGGTTAAAAAATGACCTGGTTCCTATTCATGTTATTTATTTATGTACTGTTACAGATATAGAGATATTTGACCTTTATTTTACATTTCCATCAAAGGACAACTCACTGTATTTTAAAACATTTGCAGTATCAAAAATAAAGTTCCTGTCGTTCATCTGTACATTCATCTTGTGAACATTTGCTGGCAGAGTCAGACTTTCTTACATAGCAAATGGGCTTGGTTTTTTTCCAGATAATATTCTGTGAAAAAGAATTTGGTTTGATAATTTTAAACATGGCGAAAATAAGATGAATCTTATCTTCCCTATTTTGAGAAAACTAAATTTGTTAATCCGCTGTGCAACGCAATTTATCGGAAGATTCAGACTAACAGAAATTAACATACGAGTGTCTGGGAGCATATTCTTTCTGATTTCCTTCAGGAAGTATGTATTACTGACTTTTTAAGTGACTTGAAGTAAGTAATAAAATGCATCATTTTCCTTTAGTAAATTTAAGACTTACTGTACGTAGTGGTTACGAATAGGGCTGCTAACCTCAAGATCAGCAGTTAGAAACTACCAGCTGTATCTCCGCGGGAGAAAGATGAAGCTTTCTTCTGCCGTAAAGATTTACAGCCTTGGAAACCCTGTACAGGGTCGCTATGAGTCGGAACCAACTCCACGGCACATAATCACCACCAGACCCCTTTAAGACTAGTATTACTACTGAGTCTCAAAGGGGTTTGTATAAATTGTTCATTTGTTGAAAATCTTGTGCATGAAGGCTACTTTTAAATTACATTTATTTATATAATCATTTTTAAAAATATCTTTTTACATTAACCATAATTTTCCTTAATCGCTTATTTGCACCTTGTTTTACTCCACGAACCTTCTTAGAAGAAAATATGGTAATTGTGAAATTGATGTGAACAATATAAAACTCTCCATAAATGAAAAACTTTATATTATTAATTTGTTATTTTTGTTGTGTTGAGTTGGTTTCAACTCATAATGACCCCAGGTAGGGTTTCTGAGAAGTGCCTGGTGTGTTTGAACCTCCAACCTTATGGTGAGTCGTCCAGTACTTATCCTGCAGCACCACACTAGGATTCTAGTTAATGTGTTGTTGGTATTAAATGCCATGAAGTCAGTTCCAACTCATAGCAACCCTGTATCAGTTTGAGAAGCAGCTGGTTAGTTTGAATTGCCGACCCTGCAGTTCAAACCAACCTTTTGGTCCAGTGCATCACACCCGGACTCTGTATAATTAGGAATCCCTAGGTGATACAAAGGACCCTAGTGTTGCAGCGATTAAAGTGATTGGCTGCTAAGCTAAATTTTGGCAATTTGAATTCACCAGCCATTCCATGGGATAAAGATGTGGCAGTCTGCTTCTACAAAATTTACAGCTTTGGAAACTTAAAGGTAGATCTTGAAATGTTCTCTTTGATGAGGCATGTGATGCCGTTCCTCTTCAATTCGTCATACCTGGCATAGTAAACCATGACTGTCAGCTTCATAATAGCCAATACCAATCTGTTTCAGCTCCCTAACGCTTAAGATACTGATGTTTATGTGTTCCACGTCATTTTTGAGAACTTCCAATTTTCCTAGATTCATAGTTCATACAGTTCTGACTATTAATGGATGTTTGTAGCTATTTCTCCTCATTATTAGTTATACTCCATCAGCAAATGAAGATCACAAAGGCTTTACTCTGTTTGCATCATCGTATTTAACTCTAGTTTGAGGAGGCAGCTCTTCTCCAGTCATATTTTGAGTGCCTTCCAATCTTACAGGCTCATCTTCTGGACTTATATATAACAATATTCTGGTGCTATTCATAATGTTTCATTTTTCAGGCACTATATCTTTCAATGTTCTGTTGCCATTTATAAGGTTTTCAGTGGTTAAATATTCATAAGTACTCTGAGTTTCCTCCTTAGCTTGTTTTAGACAGGAAGCTCAGCTGAAACATGTTTACCAAGGGTGATCCAGCTGGTATTTAAAATACGAATAGCACAGCTTCCAGCATCACAGCAACACACACCACCACCATAGTATGACAAACGGACAATTGATGAAAATAGAAAAATAGTGGCTATATTACACAATTTTTTTTTTCTGAACAAATAAGAAACATGATACATAGTAAAGACTGGGTGCGAGTTCAAGATCAGCATACCTGTTGCCACTGAGTCAATTCTGACTCATGATGATCCATGTCCTACAAAGAAAAAAGTCACCAGACCTTACTAATATAATGCCACTGGGTGAGTTCAAAATGTTAATACT
>NW_006408744.1:4961097-4966840 GCF_000296735.1 Chrysochloris asiatica | reverse complement strand
CACAGATGTACACTTGGTGTTATTGCTGTCAAGTGTCATCAAGTTGTTTCTGACTCATAATGAGCTGATATAAGTTTTCTGAGGCTGTTAATATCTATGTAAGCAGAAAACTTCATCTTTCTCCTATGGAGTGGCTGACTGGTGGATTCGAGCTGCCAACCCTTCAGTTAAAAGTACAAGACATAACCCACTATGCCACTAGGGCTCCAAGATGTTCACTGTTGCTGTTTTTAAGTGCCATCAAGTCAGTTGTGACTCATATAGTCACCCTGTATAAAGTGCTCACCAGTGTCCTGTAATTTGTATGTTGTTAGAGTTATTTTGAGTCCTTGACTGGTACAGACAGTTAACACATTTGGCTATGAACCCAGATGTGCCTCAGACAAAAGACCAGGCAACAGCTCCCCAAAATTACCCATTGAAACCTCTATAGTGCATAGTTCAACTTTAACACATATTGGGTCATTGTAAGTTGAAATCTACTCAAAGGCAAGGCAACTGCTTTATCTTTGGTTTATTATTATTTTTAGTCCCCTCTCTTCTCTGCCACTCCTCTCTAATTGGATTCATGATAATAGACTCTCCAGTGATCTTTAGTCTAGTCCAGGAATTAGTGCACTGCAGATAGAGTTGTCTTTCTAAAATACAAGAATACGTGTGTACTTTTCTACTTAAAATCTTTAATACTTGCCATTGCTTTATAGATGTGAACTAGCTCCTTAAGGTGGTTCATGAGACCTTTCATCACTTGACCCTTGCCCACCTCTCTAACTTCATTTCCTTTCATTTCTACTTTATATTCACTGCTTCAACTGGACAGAACTTTCAGCTTTCCACAGTTCACTTCCGTCTTTCTTCCAGAACTTGATATATAATCTCCTCTGCATCAAGTACATTCACTTCACTTTCTTATCCACCTGAACTAATTTTATTAATCTTTCTACTTAGTCCCTTCCCCCCAATTTCAATTACAGGTACCTGCTGCTGGCACCTGTCTTGGTTATCGAACACTTCTATAACAGAAATACCACACGTGGATGGTTTTAACAACCAGAAATGTATTCTCTCATTATAGGAGACTAGAAGTCCAAACCCAGAATGTTGGTTCTAGGGCAGTGCTTTCTGTTTGTCAGTTCTAGGGAAGGGTCCTTGTCTCTTTTTAGCATTTGTACATCTAGCATTCCATGGAGTTCTCTATGTGTCTTGACATCAGTCTTCCTATGGATCTATGATATTCATTCTGCAGGGACCCCAAGCACACTCCACTCCTGGCTCTTCCTACTTTGTGGCAGTGGGAGCTTGTGAATTCAGCTTATTTCTCTCTCCTTTTATATTTCAAAAGTGATTGACTCAAAATGCAACCTAATTGTGTAGCTTGCATCTGACCTGATTAACATCATTGTTGTTGTTAAGCGCTGTGGAGTCAGTCCTGACTCATGGTGGCCCTGTACAGGGTTTCTGAGGAGTGGCTGGTGAGCTTGAACTGTCAACCTTGTGGTTCAAACTGATTTTGCAGTTCAAACTGGTCTTGCAACTAAGCACATTAACCCATAGTGTTATACCATTAACATCATAGAAGTGAGGATTTACAACACATAGGATAATAATTACATCGTATGAGGGCTGATCACACCAGATGACATCATGGGGTTGATTGCATCCTATTAAATCTACTATGGAGCTGAAAACTACATCTTACCTGAAAAACCACTGAGAATCCTGCCCAACCCAAGTTGATGCAAAACTTTATTGTAGTTCCAGCATTTATCTAAGTCCTTATCTATGGTTCTGGAATTTTAAAACACAATCTCCCCTACAAGACTCTTCTATTTAACATATATCTGCTGTGTCTGTGCAGTGCCTTATATAAGCCAGCATTATCTTATGCTCACTAAATGTCCTTTTTGCCTTCATTATGCCTCCAAGATAGAATTTTCAAAAATAGGTATCCTCATAGACTGATTTTTTTTAGAGACATATAGACTCCTCTTGCCCCTAAAATCCAGCACTTAAATACTGTATCTATTTGGCTGTCCTCATCATTTTTATTTGTTATTTTGACATTTTTCTCTTTTGCAAAAGAGGCAAGTAGGATCAGAAAATTTACAAGACTTGGGATTATTCTTCTAATGAGAAGCCAGACCTCTTACTACTATTTCACATTGTCAGTGAAGAGGAAAAAAAAAAAAAAAGAAACTTCAATTAAAACAGCAGGCTTATAAAATCTGAAGCGCCAATAACACCTCTGCTCTAATGAACAGATTCAGGCCAGGGTGACTTATTTGGATTTAAGAGCCTGGGAAATATAGGATGCAGAAACACCAGCAACCGGCAGTGTCCTGCACAGAAATTGGGAATGGTGGTCCCAAATCTGATAGTCTTTGCTGGCACCGAGGAAGGAAAAAGAAAACAGATCAGTCTTTTCAGCAATAACAACACATATATAGAAAAGCACTGACACAAATATGTCAAAAACACATGTATTTAAAAGGTGTTTTTCTCAAGAGAATACTTTAGTAGGCCTTTAATAATCCTTAAGTGTAAAATACAAAGTTATGCTTAAAGCGCACATTAGGTATTTTCCCTTAAAAGCCCTCAAACTTGATTTGAGGACAAACTCTGCATTTTTTATTACTTAACGAGAAGAGAACATTTTAGATATTTTTCAGCTCCATTAAACATCAGCTCTGACTAAAAAAGTGTATGCCTAGGTGGGTGTTGATTAATGGTGCTAAGAACACTTTGTGTAGGATTTTATGCTAATTACCCTTTATACCCTAACCCGTGTCAATTTTAACAATCTAAATTAGCATTTTCTCCTAGGATTCAGGAATGTGAGAATTGTGAAATTGGCTCAGTAAGCTGAGTTAGCAGTGAGAAAATTGAGATGTTCTATATTTCTATATTAACATCTGCTGCTTGTTCAAAGCGTGATTCTTTCAAAATGATGAAGATATTTAAAAAAAAGAGAGAGATGGGAGAGGTACTGTGCACTTTGTATTTTTCAAAGTGTGATATTTGACATTGTCATCAACAGTTTCAGGTACTAATGCCTGGAATAATGGATTTTTGATACACAAAATGCTTGAGATATTGATTGCATTGTTGTTGATACAGATATTTTAGCTTCTTGGTGATTTTGGCAACCCTATAATAGAAAAACTACTCAAAGACACTTGGTTATAGAAACATATCAGGTAAAATCCCAGTAAAAAATAGCTTTCATCTTGTTTATTTTTGAAGGAGCTTAAAAAGGATACACAAGCATTTCCAGATGGTTCTTTTTAAAATAAAATACCAAAATTTCTTCAAGGAAGAAGATGCATAGTAAACTCCTACCATAAAATGGTATATGCATTTGTTGTTGTTGTTCTTAGGTGCCATTCAGTTGGCTCTGATTCATAGTAACCTTATGTACAACAGAACAAAACATGCCAGGTCCTGTGCCAGTCTCAAAAGTGGTATGTTCAAACTCATTGTTGAAGCTACAGTATCAGTCCATCTCATTGAGGATCTTCTCTTGTTAGCTCACCCTCCATTTTACCAAGCACGATGTCCTTCTCCAGGGACTGATCCATCCTGATAACATATCCAAAGTATGAGTGATGAAATTTTGTCATTCTCACTTCTAAGGAGCATTCTGGCAATACTTCTTTTCCAAAATAGATTTGTTTTTTTCTGGCAGTTCATAGTATGGTCAGTATTCTTGTTCAGCACCTTAATTCAAATGCATCTATTTTTCTCTTATCTTTCTTATTCTTTGTCCAGTTTTCACATGCATATGAAGTGATTGAAAATATCAAAGCTCGGGTCAGTCACACCTTAGTCTGAATTTACATGAATTTGTTGTTGCTGTAGTCACTTCAGTTTCTGAGAGAAGTTGGTGGATTTGAAATGCTGAACTTGCAGTTAGCAGTCCAGTCCTTATCCTACAGGGCTACACCAGCTACCCTCAGAAACCTTATACAGAGTCAGAACCTACTCGATGACACACAACAAGAGTCATCGTAAATTGCGCAGTTAGAATCTTTATAATCATCTTAATTATCTCCTCCAGATCTGTACATTATCCAGAGTTCCTTCTCATCATTTTTAAGAACTAAGATATATTCACTAAACATTGAGGTGTTTATTAGAAGCAAACTTTTTCTCCTCTTGAGGAATATTCAGATGCTGCTCAAAATGGCACCGAATCATCCCTACCACAATACTCACTACTCAGCTGGTTTCAATAATTCATTGCAGTGACCACATAGAGTTCAGACAGCATCTCACAGTTATAAAGTGTCTTAGGGAAGTTAGCACGTTATAATGCAAGGTCAGAAATGTTCAGGGCACAGTTCTGACAGTCAGGACAGTCTCTCTGAGCTGGGCCCACAGGCAGGCCTCTCTCTGCTTGAACAATGAACTCTTTTAGTATTGCTGATAAATGCTCACAGGGCATACCACTCCGTCATAAGCCTAAGTCTGAAAACACTTAGCTCTACATATCTGAGGGTCAGAACTACTTCCTTCAATTAAGTGACTGGAGGTTTCCCATTCTGCATGCATCTTGCCCAAAGTCACTCAGTTTTATTTGCTCTATTGGCTGGGAAACCCCCTGATTTGTTTCATGCTCTGGCTCTGGGTTCTGCTGCTACAACTCTACTACTACTCTATCTCTTCTCTGATGTCACAACTTTCTGTCTTGGGTCAAGGAGGTTCAATGCACCAATCTTGGGGTCCAAAGGATGCACTCCACACCAGGTTCTACTTCTTTGATGGTAGTGAGATCTCCAATCCTGCATGTGAGGTTTTAATTCATGTTAGAGTTTCAACTTCTGAAAATTACATTTAACTCTGTTAATAACTGCAGCTGACATGTCATCCTATCACAATCTTCTCCTACCTTATCTTACACAAACCCACCAGGAAAAAGTTGTTCAGTGGAAGTTAGAAGGACTGTGGTTAGCAGAACCATATGAAATGATACACTGCACTACAAATGCTATCAAGACAAGGTACAGGCAATACTTGTTTGGCTGTTCACACAATGTTGATGAAATTTGAATCATATAATAACTCACAGTTCACAGATGAATATCTTCTAAGGATTTGACTTGTTTCCTAATCCAAAAGCTGTTACTGATGCCAGTTAGGAATTGAAACCTGGATACAGATTGAGTTGGATTATTAATGAGTTCTTCTTGCTTACCTGAATTCAAGGATATACTCAGGTGGGGAGCAAGAATTCTCTATAACTCTCCAACTTCTAGCATTAGAGACAAACTCAGAGGAAACCACTTCTTCTTAAGATACTAGTCTAAGGACTGCACAGGAAGGCTGCAGAGAAGCAGGTACAGGACATTGTATTCGAAATTTCATGGAGAGCCAACTGATCCAACAAGGATATGGGAGGCAGTCAATGAATTGGGACAGAGGATAAGAAAAGGGTACACTTGACCAATTATTGGGTGTGTGATATTCTGAGATTTCCTCATTTGCCTTCATTTCTGAATAAAACCATACTCTGCTCCACTAGTCTCCTTGCAATATCCTTTATAGTCGGAATTTTCTCTTTCCTTTTCAAATCATTCTTCTAAACTACAAAAATGTTGCCGTCATGGCCTCATACATTCAATTAGAAGACAGCCACAATACAGGAATTGTAGTCATGCAAGAATGTTTCCTTCATAACAAATTTAAAAGAATAAATGTGAATGTGTGTTGGAGAGGGGGCTAGTTTATTTAAGGAGTGTACCAA
>NW_006408744.1:4943399-4960042 GCF_000296735.1 Chrysochloris asiatica | reverse complement strand
GAACCGCTGACCTTAAGTTTCGCAGCCCGATTCGTAACCACTACGCTACCAGAGCTCCTTAATACCTTATTTAAATTTTCAAAGTTCGGAATGTATAAATTATGACCATATTGTTGGTGTTAGGTGCCTTTAAGTCAGCTCCAATCACAGCAATCATATGGACAAAAATAAAACACAACCATTCCTTTACTGTCCTCAAAATTATTTCTATGTTTAAGCCCATTGTTGAAGCCACTTTGTCCATCTCAGTGGAGATCTTCCTCTTTTGGGCTAACTCTGTACTTCATCAAGCATGGTGTCCTTCTCCAGACACTGATCCCTCCTGATAATATGTCCAAGTATGTGAGACAGAGCCTCAACATCCTTTCTTCTAAGAAGCATTCTGGCTGTACTTCTTCCAAGACATATTTATTTGTTCTTCTGACAGTCCATAGTACTTTCGTACTCTTCTCCAATACCATAATTTAAATGCTTCAATTTTTCTACCATTTTTGTTATTTATTGTCAAGCTTTCATATGCATATGAAAGCAATTGAAAATACCATCACTTGTGTTAGGTACACCTAGGTCCTCAAAGTGACATATTTCTCTTTAACACTTTAAAAAGGTAATTTGTAAAAGACTTGCCAAATGCAATACATCCTTTGATTTCTTGACTGAGGCTACCATGAGCATCCAATTGTGAGGATTTTTGTTTTCACTATAATGATTTGTAATCCATACTGAAGACTACAGTCTTTTATCCTCTTCAGTAGTTATTTCAAGTCCTCTTCACTTCCAGGAAGCAAGGCTGTGTCATTTGTATAACACATGTTTTTAAATGTATCTTTCTTCAATCTTGATGCCACTTTGTTCTTCATATATTTCACCTTCTTAGATTATTTGCTAAACACACAGATTGAATAAATATGGGGAAAGGACACAACTCTGATGCACACCTTTCCTGATTTTAAACCAAAAAGTATCCCCTTGTTTTGTTTGCAAAGCTGCTTCTTATTTCATATACAGTTTGTGCATGAGAACAATTAAATATTGTGGAATGCCCACTCTTGGTGATGTTATACAGAGTTTGGTATGATCCACAAAGCTGAATGACTTTGTATTAGTCAATAAAATACATTATCTTTGTAATCATCTGATTACAACATCTATCTTGGCCAAGATCCATATCCTTTTCTGAATCTGGCTTGAATTTCTGGCAGCTCCCTGTGAATGTGCTGCTACAATCTTTTTGAACTCTTCAGCAAAATTGTACATGCTTGTGTTAAAATGATATTGTTTGATAACGGCTGTGTTTTTTGGTCACCTTTTTTTTAAAATGGGCACACCCATTTGTTTGGACAGATAGCTATCTTCCAATTTCCTTGGTATAGACTAGTGAGTGCTTCCAACATTGCATGTTTGTAGATGCATTTCAACTTGCTATTGTTGTTATATGCCATTGAGTCAGTTCTGACTCATAGCAACCCTGTATAGTGTTTCCAAGAGCATCTGGTGGGTTTGAACTGCCAACCTTGTAGTTAGCAGTCCAGTGTTTAACATATTTGAAGTCTTGTTTTTTGTGGTAACTCCTTCAGTGCAGCTTGAACTTTATTCAAAACAATCAAATCAGTTCTTATCATATACTGTCTACTAAAAAGGCTGAAATGTCAGTCAGTTCTTTTTGGTATGGTGGCCCTGTGTTTCTTCCCTCTTCTTTTAATGCTTTTAGCATCAATCAATATTTGGCCTATAGAATCCTTCAGTATTGTAACCTGAAACTTGAATTTTTGCTTCAGTTCTTTCAGCTTGAGAAATACTGAGTATGTTCTTAACTTTTGGTTTTCAAACTCTAAGTCATTGAACATTTCATTCTAATACTTAACTTTGTCTTCTTGGGCTGTCCTTTGAGCTTTTCTGTTCAGCTCTTTTACTTCCTCGTTTCTTTCAGTTTCTCTCAGCTTCTGTACATTCAAGAACAATTTCCTGAGTCTCTTCTGACATCTACTTTGTTCTTTTTTTCCTTTAATGTCTTTTTATATATCTTTTTTTTTTTTTCACCCTGCATGATGTTCTCAATGCCACCCCATGACTTCTCTGGTTTTCAGTCATTAGTTTTAAATACATCAAATCTGTTCTTGAGATGGTCTTTAAATTTAGGTAGGCTATACCAAGTTCATAAGGAGCTCTGGTAGCGTAGTGGTTATGAATCAGGCTGTGAACCACAAGGTCATCAGTTCAAAACTACCAGCTGCTCTGCAGGAGAAAGATGAGGCTTTCTGCTCCCGTAAAGATTTAAAGCCTCATAAACCCTGTACAGGGTTGCTATGAGTCAGAACCGACTCCACAGCACATCACCACCACCACCATACCAAGTGCATACTTTGGTGCTTGTGGACTTGTTTTAATTTTCCTCAGCTTCAACCTGCACTTGCATTGTTGTCATTGTTAAGTGCGTTGAGTTGGTTCTGACTCATAGCAACTTTGTATAGGGTTTCCAAAGAACAGCTGGTGAGCTTGAACTGCTGACCTTGCAGTCTATCATATTAACCTACAGTTTCACACCAGATCTTGAATATGAGAAATTAATTGATAATCTGCTCAGCAGTCTGCCCTGGCCTTGTTTTAGCTGATGATAATGAGCATTTCCATTTTCTTTTCGTACAAATGTCATCAATTTGATTCCTGTGTATTCTATCTGGTGCACTCCTTCCATATTGTTTGAAATAGATATTTGCAATGACTAAGTCATTGGTCTTGCAAAATTCTATCATGTGATCTTCAGTATCATGGTTATCACCTATGCCATATTTTCCAATTACTGATCTTTGTCTCTAACTCTTTGTTTCTAACTTTCTAATTCCAATCACCAGTAATTACCAAAGCATCTTGATTGTTTTTGATCAACTTTAGAGTGAAGAAATTGGTAGAATTCTCCAGTTCCTTCATCATTGGCTTTGGTAGTTTATGTGTAAATATGAATAACAGTTGTCTTCCTTGTAGATAGTATCCTATCACAAGCTCTATTATATATCAAGATAGATGTGTTGTTGTTTTTTTATGAAGAATATAATATCATTTATCTTCAATTTGTCACTCCTGTCTTTTATAAATCAAATGGTAGTCTAATTCAAAATGGCCAGTACCTGTACATGTTAGCTAAATAATGCCTTAAAGTGGAGTCCTGTTGCTGTGCTCTAGGATAAGCATCTAATTACTAATCACAAGGTCTGCTTTTCAAATCCATCAGCCACTCTTCAGAAACACTATACAGGGTTGATATGAATCAGAAATGACTTGACGGCATGTAACAACAACCATACTTAAGATATCAAGATATTGATCCTTATGCATTCCATTTCATGTGTGATAACTGCCAATTTTTCTAGAATCATGCATTGCACATTTTACATTCTGATTATTAATGGGTGTTTGTAGCTGTTTCACATTTTACAGGATGTCCCATCAGCAAATGAATGTCCCAAAATGTTTGTCCCAGTTAAATCATTAATATTGACTTTGTTTTGAGTAGGCAGCTTTTCCTTAGACATATTCTTAGTGGCTTGCAGCCTGAGGGACTCATCTTCTGCCACTGTATCAGACAATGTTTTTCTGTTATCCATTAGGTCTTCAGGAATTCAAATCTTAGAAGTGGATTGTCCATTCTTTCCTCCTAGGTTTTTCTAAGTCTGGAAGCTCCACTGAAACCTGTCCACCATGGGTGACCCTGATAGTGTTTGAAACAACAGTGACAAAACTTTCAGTACGACAGCAGCACGTATGCCACAACAGCACAATAAACTGACCAACATGTTGGAATTATGACCAGTCTGTGCTTCTTAAATTTGGAGTGCTGGCATGCCACTGTAGGATAAGCAGTGGACTGCTAAGCTCAAGGTCAGTGTTTCAAACCTGCCAGCCCTTCTTTGAAAACCCTGTACAGGGTTGCAGATTTGGAACCGACTCAATGGCATAACAACATCATATATTTTAAATAGTTTTAAAATATGCTCTACCTCAAAACTGACCTCTATTAGTGAAGATTGATCATATTACCATATCTTATCAAATGCATAAAACATTAAATTTTGTTCTCAAATGACTATGGACTTTTAGAATTAGATTGATGGGTTCCAATCCATCTTCTTCCACTTGACAGCTTAGAGATCTGTGACCACTACTCAACCTCTCTTTGTTGCACTTTCCTCATACATAAAATGGGCGTACTGTTATGTAGATTAAATCAGATACTCAGAATCATAATAAGAAACTGAGTCAGACACCTATCATGGTGCCTGGCACAAAGAATTTACATAAATGGTCATTTTCTTCTGTGATTTTCTCCTTCCACTACCACACTAGCCTCTCCTATCCATAAACTTCCCAGTCCTCTCACCAGATGCTTATGAGTTTCATGATTTTACCTTGTGCTCCTCTTTGTGTACATTGGATCCTCATTCTAGACCATTGTATCTATTCTTACGGATTCAATCCATTTATTATTACAATGAGTGTAGAAACTGTAACTCTGGAACATATATTTCCCAAACCAGTTCTTTATTTCTGAAGCCTCCTAGACAGTGTAGTGGATATTCTTCAGGCTCCTGAAAATCAAATGTTTTAATCTAACCAAGGTTTATTTTGTCTTGTTTCTCCATAATCGAACAAGGCACAAATGCTGTCAAGCACATTTTTAAATATCTTGAATCCCTCTGCTCCTCTTCAATATCAATATCTGGGCCTCCAGATCCTGTCACCCCTTGAAGCTCATTACAATTACCTCCTGAAGGCTTTCCCTGACTCTAATGCTTCCACTCTCACCCATCCCACCTCATCTTTAGAATCACAGTGAATCAGATTAGTCTTTCTACAATTCACGTGTAGTCAGATCACTCCTGATTTAATTCAGCTTTACAAAACTTCATGACTTTAAAAATAGTATTCAATCTCTGAGAAATGACACCCAAGGCCCTACGTGTCATTGTTGTTAAGTGCTGTCAAGTCTGTTCTGACTCATAGCACCCCTGTTTAAAGTTTAGAGGGAGAGGTTGGTGAGTTTGAACCACCGACCTTGTGTTTCAAATTGACTTACAGTCCAGTGCTTACTCTTTACTGCCACACCAGAATTCTTTCATTGTTGTTGTTGTTGTTAAGTGCTGTTGAGTTAGATATGACTCATAGTGGTCCTGTATAGGGTTTCCAAGGAGTGGCTGGTAAACTTGAACCACCAATCTTGCAGTTCAAACTGACCTTGCAGTTCAGCACATATTAACCCGCTGTGCCACACCAGGACTCCTTCATTGTTGTTGTTGTGAAGTGCTGTTGAGTAGATTCCTACCCATAGCAATGCTGTCTAGGTTTTCCGAGGAATAGCTGGTGAGCTTGAACTACCAACCTTGCAGTTCAAATGACTTTGCAGTCTGGCGCATTAACCCACAGCACCGCACCAGGATTCCAGGAACCCTTCATAGTCACTTTAAAGTCTGTGGCTTTGCTTATGTTTTGAACCTATGCTTAGAACTTTTTTTTTTTTTTTTTTTCTTCCCTGATCAGTCTTGTGAACTTCTATAGCTATTCTGAGACTCTTCTTCTCAGGTCCTCTAAAGAGTCATTCTTAATAGTTCTAAAGCAGAATTATGCTCTGTGGATTTTTATACATACCATGATTATAGCATTTATCTATTTTAAAGAGACATATGCAAACAAATTATTGTAATCACTCTTATGAGAGCACGTTTAAAGTAAGATCTGCTTCTAATTCATTTTACTTTCCCAGAATCTGTTACATAGTTGTTCTTGATATTGTTAGGTACCATCCAGTTGGTACCAACTCGTAGCAACCCTATACACAACAGAACGAAACACTGCCCGATCCTGGGGCAAACTCACAATCGTTGTCACACTTGAGCCCATCGATGCTGCCACTTTGCCAATCCACCTCGCTGGGGGGGTCTACTTTGTTTTCTATAACCCTCCACCTTACCAAACATGATATCCTTCTCCAGCGACTGGTCCCTCCTGACAGTATGTCCAAAGTATGAGAGATGAAGTTTGGCCATCTTGGCCTCCAAGGAGCACTCTGGCTGCACTTCTTCCAACATAGATCTGTTGGTTCTTTTGGCAGCCCATGGCACTTTCAATATTCTCCTCCAATACCATAACTCAGAAGCATCAACTCTTCTACAATCTTCCTTTCATTCATTGTTCAACTTTTGTGTGCATATTAGGTTATCACATAGTAGGGATTTTTTTTTTTTTTTTAATAAATGGATGAATCAGAGATTGAGTGAATAAATTACCTTTGTTTAATTCTATCCCAATATTGACAAGTTTAAACGGCAAGTGATGTCTTCCTCCTTTTACTTCTGCATCTGGGGGCTGCTAGATATTCCCATAGTAATGGTTTGGCCTATGTCCATTCCTTCATTAAAATAAAGCAGACTTCCTGCCAAACTTGACTTTAATCTTTAACGTCTCTGTCTTCAGAATAAACTTTTGCCCTCTTTTCTAGCCAGAAAAACTTCAATCATTCTGCTTTTATATTGAGGAAGTATTGCTTTATCATTTTTCATATGTAGAGATTTCAAAAGTCTAGGACCTTGTTAAAAAATAGACCATAAACTGTACAGGAGATTTAACAAGAACATCATCCACAAATAAATACCAAAATACTACCTAATTCAGTTATCCTATTTGCAGGTATGAAAATTTAAGGTTTTCTTGTAGGCACTAGAGATTGATACCTGTCTTGTGCCTAATGGCCTGAAAAAAGCTGTGAAATGACTGAACTACTCATTATGCCACATATATTTAATGAGAAAAAGTTTCACATCTCTAAACTAAATTTCACTTCATTTTGCTTAATTTAAATTATGGTCAAAACTGTACAAAGAGCTGTCTTCATTTCTTTCATTGAAACATTTACATATCTGAAATTGAAGCTATATCTTGCCAAGTTGATCTTTATTAAATATATCTGATATACGTTGTGCAGGCTTGAGAAAGGTCAAATTAATTTCATCATAGCTTTACTTTCCACTGGCATCTGTTATACAGCATGGCACTGCTGTTATAAATAATACTTCCTTCTAAGTAACAACATGGTGTCTTAAATTACATTCAGCATCATGAAAGATTCCAAGTTCCATTCTAATCAGGCTTCATAGCTAAAGCTCCACGTCTCTGGCATGCCACATATGGTCGCTTTAGAAATTTGTTCTAATATGTCTTTATATTTCAAAAAAGTATGGTGCAAAGGAAGTTGATTTACAAGAAAAGAATTCAAAACAGCACAGAAAATAATACGTTCACTAAGGACTGAAAGAAATGACCTGGGTGAACTGACTTTGACTATATGTGTGTATGTATAGAACTGGCAATTTTGTTGAAATCTCTCTTTTTCACTTGCCTATCTACTATAACCCGTAGACTTTTCCTACAACCATTAAGAGATATTGAGACCACATAAAATGTCAGAATTCTTTGTGGGTGTATTATGAATGATGCAAATATAAAAAATACTGTATCTGGAGTGTAATCATCAAAATCTCAAAGTGGGTATCAAACTTGGAAAAATGCATAGTTTTTTGTTGCTTTTTTTTTTTAAAGGAGAATTGGTAAAACTAGATTAAGGAATTATTTTTTAATTCCAAATTTGTTTCTTTATTGAAAATGCTGTTTTTGCATTAATTTCTGTAGCTGTTTATTGCATTAATGTAGATAAAGTGTTAATTTTGCCTAATTTTATCATCTCACAAAACTCATACTTTCTAAAGGTTTTTGTGGAGAATCCTTTGCATATATACTCAGTACCAAGTTACATAACTTGATTTGATTTTTCATTTTCCTTCCAATCTATTTAATTCAATGCCTAGAACGAGAATAAATGATAACATTCATTATAAATCTTTTTTTTCTTGTTCCGGTTGGTAAAGAAAATTACAATATCAGTAAATATATTTTATAAGTAAGTAAGATTATTTTTTATAATGTTTTAAAGAATAATTTTAGGATTATTTTATTCTATATCTATATGTTTCTGTTGTCGTTGTTGTTATTAAGTGCCATTGAATAGACTCTGACTCTTAGTGACCCTGTAAATGGTCTCCAAGGAGCAGCTGGTGGGTTAGAACTGCCAACTTAGGAGTTCGTAGTTCAGTGCTTGTCCTACAATGCCACACCAGGATATCTATATGCTAAGTCTTCTTAAATTCAACAATGATTTGTGAGTTTTGATGAGTACTTTTCTCACAATTATAGTAACAACATATTATTTCCTCTCTAGCCTAAGACAATATTATATTGTTGTTGTGTTGTTATGTGCCGTGGAGTCGGTTCCAACTCATAGCGACCCTGCACAGGGTTTTCGAGGCTGTTAATCTTTACAGGAGCAGAATGCCTCATCTTTCTTATTATCGATGTATAAATTTATAAGAGAGATAATATACAGCAAACATATGCTATTGAACTCCTTGTGTGGCATAAGATCAGCATTGAACTGTGAATCACAAGGTCAGAAGTTTAAATCCACCAGCTGCTCCTCAAGAACCCATGCAGGGTCACTGTGAATAGGAACAGATTTAGTGGTACTTAACAACAATGCCAATATGCCAGAAATACTCATATATATATATATATATAATGCAGAATGATTCACAAAAGAAAGGATACCCATTTCTTGACGAGAAACCAAGTTCTCAATTTTTAAGTACCACAATGGTTTCTATAAAACACACATAAATATTGGTAGAACAAGGAGCAAATCTGGCAAAATATGCTTATTTAATGAATGGAAAAGTCATAAATAAGCATAGTAGTAGAAAATCCAGTGGTCAAGGAATACATATTGTTTTTGCTATTGTTAGTTGCTGACAAGTGGATGCCAACTTATGACGACTCTGTGTGTGTAGAGTAGACCTGTTCCATAGTATTTTTTCAGAAGCTGATTGACAGGCCTATTTTCTGAAGAACTTTTGGGTGAATTTGAAATGTTTAATAATGCAAATAATCTTTTGACCCACTCAGGAGCTCCTATATATTTGTAGGATCACAAATAACCAAGTCAATACCACCTCACCAATCCATAGTGGAAATTTTAGAAAAGACTCATGGAAAGAACCTGAACAATGGAATAATTACTTTAACTTAAATGAAGAAGAAAATTACTTGCTTTATGATTGGGAAGTCATTGCAATATGAGTTTATTTGCCTAGACATGCTCCCTGCTATTCTGATTAATTTTCAAGTAGAGTTTGGCAACACAAGAATTAAGGGGGAAATCATGAAAGTGTTGGACAATATGTATGAAACCCAGAGACTAGAAGTGAGAAAGTACAAATGATGTCATAAAGCAACTAGGGCACCAAAAGGTGTTAAATAACATGGATTACTGGAGCATAGTGTCTGTTTTTGAGGATAAGAATTGGATTGCAACATGAAAAAAAGACTCTCTAAAGATATGATGTGACTCGAGAGTTGAATTCTTTTCCTGGAAAGAAATTTTGTCAGTTATTGTGTACTCTTAGCCATTCACAATTATTTTCATGCCCAACAGACACTATAAGCCAGAGAAGATAATTTCCACTGCCACTTGGCCAAAGCCTCATATAATTTCCTGCAACTGCCTAAGCTTTCATTTCCTCATAATAATGGAGCCTTAATCCTGCCCTTTGCAGGGAGGGACAGTGGAAGTTATTTATGATTCCTAAAGCACCACTTCAAGAAGATTCTAGAGAAATAAAAGCCTTGAAAAAGCACTCATAGACCACTTACCTGACTCTATGCAGGCCTGCCTTACCAGTCTTCTTAGGATTCTGCACTTTTCGACTAACAGTACTTTAGTCTTTTCAATCAGTTTTACTGCTCAACTGAGTCAGGGTTTTACTTCTCTATCTATGCACTTAATGAAACTGTCTAATATGTGCCGGCACAGTAACAAAAATCTGGACATAAACTTGGAAATAGATGAAGACTAATGGCCAGGGTGAAATTTTGGAATCCCAAAGCTATTAACATGTAATAATATAGCGCAAAATGTATAATACAATGATTGGAATCTCAGTCAAGAAACTCAAATATATTTTTTTAATTCATCACTTGTGTCAGTTAGTTTGCATAAAACTAATTTGATTCTGACACCCCATCCTACTAGTTTTATGAGACATTCTATTTTAGCTATTATTGTGACCTCTTTTTCCTCCATAAGGTCAGGTTCCAGGAAATGAATATGGAACCCAGAAATGGGAAACAGGATTGAATTTCAGTTAATCATATTATTTCCCCTGAAATTCATGTATTCATTCTTTCAACAGACTATTTAGAATCCATTACCATATAACATAGAACTAACCACAAGTCAAACGTGATGCCTTGGAGTCTACTATGACTCATGGAGACTCAAGGTATTGCAGAGCAGAACTATGCTCCATAAGGTTCCAAGGCTGTGACTTTCAGAAGCAAATTGTTAGACTGTTCTTCCACGGTCATGTGGGTGGGTTCAAAATATCAGCATTAAAAAATTAGCTTTGAAACAATATACAAAAGAATGAATGTAAAACTAATGTTCTCCCGTGTAAACTATTACATAACTCACAATAAAATATTAAAAAATAGTAGTCTTGCACTGAATCATATGTACCACACAGGAATTTCAGAATGCAGATTCTTCTATACTTCTAGACAATGCCCAGCACAAAATTATTGGGACGCCAAAAATAATAGGAAAGTTATTTAATTTATCTTTTTCTCAATTTTATAGTCATTAATATCCCAAATGGCACATGTAAAACTTAATAAAATACATGGCTTTGGGCAGAAGCAGGACCCACTTTTCCAAGTAGAGTGGAGTGAGAAGTGGGGAATCCAACCTCCACTCTCCCCCTTAGTTAGGTGCCAGCATGCAGTAGAAATCCTGTTCACTTGCTTCACTCTACAAAATGGAGTGATACTGGTTTTTATTCAAGATTGTTGGAATGATTAAATGGGCTATCTCCTAGACTGTGTGTTAACACATTGCTGGTATACAGAAAGTGCTCAATAAGTAGTAGCTAGTCTCGTGAGCCAGGTATTCTTCTAACTGCAAGGCTTATAACATCATATAAGAATATCTATTTTGCTATTTTATTGTGTGATGTGAGAGAATTTGTTAAATATATATACATATATGAGGAGACTTCTAAAAGATTGTGGAAACATGGGATTGAAAGGTAATGGCGGGACTTCTGGCAAGATGGTGGACATGGAATCTCTACTGCATGATACAAGATAGCAAATGAAACAGACACGGATGAAAATCCTGAACTTCAAATAAAAGGTTAGAGAAGTTGATTGAGTGCTTTCTAGAAGGAGAGTATGAGCAGGGATGGAGGGAGAGAGAGAGAGAGAGACTGGTGAACGGCCGAACAGATGCAACATAACCATCTTGAACTTTTTTTGAATAGCTTTGACGACAGAAGGTGGCTTGACAGAGGAGGTTCACACAGGGGATGGGAAATTGTGATTCCTTTTTTTTTTTTTTTTTTGTTACTCTCCATAAGTGAAAAGAGGTGTGGCAAGCTCCCATCCTCATACACCCCCAGTGCATGTCTTGCTTTCTGTGAATTGGGAGCCACATGGTTGTGAACCAACCTCACATTTCAGTATAATTTGCAAAGCTGACAAGTTGATTGAGTGTTTGCTAGGAGGTAAGGTAGGAATCAGTTTTTTATTCTTTCTTCTCTTTACATTCCCTTGAATTTTATCCTTTCTATCTCTACTTTTATTTTTCCTGCTTTTTTCCTGTTTCTGATTTACCCTCTTCTTCTGTCTCTATCCTCTTGTTCTCTTTCCATCTTCCTTCTCTGGTTTTTCCAAGTGTTGTTGTTGTGAAGTTTTTTCTTCATTTTATTTTTTCTCTTATTTTTCTCAGCTATAGCTCCATTTTTCTCTACTTTTTTCCCTTTTTAGTTATTATATTCTTTTTCTGATTGCTATCAGTTTTTATTTCTATTCTCTCCCTTATTATTTTCTCTTTTCATTGTTGGTAGCTCTTTTGTTTATTCTGTTTTGTCTTCAGGCATATGATGGGGGAGAGGAGTAATCCTTTTTTCCATCTGACAGGAGACAGCAACTGTGCCCATAGAGACCAGCCATAACCATTCCCTCTGCGGGTCCATCTAGTGTGTAAGAGCCAATACCAGTTCCTATACCACCGAACTATGACAGGCAGTAGCCAACACTAACCAAAACAACCTTAAACTCAGGTGTACAAATGAGAATGAATGGTGCATTTGCTTTCTTTCTCTAACTACACAGGAGACAGTTGGTGAGAGTCTAAAAACACATCAACATGCAATCATCAGCTAAGTGCAAATATGACAACACCACAATGCCCAAGAGACATCAGGCATTTTTATCTCAAACAAACAAAGAAAAGAAAATGGATCAAACAAATGATTAAGATGAAGATCCAGTAAAACAATTCTAAGGAGGAAAAGGCAATGGAACCAAATGAAAAAGAATTCTTAAGAATGGTATTTAGGAATCTTCAAAGGGTTGACAGAATTGAGAAAAGCAAGAAGAAAACACACAAACTTTAGAATAATTCAGGAAAATATTACAAGAATAAACAGACAAAATTAGATGCAAATTTTAAAACAACACAAACTCTGCAATTAGAAATCCCAAAGATTAATATTAAGATTTCAGAAAGGACAATATATTGAAAGGACAAAGGAATAAATTCAAACCAATGGAAACCCAAATTAGAGAGCTTGACGATAAATCTGTCAACACTGATGTGTTAGAACAGCAATCAGAAAAAATAATGAAAAAGTCCAAAGAAAGCCTAAGACTGATGTGTGATCCCCTGAGGAGGAATAAGTTATTGGCTATCAGAATATTCCAGAACAGAAAGAGACAATAAAAAGCACAGAGAAAATTAGAGTTGTTGGAAAAAAACTTCTCTAACCTCATGAAAATCAAGAATGTAAACTTAAAAGAAATTGAACAATCCCCAAGGAGGCTAGATCCACAAAGAAAATCACCAAGACGTATTATAATCATATATATAACTTTTTTACAGTTATTATTATGAATTAAGTGATAGTTTACGTGGGAAAACATAAGCTTTACATTCATACTATCATATTTCATTTTATTGCAATGATTACAATCCCCTCCATGCATCATGAAACATTTCAAAGGGTACATCCCTCAAACCTGCACCCTGGCTGTCAGCACACAGTCCCTCTCTTTGCCTTAGTCCAGATACCCCAGCCACTCCATCTCTCCATGTCATCGTCTCTGCCCCCATCTCTGGTGTTACTGCTTCTCTGGATAGGGTCCCACACTCTGCTCTTCTCCCTTGATGGTCCCAGGGTCCTCTGCTCCTGGCATGCAAAATCAACCACTCCCCTCCTTTTGTTACAAAATGTCTACCTTTACATTTCCAGCTCTCACAGTCAATCCTGATAGTAATTATTCACTATTGAAGCACAAGAGAATTATCTCCATCTCCTTTCATCAGCCCCATCCAGACAGGTTGGAAATCACTCAGTGGAGATTCTACTTCCCCCCGCACCTTCTGAAACTAGACTCCCTCTTGAAAGCTTGCAAGCCAGTCATTTCATGCCTTGGTAGCCCCACTTTGGGTCGCCAATGTCTAAGTTGCCCATCCCTATCTACTCTGTACCGAGAGGGTGGGAATGAACCTCGCTGCAAAGATTTGTTCCCTCTTTTGAGCTACTACATCCATAAGTATAGATCAAGTTCATCAAATTGTAGTGGATTACTCTTTTTTTCCTCTTCTTTCTTCCTGTATTCGAGTTCTAATTATCCAGCCATTGAAGCCAGATCAAGTGGGTACTATCTGCAAGTATGGATTATCTGGTGCATCTCTCCTCACTTCATATCAGCTGAACACTTCACTCTTTGCTCTAGTCCCTGTACCTCAGGGACTAGAGCATGAGTCAACACATCTCACTGTACTGCTGTTCAACCATGTCTCAGCTCAGATTGACAGGAGTCTATTGAATGTGGTTGGACTTAGCTCACAACTTCATTGACATTTTCCCCCTACTTCCGCTTATTGGTAGACCAATGTGTTCACCAGCAAAAGACCACATTCCTACTCATGTATTCCCCTTGAGTTTCAGTCTTAGGAGGGGGTTTGTCCTGATGGGACCAAACTGCTTGCCTTGATGCTTCTTGGGTGAACAACTTGCTTGTTCTTGTGGTAGTCAATCAGACTGCCATTATTGTTTTTGAATTTTCCTGCTGGTATGGTACTTCTTTTAAGAAGTATTTTCTGTTTTTCTAGCTCCTCCAGGCTGGTCTGCTTGTCCTTTCAAGAGGAAATTTCCCACCTCAGAATATTCTGGATGGGGATCTGGATTCCACCTATGGTCTTATGCAGTAAAAAGGCTCTGCAGGAACCCTGCTTCACTTGGCAAGTTCTAGCCCCATTTTAAGTATTCCAATCAGTTATAGGCTGAAGATGGACTTACAAGCTTTCTATGGTGTTTCTGGCTATTCCTTTCTCTCCCCCTCAAGTGTCTATTTTACAATAGTACACATAGGAAACCAGATTCAAGAGACAACCAAGCATCTTAACATTATTCCCCCTCTTTTATTGATTCAAACCATGCCTCAGTGCCTGTATCCCAGAGCCCTATTGTTCCAAGGTTAAGCATACATCATTTACCTGTGTCCCCCTTAGCCCATGCAAACCTGCCTAAATCTTCTCCCATCTGCCTTGTTCTTCCATTCCCATTCCCCTACTTGTGCATTGCCCCACCTCCCCAGCACCCAAACTATCCTATGTCTATTCCCTACCCTGTGCTCTACCTTACTGTCCCGCCCCTCACCCCACCCCCTTTACCCCTGTAACCGGCAAATAATTTTTTTCCCTTTTATTGTGGTTATTTTCTTAAGCTTTTATAATAATGGTCCTATGCAGTATTTCTCCTTTTGTGACTGACTAATTTCACTCAGCATATTGTCCAAAGTTTCATCCATGTTATGTGGTGGCTTTCAGACTCCTTGTTTTTCTTCAAGGTAGCATAATATTCCATATGTGTATGTACCACAGTTTGTTTATCCATTCTTCCATTGATGGGCAATTAGGCTTGTCTCCATCTTTTTGCTATTGTAAATAGTGCTGCTATGAACATTGGTGTGCATATATCTACTCGTGTCATGGCTCATAGTTCTTGTGGGTAAATAGCAAGTAGAGGAATTGCTGGATCATAAGGTATTTCTATTTCCAACTTTCTGAGGAAGTGCCATATTGCTTTCCATAGTGGTTGGACCATTTTGCAATCCCACCAGTCTCTCCACATTCTCACCAGCATTTATTGTCCTCTTTTTTTTTTTTTTTTTTTTTTTAGGTCTTTATTGTGGATTGAGTGAAAGTTTACAGAGCATATCATCAGTTTTACATTCAACAAATCATATACCTTGTTTCATTACATTGATTATAATCCCCTCCATGTACCATCAGTTAACAGTATTTTTCTCTATCCACTTCAGCTTTTTAAAAAACACACAAACAAAAAACCCCACTAAGGCATATATAATAATTTACATTTCCAAATGGCACATTCTGCTAGTCTACTCCTGGCCACCAGCTCTTAGTCCTTCTTTTCTTAGTCCATGAATCTAGAGTCCTCAGCCACACCCCCTCTCCATGCCCCCATCTCTGGCACTGCTTCTCTGGATAAGGTCCCACACTCTGCTTGTGCATTCCTCTCTTGATGGTCCTAGGGTCCTCTGTTTCTGGACTGTAAGATTAACCACTCCCCTTTTGTTGTTACAAAACTTCTACCTTTACAAGTGTGACAATCATGATTAGTCATGATAACAGTTATTCACTATTGAAGCTTACAAATCTTATCCACATCTCTTCACCAGACCCATCTAGGCAAGATGACAGCTATTCAGTGGGGACTCTTTCTTTCCCACCACACTCTTAAACTAAACTCCCTCTTGAAACTTTGTAAGCCAGTCACTTTGTGCCTTTATTGCCTCCTCATTTTAGGTAGCCAATGTCTAAGTTGCCCATTCCTATCTACCCTGTGTACAGAGTGGAGCACTTTGAAACTTGATTTGAAGACTCTTTCCCTCTCTGTTGGTATTTAGAGTAACTACCACTCTGAGTATAGGTTAGGTTCATCATGAAGATACATCATCTGTCACTGTAGCTATTCCAGTCTGCTTGTCCTTTCTAGTGGGAATGACTCACCTCACAAGGTTGTGGATTGGACTCAGGATTCCATCTAAGGTCCTATACTCTGTAAAGGCTTTGAAAGAGGCCTATTTCACTAGGCAAGTTCTAGAACCCCTTTTAGGTATTCCAATCAGTTATAGGCTAAAGGTGGGCTTATAAGATTTCTATAATCATGTTTCCCAACATTCCTTTCTATCCCACTCAAGTGTCTATTTTACAATAGTAGGCAAGGGAAACTAATATTCATATGGTAGTCAAGGATTTTAGTATTATTTCCCCTCTTCAAGCTATACCTAGATCCCTGTATCCCAGAGCCCTGTGGCTCCAAGGTTAAGTATGCATCACTATTTACCTCTGTCCCACTAGGCCATGCAAACCTGTCTCAATGTTCCCCTATCTATATTCTGCCTCCTCCCACTTCTTGGATTGCCGTCCCCAACACCCAAACTAAACCCCCCAC
>NW_006408744.1:4940643-4942259 GCF_000296735.1 Chrysochloris asiatica | reverse complement strand
CTCAGTTACTTCATCTTGTCTGGACATGTGCAGATATGGTCATCTGCTTCTGTTTTTTTGGCATCTTCAGGGGTTATCTGTGGCCTTAATACTCAGATGGGTATGTATTTTGGTATTTTTTATGCTTTCTGATTGCCTCCAGTTAGATGTGATAAGGAAATGGGCTTCCCTTTTCACTCCTCTTTTTGAGAAATTTCAAGATGCCACTGTTGGTCATTTTGATGTAACTTAGGCCTATTTCCTTTTTTGTCTGTTTGTCCTGCTCCACAATCCCCATTAAGGCCTTTTTTTCTAGTTGTAAACAGTTCAGGGCCAGCTGTGGCCGTTTGGTTTTAATTGGAAACTGTCTCTTTAAATTTCAAGGAGAGATGAGTGCATGTGTAGTAGAACCCTCCCAGGGTGGGG
Source organism: Chrysochloris asiatica (assembly GCF_000296735.1). Taxonomy (NCBI): domain Eukaryota; kingdom Metazoa; phylum Chordata; class Mammalia; order Afrosoricida; family Chrysochloridae; genus Chrysochloris; species Chrysochloris asiatica. Next base: position 4,941,854 of record NW_006408744.1, on the reverse strand, counting down.
CTGGGGTGCCCACTAGCTCAGACACCCCTATAGCCACCCTAATGGAGGTGCGCAGACAGCAAGGGACCAATAAAAAAGAATGTACACACCTTTATCTCTGCAGTTCTGCCAGGCACCTGTGGCCACTCGGATCCTTCCCCCACGTGGTCTCACCCAAGATGGTGGCTCCTCTAGTGGTTGAGCATCTCGGATTATAGAGCAATGGATTTCTTGCTTCTGCCACAAATTCCCCCAGTTGTAAGCCTTCCAACCTTCTAAATATTCCTTTATATGTGGTTCAGAATTCCGGGACCATACCCTGAGCCTGCTTGGTCAGGTATTCTGTGTTGTTGCTGGCGGAGCTCCTTTATTGCACTTCTACCAGATCGGCCATCTTGTTTGTTCTCTCTGTCCTCTGCTTTTTTGAACTTCACTGTTATTGCTGGTGTGAAATGATATCTCATTGTTGTTTTGATTTGCATCTCTCTAATGGCTAGTGATCGTGAACATTCTTCTTCATATACTTGGCTGTACACACCTCCTCCTTTAGTGAAGTGTCTCTGTACATTTCCTGTGCCCATTTTTTAATTAGATTATTTGTCTTTTTCTTGTAGAGGTGTTGTAGTGTCCTATAGATTTTAGAAAATTGTCCCTTGTGTGATGTATCATTGCAAAAGAGTTTTCCCGATTCTCTGGGCTCCCTTTTTACTCTCTTTGGTGAAGTCTTTTGAGTCACATAAATTTTTAGTTTTTAGTATGTCCCAATAATGTATTTTGTCTTCTTCTGTTTGTGCAATTTCCACAATGTTTGGTAGTCTGTGTGTCCCCTATATTAGAGCTCTCACATTTGTCCTTATTTTTTCATTGATGCCCTTTATAATTCTGGGATTCACATTTAGGTCTTTAATGCATGCTGAGTTAGTTTTTGTATAAGGCATGACATAAGGTCTTGCTTCAATCTTATGCATATTGGTTTATAGTCCTGCCAGCACCATCTATTGAAGAGACTAACTCCTCCTTATGCTATATACTTAAGCACTTTATTGAAAATCAATTGCCTGTATGTGGATGGGTTAATTTCTGGATTATCAATTCTGTTCCATTGATCTTTGTATCTTTCATTGTACCGGTACCAAACTGTTTTGACCACTGTAGCCATGTAGTAAATTTTGAAATCAGGGAGTAAGAGGCTTCCAACTTTAATCATCTTCTTAAGCAGTGTGTTGCTTATC
>NW_006408744.1:4937660-4940468 GCF_000296735.1 Chrysochloris asiatica | reverse complement strand
TGTTAAGTCTTCCTATCCAGGAGCATGGTATATTCTTCCATTTTTGTAAGTCTCTTTTGGTTTTTTGTAGTAGTGTTTTGTAGTTTTCTTTTTATAGGTACTTTGTTTCTCTGATTACATTTATTCCTAGAGATTTCATCCTTTGGGTGACTATTGTAAATGGTATTGCTTTCCTAATGTTCTTTCAATACTGTCATTAGTTTAGAGGAATCCAATTGATTTTTGTATGTTGATCTTGTAACCTGCCACTTTGCTGAATCTTCCAATGAGGTCTAGTAACTTTTTTACTGAGTCTTTGGGATTTTCTATGTATAGGATCATATCATCTGCAAATAGAGAGATTTTTACTTCCTCTTTGCCAATTTGAATGCCTTTAATTTCCCTATCTTGCTAAGTCTTAGCTCTTGCTAAGACTTCCACCACAATATTGAATAGGAGTGGTGAAAAAAGGCATTCTTATCTGGTCTCTGTTCACAAGGGGAAGGCTTTCAGTTTCTTGCCATTGAGAGTAATGTTTTCTGTTGTTTTGGTGTGTATGCTCTTAATTATGTTGAGGAATTTCCCTTCAATTCCTGCTTAGTTGAGTGTTTTTATCAGGAATGGATGTTGAATTTTGTCAAATGCCTTTTTTTTGCATCAATCAATGGGATCATGTGGTTGTTATCCTTTTTCTTATTTATATGGTGAATTATATTGATTGTTTTTCTAATGCTGAACCATCCTTGTATCCTGATATGGATGCCTCTTGGTCATTATGTATTATTTTTTTAATGTTCTTGAATTCTGTTGGCTAAGATTTTATTGAGAATTTTTGCATCTATGTTCATGAGGGATATTGGTCTATAATTTTCTTTCTTAGTGATATCCTTCCCTGGTTTTGGTATGAGTGTTATGCGTGCTTCATAAAATGCATTAGGAAGTTTTTCATCCTCTATATTCTGGAATAATTTGAGTAATATTGGTTGCAGCTCTTCCCTGAATGTTAGAACTCACTAGTGAAGCCATCTGGAATTGGGACTTCATTTAGTTGGGAGTTTTTTGATGATCTGATCAATTTCTTCTTCAGTTATGGGTCTGTTTGTAGGTGACTTTTTATTTTTCCCAAGCTGCTCTCAGGACATTGCCCCTTTCTTTGTTTTGGAAAGTTTGATTGCTGTATGTCTTGGTGGTTTTCTTTGTGGATATATCCTCCTTGAAGATTGTTCAATTTGTTGTATGCTTGCTTTCTTGATTGCATTCTGGGTGGTGAAAGGGAAATTGGGACATTTCCAGACAAATGTAAATTAAAGGAATTTGTAATAACCAGACCAGCTTTGCAATCTATACTAAAAGGTGTCCTTTGAAATGAGAACTGATAACAGCAGACAACAATCTCAGATTACCCTAAATGGCACTACCACCCAGAACACAATGTTGTTGTTGTTGTTGTTGTTGTTAAGTGCTGTCGAGTCGATTCCAACCCATAGTGACCCTGCATAGGGTTTCTGAGGAGCAGCTGGTGAGCTTGAACCTCCAACCTTGCAGTTACAAATGGCTTCTCATTAACTCACAATGTCACATAGAGATATAGAAATGTATATATATATAGATCCAGCACTACAAGACTGAAAATAGGGAACCAAAGAGATCAATTTATAATGATGTCAACTACAAAGCAAAATGAGGGGAAAATATAGATATGTTATTGTTTGTTGTTAAGTGCCCTTGATTTGTTCTGATTCATAGTGACCATGTATAGGATTTCTGAGGAGTAGCTGGTGTGCTTCAACTTCCAACCTTGTGGTTCACAGTCAATTGTTGATCCTACAGTGGAATACCAGGAGAGTATATATAGAACTTCCAAATGGCAAGGAAGTCAAGTAGATTTTAAGATAAAGCAGAGTTCTTTAAATCAGAAAAAAATGAAAAAATTACAAGGTAACATCAGAGAACATCAGTATAACTTTACATCAAAAAAAAGGAAAATAAAAGAGATTTAATAAATATTAACAAAATAGAAATTAAAATGAAATGAAAATCCACAAACAAAATGAACTCAGCACAGAAAATTATGTGAAGTAAAGAAACCACCAACACATAAATAAAAGCACAGTAAAATGACAACAATCTATTCATTCCTATGGATAATGATGCTGAATGCAAATGGATTAAATGTACAAGTCAAGAAACAGAGAGCGTCAGAATGGATAAGAAAACAGGATCTTTCGATATAGACACACATCAAAAGATGGAGACAGTCTAAATTCCAATCAACAAAAGAATGGTTAAACAAGTTTTGTTATACGCAGACTATGGAATACTATATAACACTGAAGAATAACAACAAATCTGCAAAACACCTCATAACATGGATGAACCAGGAGGACAGTATGCTGAGCGAAGTTAGTCAACCACCAAAGGACAAATATTGTAGGAGAGCAATGCTGTAAAAAGGTTAAGTAAAGGTTTTCTTGATAAAAATATTCCGTGATGGTTGTGGGGCAAGGGCACAAAATTATTCATGGGTTAGAAGGTAGTTAATATGTGCAAGCAGGGCAGGAAATATACAACAGGAGGGAAGTTGGCAGGGGAGAGATGACAGTAACAGGAGACACAGGGAGGAATGTCAGTCTTAAAGTGAATAGAGGCAAATACTATTAATTGATTATACATGGAAGGGATTGCAGTCATTGTAATGAAGCAAAGCATATGATTTGTTGAATCAAAAACTGATGATCTAGTGTGTAAATCTTCACTCTGTTCACAATAAACAGTTTTTTTGTGTTTTTTTTAAAAGTGACAGACTTCGTCCCCAAGGGCTTCAAAGGC